>NC_138935.1:735069-785901 GCF_965231255.1 Vanellus vanellus | reverse complement strand
AGCATTTCGCTGCAGGGGGGGAGGACCGGGGGAAAGTGGGCACCTCCCTGCAGCCGGGACACCGGGCGCGGGGGCGGGCTGGGGGCTGCCTCGGGCTCACCGGGCCCCGCTCCCCACCCCGGGGCGGTGCCGGGGCGCGGTCGGGATTTGCACCCCCACCCCCCCCACATCCCCCGGGGGGGGGGGGGGGCGGGTAGGAGGGGTAAACGCTCCATCCCCACCCCCACCCCCCACCCCTCCGCTCCGGTCCCAGCGGTGAACAAGAACCGGGCCGCGGCCCGTTGCGATCGGACAGGCCGCGCCGGGGGATGGCGGGGGCCCCCATGAGGGACAAAGCCACGGACAAAGGAGGGCGGCGGCTCGGCGACAGCGGCCTTCACCGGGGCCTTTCCTCCCTCCCCTTCCCCCGTCAGGGCCGGGCGTGGAACCGGCGGCGGCCTCAGGGTCGGGCCCGACCGCTACGGCGGGGGAAACGGGTGGGGGGAGCAACGGGGGGAGGGGAGGCGGGGGGGGGGGGGGAGGGCCGCGGGTGGGCCCGGGCGCGGCCGGGGCGGGGTCGGCGGAGGAAAATGGGGGGCCTCACCGGCTCGGGCGCCGCCTCGGGCTCGGGTTCGCCGTCCCCACCCCGGTCCCGATCCCGGGGTCGCGGCGCCGCCGCCGCTTTTGTCACTTTGGGCTGCGAGGAGGTGGAGGCCGCCATCTTGGCTCCGGCACATGCGGGGCGGCCGCCAGGCCGGCGGGCCGAGCGCCGAGCGGCGCGCGCCCGGCCAGGCCGAGCGGTCGAGCGCCGAGTAAGGGAAGGGAGGATAAAGCGGGAGGGGACGGGCACGAGGAGGGCCGGTCCCCGGGGCGGCAGGTCGAGCGCCGAGCGATCGAGCGGCGGGTTGGGGGGGGGAGCTCCACGGCGGGGTTCTAGGCCCAGGACGGGGACTAGGAACGGGCTTCGGGCATCGGACAAGGCCCCCGGGGCTCAGCTTTCGCCCAGGCTCACGGGGCTGGGTTGCTTCCGGACCAGGGCCTGGGCCTGGGCCTGGGCCTGGGCCTGGGCCGGGGCCTACGTCCCCCTCACACCTCCGGCCCAACCCCATAGGTCTCTCCTGGCCCCATAAATCCTCCCATGGGGACTTACTGCTCACTCCACCCCTTCCATAGGTCCCCCTCACACCTCCGGCCCAGCCCCATAGGGCTCCCTCTGGCTCCACGGGGCCTTGCTGCCATCCAGGAGAGGGCCCAGGGTCCAGGAGAGGGCCCAGGGCTCAGGTCCCTCCGTGGTGTCCCTCACACGTCAGTCCAGCCCCATAGGGCTCCCCCTGGCCCCACAGACCCCCACCATGGGGTCTGGCTCATGTCCGTCCATGATCTCCTTCACAATTCCACCCCAGCCCCATGGGGCTCCCCTGGCCCCATAGACATCCCCCCCATGGGGCCTGGCAGCCCCCCCAGGTCTCGGCTCAGGGTACGGGACAGGGCTCAGGTCCCTCGGTGGTCCTCCTCACACCTCGGTTCAGCCCCATAGGGCTCCCCTGGCCCCATAGACCCCACCACGGGGCCTGGCTGCCCCCCCAGGACAGGGCCCAGGCCCAGCCCCAGGGCTCATGTCCATCCATGGTCCCTTTCACACCTCGGTCCAGCCCCATGGGGCTCCCCTGGCCCCATAAAACCCCCTCCCCATGGGGCCTGGCAGCCCCCCAGCCCCTGACTCAACCTCCCCCTCAGCAAACGGGGCTCTCCCCAGGCCAACACAGCCCATCCAAGGCTGACCTGGACACCTACTGAGAGGGAAAAGGCCACCCAAAGTCTCCATCCCCTCTGTCACAGCCCAGGGTGCCCCAGGGAGCGGGTTTCTATTCAAACCACTCTAATATAAAGCAAAAAAGAGAAGGAATTTGCTGTCCAGAGGAGGGATATGAGGACATCAGCCATCTCCTGCCACCCCTCCTCAAACCAAGGGGTACAAATAATGTCTGAGCATGGATTCAGACACGAGGGGACAGAGGAGACAGCAGCAAAGTCTCCCCAAAAGCCCTGCTCCTAAACAGACTGACAAGCGTTGCCCAAACCAGGGGAGAACTTGGGATTTTTGGCAAGACCTCTTCCAAAATTACAGCAGGTGTTGGGAGAGAGCGAGCTCTGCGAAGGGGGAATCGCTCCAGGCAAAGAGAAACAACAACGAGTCCTATCGGAAAAGAGAAACAATACCAGAGCGCACAGAATCACAGGACGGTTTGGGTTGGGAGGGACCTTAAAGCCCCCCCAGTGCCACCCCCTGCGCCGGGCAGGGCCACCTCCCCCCAGCCCAGGTTGCCCCAAGCCCCGTCCAACCCGGCCTTGAACCCCTCCAGGGATGGGGCAGCCACAGCTCCTCGGGGCACCCTGCGCCAGGGGCTCACCGCCCTCACGGGGAAGAATTTCCCCCCGCTGTCTCCCCTAAATCTGCCCTCTGCCGGTGCCAAACCGCCCCCCCTCGTCCCACGGCTCCCCTCCCTGACCCAGAGTCCCTCCCCAGCTCTCCCGGAGCCCCTTTAGGCACTGGAAGGGGCTCGGAGGTCTCCCCGCAGCCTTCTCTTCTCCAGGCTGACCCCCCACCTCTCCCCCCTGCCCTCCCAGCAGAGGGGCTCCAGCCCTCCCAGCATCTCCGGGGTCTCCTCCGGCCCCGCTCCACCAGCTCTGTGTCCTTCTGCTGTTGGCACCCCCTGAGCTGGAGGCAGCACTGCGGGGAGGGGGTCTCCCCAGAGCAGAGCAGAGCGCAGCAGAGGGGCACAGTCCCCCCCTCGCCCTGCTGGCCACGCTGCTGGGGATGCAGCCCGGGTGGCCGGGGGCTCGCTGGGCTGCCAGCGCACGGTGCCGGCTCACGGCTTCTCCCCCACCGACCCCCTCGAGTCCTTCTCCTCAGGGCTGCTCTCCATCCCTTCATCCTCCAGCCTGGATTTGGGCTCGGGGTTGCCCCGACCCATGTGCCAGACCCTGCACTTGCCCTTGAATTTCATGAGCTTCACACAGGCCCACCTCTCCAGCCTGTCCAGGTCCCTCAATCTGCCGGCCACGCTGCTTGAGGAGGAGGAAGTGAAGGGAACATGGTAGACACACATGTAGGAAACCAAAATCCACCCAGATCAGGAACCAAAATCCACCTGGATCGCAAAGCAACCATAACAAGCACAGACTGTTGACCTCAGCAGCGAGCGGAGAGTACCGATCCCTGCCCGAACCGTCCTCCATCCACTCCCGGCACATCAGGGTGATAAATCCAGCACCAACCGAAGGAACTTACAGGTACATAAGAGTCACTGACAAAGCCCAAAATAGAAATACAGAAAGACGGAGCATGTAATGGTTACCTTGGATGGGTTCTGCTCAGCTCCATCCTCCTCCTCACCTCCCCGGGGGAAGGACAAGCAGAGTCCCAACGTGGCCACAAGTGTTTCCTTACAGTTTCTGGGCTTACGAGTTGAAAAGGCGCATTCAAAGCCGGCCGATTCGGTCCGTAATTACAGCAGGAAAACCCACGTGCGATGGCAAAGCCGTCTGCTGTTCCCAGAGCACACAAACAAAACCGAACCAAAGGAGGGGCAGTGGGGGAAGAGGAAACACCCCTCGGGAGCCACAGCTAAAACAACACCAGACCCACACCGGACACTTCATTTTTCAGCACGGCGAAGCTTGGGAGATTCAAATTCCTCCTTACTTTAGCATCTCAGGCAGCTTAAAAAGGGATGGTAGATAGTTAATCCAGCTTCTGCAAGGCTGAAGCAGCCACCATGGGCCAAATCGTGACATTTTTAGGGGGGTTTCAGAGCCCACAGTGGCAACCAGAGGTCCCCAGCGGCTCCGGTCTCCGTGCGGTGACAACACAGAGGGTCTCATCCCGGCAGCTTTCATGTGCCGAGGTGACACGTGCTGACATCTGTGGGGCAGCGCAGAGATTCACGAGTCCTCAAACACCCTCGCGCCGATTTGCAAGAAACCACGCTCAGAAGAAGGGGAGAGAAAAGCCCCTCATAGTGGTCGACAGCCCCATCGCGGCGGGAAGAAGGCTCCGGTTGGATCACCTGCTGCTCTGCTTTATAGAATCATAGAATCAGTGAGGTTGGAAGGGACCTTTAAGATCATCAAGTCCAACCATTAACCTACCCTGATAAAAACACCACCACTTCTAAACCATGTCCCTAAGCACCTCATCTACCCTTTTCTTAAACACCTCCAGGGATGGTGAATCCACCACCTCTCTGGGCAGCTTATTCCAATGTTTAATAACCCTTTCAGTGAAAAAATGCTTCCTTTAACCCCCATTTCAAGGGACGACCCGTGAAGCAGCCGGCGCCGCTTCTGAGCTGCAGAGCTGAGCTGCGATTCCCCAAAATCTAAGTCAAATCTTCCTGAAGAAGATCCAGGGAAGGCGACAAGGGGTACGGGAAACACCAGATTGCCTGATTGCTGGCTTGCGAACGGGCTGCGTCTGGGGTGAGGGAGGATGAAAGCATCCGTCTTCGCTGGCCAGCCCGCGGCATCCAGAGCTCTCTGCAAACCCGCTCCTTGCCAAGGGGGTTTTGCCAGCTCTCCGTCGCGCTTTCGAGCTATCAAATCGTTTGAACCGGGGTGCTTCCCCTCGCTGGCTCTGCCGAGGAGGACAGGCCGCTCACCAACTGCGCCTGAAGTTCCTCTCTTCTTTCTCTACCGGGGCATTAAGGCATAAAACCTCTCCTTGGCTTAAAGCAGACGGGGGAAAAAGCCGACATTGGGACCAAGGGGGGTCAGGAGGAATCGCTGTGGCAGGCGCAGGAGCTCACCGAAATTTAAGAAGGAGAGGAGAAATAGAAGAAATAGATGGTCTTCCTTTCTCTGCAACTATCCTGCTGGAAAGCGGAGGAACCCGAGGTGGTTGCAGTACCCGTGGGTATCCCTGGGTCATCCCAACTCAGGGCTCGCCCCCTGCAACATCCCCTCCCAAACCAGGATCTCCCAAAAACATCAGGAAAGGCAAAGGGACAATTTCTACCCTCGCTTGCCAAGACTGAAATAGGTTATTGCAACCACCTGCCTTCGAGTGTTGCCCCCAGAGATCCTCATTCCATAATTCCTGGGCTGGAAGATCTGGCGGAGAGATTTCGTGCCATCTCCTGTGGCCATAGATCAGCGGCAGTGAAAAGAGCTCAAATTTGGGCTAAAAACCTGACGTCCGGCCTCCCTGCGGCGCTGCCTACCGTCAGAAATCTTCAGAGACCCGGAGAAGAGACAATCTCAAGGGCAACGGCCCACGTTATCCTCGTGCGGGGGAAGGAGGGAAGGGAAGGAGGAGGCCAACGTGAGCTTTTCAATAACCTGGAACTCCTGAAAGGAATCAAAGACGGCGGAAAGTAGGTCAGGCTGCGGGTGAGCGCGGAACGAGCACGGAAGGAGGAGAAATCAGAAAGACCGGCACAAAAGGAGAGCGCGACCCGAGAACCGTAACGTGAGGAGGGTCCTCAGGGCACGTTAACCCCGCAGAGAGGTGAAGGTACCTCCAACCCTCTCCGAACTCAACAGGACACGGCCCTGAGCAACCTGACCTGGCTTTGAAGTTGGCCTTGTTGGCAGCTGGGGTCAGGTACGGACCTCCAGAAGGTTTTTCTAACCTTCATTCATCTGTGATTGATGCAGCCACCATGGGACGCGTGGGCATGCTCCCGGATGGAAAAGGAGGACGAAAGGCCACGTCCACAAAGCGTCTCGATTCCTTCACGGATGGCAACCACAATTAACAAGAGGAAGCAAAGGTCAGGATGGAAATCGGAGCTGCTGCTGAGCTGCGCTGAGGTCTTTGCTCTCAAGACAAAGTGTCGAGGAAGAAACGAGGCTCCAAGAAACCGTAAAATCTACAATAAACATCCCCCCAGCACAACTAGGGCTGGAAGAGAAGAGCCTTCCCCTCCCGATCTCCTCCGGCCTCTCCACAGCCCGTTGCTGAGGCTGTGGTTGTCCCCATCCCAGGCACCACAAAGTCACAGGCTCCTCCTGGCCCTGGCCACGCTGGCTCGCACACCCTGGACAAAAAGAGGTGGGGGGAGGAATCGAAGCGGCTATGGGGTCTCTGCCCACTTGTATCTCTGAGCAGACCACACCAGGGTTCCCTCTGGACACCCCTAAAATCAATTTTGGAGCCCTTGACGCTCAGCCGCCATCCCTTTTTCACTCATTGTCCACTGGAAGGAGCTCTCTGTTCTCCACGTGTCCTGGAGCGAAGCCCTGCAGGGAGGAAGCCGGGACCTTTGGTTGATGAGAAGCTCAACAAGAGTCAACTCATGGCCAAAAGAGCCACCCAATTCCTGGCACAGTAAAACGAATTGGTCAAGAGACGTGGTTGTCCCACATCTTGGTGTGGCCTCACCTTGAGTCCTGCGGGCAGTTTGGGGCTCCACAATCTAAGGTGGACATAAAAAATACTAGAACGCGTCCAAAGGAGAGCAACAGAGATGGCAAAAGGAGTAGAGGGCATGACTTGTGAGGAGCGGCTGAGGATACCAGCGTTGGTCAACCCGGAGAAGAGACTGAGGGGTGATCTCGTTGCTGTCTACAACTTCTTCGAGATGGGGGGAAGAAATGGAGATGCTGATCTCTTCTCTTGGGTGTCTTGGGTAGTAGGATGCGAGGGAACGGCTTAAAGCTGCATCAGGGGAAGTTCAGGTTGGCCATTAGGAAAGAGTTCCTCACGGACAGGGTGGTCAAGCACTGGAACGAGCTCCCCAGGGATGAGGTCATGGCCCCCAAACCTGTTGGTGTTCAAGAAGCATTTGGAGAACACTCTTAGATACAGGGTTTAACTTCTAATTTGCCCTCTGTGGAGTCAGGAGTTGGGCTGATGATGGTTGTGGGTCTCTTCCAACCCAGGAGATCCTACAAATGTTTCTGAAAACTTTGCTTTAGAGAGGGAGAAGGCACTCTTCAGCCAAGGCAGGATCTTGGGCACGGAAGGGGCAAGCCCCACTTCTGAGTCCTCGTCTGGGGGCTCAACACGAGCAAACACCAGATGGAGGAGTTGGGAGAATCATTCCCTAAACTCTTATCATTCAACCGACCCCCTCTCCTCCTCCTCCTCCTCCTCCTCCTCCAAACCCACGCGATGTTGGATGCGCTCCAGAAGATAAGACTCTGTGTGGGGTCAACCAGCAAATGCACATTTGCTGCTATTCCTACACACGGTGAAACATCACTATCGCTGCACAGGAACAGATGGAAAGGAAAAATCCAAGTCTAGCAGAAGATCTCATGGTTCGGGACATTAAGGGAGACCGGGGTGTGTTAAAGCTGGGAAAAAAAAAAAAAAAAAAAAGGGGAGAAGAATGGAAAATGATGATGCCAAGCCTGCGAAAGCAGTTGGGGGGCAGAGCAAGGTGAGGGCAGGCTCCGAGGAAGGAGAGCTGCGTGCCGTTTTGGAGAGGACGCGATTGCCTAACACTTCCCGAAGCCTGCCAAGAAGCGCCACGTGTTCTCTGTGGCGGCTGCCAGTAGGTTCGGAGCCAAGGAGATACACAAACAGCCTCGGTAACGAGCCAAGCTGAGCTCAAAGGAGGCGGCTGCAGCAACGGGACACACCTTCGCCCGTCACAACATGCGGGAAAAGCCACCGCTGAGCCCAGGGACCTCCCCGGAGAAGCCACCAACTCCATTAAAGACGCTTGGGGACAGCTTGGGAGCCAGCGGTCTCGCAGAAAAGGGGGGGGGGGGGGGGGGGGGGGGAAATGGTTTTCAGACTTTTAAGCTGTTCGAACCCAAATCAGAGTGAATATTGCAACTGCCCCCTATGTCACAGCCCATCCTGGGGTGGGCAGGAGCAGAGATAACCCTCCCGCTCTCCGCAGCGGGGACGTTTCCGGTGTCGAGGACCGGAAAGGGACTCACCAACGATCAAGGGGATCTGAAATCCAGACCAAAAAGAAGAGATTGAAAGATTTGGGTCTACAGAAAAGCAAAAAAACGGCGTCTCTGCTTATTGTAAATCCATTACTGTTCATTTTACCCCAATATTAAAAATACCGAAGATCTCATGGGCTTTCTAAGGGTGAGGGGTGGTGACGGCAGCCAAGGCGGTGGGGGAATCTCCGTCAGAGCCTGGAGCAGCCAAGCGCGGGTTGGTTTAGGTACCGTGGAGTCGCCTGGAAGCAGCGGGAGGGAAGATGTAACCTCCAAGATCCTCCTCAGTATCTCAAAACATCCTGTTTTTGCCACACACGCTCCCATCTAAACAACCAGCGCAGCCAAGTTCAAGTTCTCACCGCAGACCCAAACACCTACTTCCTCCCTTTGACTTTTACTTTTGCCTAAAGAGGGTGGGGTGGGGGGTGGGTGGGGGGTGTTTTTTTGGTTTGTTTGTTTATTTTCAAACAAGCAGCCAACAGTACGAGACTGGCAAGAGCCAACCCAGCTCTCCCGCTCCGCTCATCGGTGGAGCGAGTGTGTGTTAAGCACAGAGCCCTTTCCCAACGCCCTTCTTCGTTTCTTCTCCGCGTCCCACCTGCGACCAGCTCCGGGAAGTGAAACTTCGCCCCACGAGGACCAAGACGCTCGGGTCTCGCGGTGATTTGATTACAAGCCCAAGAACGGAGAGCACCGCCATATTCACGGTACCAATCTCCCGGCACCCGGAGCCAAATCCTCCGCCTTCGTTTCCTGCTGCAGCCTCCTTAGAAACCATGAACCGCAGGCGGCGCCGAAAACGGTTCGCAAAATTCTCCCCGAAAAGAGGATTTCTCCCTGTCCGAGCGCTCAAGCTGCCCGCCCGCCACCACGGAGGGTTTCGGTTAAGGGTTTACCCGTATTCTCAGCTCTTAACAGCTCGAGAGGCATCTCGCAACGCCGGCAGAGACCTTCTGGCAGCTCACGGGTCTGGAAGCGGAGAGGAAGGAAGCAGGAAACGGTTCGGGGAGAGCCGCCTGCAGCCGCTGAGCCACGACATCGTCCCGGGGCGCGAGCAGCATCGCTGCTGCCACGGCACCGCGACACGGCAGCCACCGGCAGAGATGCCACCGGCTCTGATGGTGACATTTTCCACAAGATCCTCCTGCCGTTAACACTTGCCTACAGCCTGTAGCTCATCAATGTGGCTTAAAACCCTCAATAAATTATGGAATTAGCATAAAACACGAGCAGAGGGCGTTAACGCTGAGCAGGTGCCCTTACGGCAGCTCCTCGCTCCAGCCTGGGAGCGGCGGTTGAGGCTTTAGCACGGCCACAAGGACCCACGGCAAGAAGCGGGCAGCTCGCTGGAGCTCTCGCACGTCTCACGAGTGATTTGAAGAGACACGGGGACAAGTGGGCTTAAAAAAAATGAAAAAAAAAAAAAACAAAACAAACAAAACGAAAAAAAAAACAAACAACCATCTAAAATCCTCCCGGCGACGTATTCGGCGTCTCCAAACCCACTTCACCGTTTGCTCAGCTGCTTCCCCGCAGCCGTACCCAGAGCAAGAGTTAAATAAAGTATCGCAACGCCGACGGGGCGCCACTTAAATGGGTGGCGACGAGATACTTTTCAGCACCAGAGAGCCCCGAAAACGTCGTTTGGGGCAGGAAGCAAAACGAGGAGGGTTTCGACTCCCGGCGAGCTTGGGAGAGCAACTAGGAGACTTCAGGCTTGGATTTAAATACAAAAGCCGTCCACCGATCGTTATCTCCACGTGATGCGCTGTGCGTGCTTCGGTTACACAACCGGGGATTTTTAAGCTTTCCGAATTTACCCATTTTCTAGGTATTGTCCCCCAAAGACACGACTCGTAAGGAAACGCGGAGCACATGAGTTTAAATCTAGGAGCGCAGCTTAAGGGGCTGTTGGAGCGTTTGCTCTTGCGTAGGTCACGCTCACCCTCCGCTCGTCGCACGTGTCCATCCTCAACCTTATCCAGGTTTAAATACAACGCTGAAGCGGACCAGAATTAAGCTCTAATTCAACCATTTTTACACCTAGGAGGCCAATTCCCGACCCCATTTCTCCCACCAAACACCCATCAGCATTTCAAGGCAACCGGAGACGGGCACAGAAAGGAGCAGGAGATGTTCCCAGCCCCGGGGCCAACATCACATGCTGAAAAAAACCCATGAGTGACGTTACCCGAACCGATAAGCAAGATCGTATTTCAAGTCGTGACCCCTTTTTTTTTTTTTTTTTTTTTTTTTTTTTTCCGTAAAACTTCACATTGGGGACATTCGATATTAGATCTGCCTCGTTAAGAACCGCTATAACTCCTCCGATGAGCAGTTGTTACCGAAGGGTGGCTGCGCTCTTTCTTCACCGAGATACTTTCCACCTTTCTTAACTACAAAATAGCCATAGTTTTGTTCTTTTTAAACAGCGGCGCTATCTATAACGGCTTGTGCCAGTGAATTTTGGGCACCGGGAGACCTAAATATTACCGAGCGATAGTCACAGTCAGCAGGAGCATCCAGCCACTGGCAGCAAAAACCCAGCTGAGCTCTCCAAAACACCTCTCATTGGCATCAACCACCACCCCGGGGCTGATAGCTATTCGTCATCCAAGGTTGGCCATGCCAAGGAAGAAGAGTTTGGGTTTGTTCGTATTTTAATCTGCCTTCGTTATGCTCAAGACTCGTTTCCAAAGAGCCAGCATTACAGGCTCTTTGAAATTTCAATTAAAGACAGAGAGCTTCTGGCTGCAGGGATGTATCTAACGTAGGATTAGGCTGAGCAGAACCTAACGAGAAGCTGCTTCAAGGACTTCAAGATGCTGCCAGAAGCCCCGGGTGTCAGTAGGTGGTTGTTTTTCCTAATGCACGAGCAAGTTTTTAAGTCTTTGGAAGTACGGTGCCCGAGTTTTTGGTGCAAACTCAAGTTTTTTGGAGCCTGGAGGGGGAAATCTGAAAGCCGTTTGGGACAGGCTCTGCTCTGGAATCGATGAGCCCATGTGGATAATTTGGAGCTCTGCTGATGAAGGGGGATGCAGCTCAGACCCAAATCCATTTGCGAAGGATCCCTCACGCTCCCCCCTACCCCCCCATGGTAATGTAAACACCGATGGAAAATAAGCAGCCAAAGGATGAACACAGATCCCTGAGGACCAGAGGTCGCATCCTGCCTTCTGCCTGGCCGAGCACGGACCACGCTCTCCTCCTTTCCTCCAATCACACTCTACCCCACAATTTGCCAAGTTTTAGGGGTTTCCTCCATGGAAACCTCATTCCTAAACACGACACTTTTCAAACGCCAAAGCCCAAACGTCCAAAGCACGGCTCCCCGCTGGGACGTGACCCCTCCATCCACCCCTCGCGACACCGCACTGCCCGGCCCTTTCATCTGCCAGCATCTCATCCATCCACCCCAAACCAGCATCAGATTTCACAGGACACAGAGCATCAACGATGCAGACGGATAAACCAACACCAGGTTACGCCGATTAAACCCTTCCCTGCAAATACCCACCCTCAAGCAAGGCTCTGTTCAGCAGGACGCGATGGTTTGGGGTTATCAAGAGGGTTTCTGGCTCGCACGGGATTTTCGGGGACACTTACTGTCTCTGTAGGACTGTAGGGACTCATCTCCCCAGGACGTGGGGAACGGGGACAGAGGAGACCGTGGAATGCTGCACTCGGACATGGGGGTCATGCTCTTGCGAGGCACGAAGCCGTGAGCTTCCCTCTCTCGGCTCGGGGACGAGGGCTCCGCTCCCATCGCCGCTTGCAGCATCGGATGCTCCGATGAGTTGGCCAACAGCTCCTTGAGGATGTTAATGGGCGAGATGGTGAGTTCCCAGTTGGTAATACCAAAGTCTCTCAGGTGGGCTCTGGCGTGGCTGGAGAGACCCGCTCGCGTGTCGAAACCGGCCCCGCAGAATTCGCATCGCATCAGGCTGAAAGTACTCGGGTCGAAGTTCGCAACTGCGGAAAGAAGGGCAGACAGTCAGCGACGCCGCTAAAACCCCTGGATCAGGCCTCCGAGGAGGGGAGGGTTTATGGCACCCGAGACAACCATACGCCACCGGTTGTGCCGTGGCCACCACGGTTCAGGTTGGACCACAGTACCATACGTACCCAAGTTTTCGGTGGGAGGAGAAAACCCCACTGATTAAAACAAGAAAATAGAAAGCACGGTGAATTGAATACATACTACCTTTTTTCTTCTTCTTTTGGAAGGAAAATTTTTGCTCAATAGCTTTCACTTCTTCCGCTGAGATGAAATGACGGACGTTGTAGCTCACCCCCACCCTGTTGAGGTGGCCCCGCACGTGGTTCGCCAGCCCAATCCCGTTGTGAAACCTGTCTGGGCAGTAGGGACATTTCCTCTCCTCGTTCTTCAGCATGGGGGAGTCGGAGTCCAAGAGGTCATCAAGCTCCAGAGGACCCTCCAGAGGAGCGTCCAACAGGAGCATATCCAAGGGAAGGGGCTCTTCCATCATGAATTCCTGGGAAGGGAGCGTTGTTTTCTTCTTGAACAGCTTTCCCCGGGGTCGCTTCATCGCCTTGGGGTGCGGGTTCACCTCCTCCAGGAGGACGATGGGGACCATCTTCCGCAACTGCTGCTGCTGCTCCTCCGAAGCTATCGAAGAGTCCGTGGCTTTCAAGGTGTCTCTGAACGTCCTTTTGAGGTCTAAGGCAGCTTGAGGGATGGTGACGGGTTTGATGCCTCTGTTCTCACCCAAATCTATCTCTGCGCTTACGGAGATCTCCTCTTCCATGCTCCCAGCGTCGCCGGCCAACATCCACTTGTGCCTGAGCTCCTCCAGCCCCATCGGGTGGCTCCTGAGACCGTCGCCTTCTCCTTCAAGGTGCTGAGCTGCCGCTTTTTTTTTCAGCTGCTGCAGAGCAAACTGGGAATAAGCTTTAGCGGAGGGAAAACTGGAGACCCCCAGGTTTTTATGTGGGGCAGCATAAGGAGCTGCTTTCCTGGCATGAAACCCTGACGTCTGGTAGTCCTTTTTACTAGCCCCGTTGCTTTTGTCGAGTTTTGGGTGAGTTAGGGCAAAACCGTGGAGCGCTTCGTAATGCGATGTGCTTTCTTGGTGAGGCGGAGGGAAAAGCCGGTCTGTTTTGCCGAAATAATCCGTCTCTGCAAACCGGCCTGACCTGGCCGGGCTGTAGGCATCTCTGCTAGTTCCTGGTTGATTGGGATCATCCTCATACACCTCCGTGTCCCAGGAGAGGTGGGAATGGGCGTATTTCATGTGCTCCTTGAGGATGTTCTCGTTGGGGGCCGGGAAGCTGCAGAGCATACAGGTGCTGAGCCCTTTGCCGCTGCCGTGAGGTGGTACCTGCATCTGCAGGGACACGTGTTCATTTGGTTTGAAGTGTTTGTAGATGCCGTGCACGGTGCTATCCCGTATATCTCCGCTGCCCGCACTTCCAAAAAGATTCATGTTCTTTGCCCCTTGGTCCTTCCTCTCCTTGACGTGCATCTTGGCGTGCTGGACAAAGATCTTGGAGGAGTTTGTGCCAAAGACGCACTTGGGGCACTGCAGCCGGGCTTCCCGCCCTTCGTCTGGAAACTCGTTCAGCTTCTGGATTTCTTCGATAATTTTTTCCCGAGACTCTTGGTGGAGCCTTTTGTGCTGCTCCAAAGACGTGGGGTCTCCAAAGGCCCATCCGCACTCGTTGCAGCAGAATTGACACTGTCCTCCTAAAGCATCTCTGTCTTGGTCCCTCCCTGGTCCACGGTTATGCTGAAGCATGTGATCCATCAAATGTTCCTTCTTCTTGAAGTAAATGCTGCACTCGATGCAGGTGTACACCGTAGGGTCCTCCTCCGGCCCCAACTCCTCTTTCCCCTGCTCCTCCAACAAGACGCTGCACATGTAGGGCCTCATCTCGATGTCATAGGAGCTGCAGGGAGCGGGCTCCAGAGACATCAACGGGATCCGCTCCACCGAGTCTTCGGCGTTTACCGTCCAGGACTGTTTGCCGATGCTGAGGTCCGCGCTGAGCTGAAGACCCGGCTTCTGGATTGTCCACTCTGCCGCGTTGAGCGGGTTGATCTCGCCCAAGTCCGAGTCGACCATCAGCCCCTTCCTGTGGGACGAGGAGCTCTCCAGGGATTTGGACTTGCCGTGGACAGGGTTTAATGTTTTTCTGAACACCGTCGGCGTCAGCGGTGGAGGCACTTCACGCACGGCCTGTCCCCGAAAGGGCAAGTTGGTTGCTACATCTGTCGGCTTGCTTATGTCTTTGTAGTGAGGACTTGGGCTTTTGTTGTGTCTGGAAATCCAGTCAACCCTCTGGATTCCCCTCTTGCTTTTATCTAAGTGCTCTTTGCTGAGGCCTTCAAGTTGCTTTGGTTCATTTTTAAGATATTTCTCTTCCCCTCCGCCAACAGTTGCCCCAGCGCAAGGGCTGGGCGTCTCTGCTGCCACCTTGCCACCATCCGGGTCCTCGGAGTCGCTCTCCAGTTGCTCAGGATCCACCTGCACAGTATTTACAACCTGGGGCTCCACAGCGAAGGCCGACTCCTTTACGCACCGCGCGTCCTTCGAGTCCTTCAAGCCAGAGAGTCTCTCTAAAGTGCTTTCTTCTCTCCCATCGCCGGCTCTCGTCTCCAGGGCGGAGGTGTCCCAGGTCACGCTGCCGGACACGGTCATGTTTCGCAGGTCTAGGGAGCTCCTGGCATCCGTTCTGTACAAAGCCTTCTTGAACTCCAGATGTTCTTCGTTCGTGGTGCTGCAAATAAGTTTTGAGAGTTAATAACCAGTTAACGGGATAGTACCAACATTTCCATTAACAAAAGGGGTCTCCTAGAACCAGAGCGAGCCTGCGTGGCGTCACAGCTTAACACAAGCTTGGGATTTCATGGTGACTCCCATATCGTCCCAAATATTAAAGACTTGGGACAAAACCACCCTTCCCACCTTCCCTTGGCCACGTGCAGCTGGAATCATTTCTGCATCTTCTCCCAGGCTTGCTCCAAGCTCGTTTCAGCGATAGCTCTACCTCCTCCCTATGACGGCTCTTCCACGTTCACGCCCGGTACAACAGCAGCGTTGGGTTCCCACCACCACAGCACCAATTCCTACCTTGGGTCAGAAGTCAGCTTCCCCTTGCTCCACCCCACTCTGTTTCTCCTTCCCTTCCCCCTCCTCCTAACTCCTCGGGACGCTCGGACACCTCATTGCCTCCTTTTTACCCAGCTCAACGGGGATGTGTGCTCTTAGCGATGACACTTGTCACTAGCAGGCCAAAGAACAGGCCAGTGAGCTCTTCAAAGTTGTGAAAAAACAGATTTAAGTGCCAACGTGGACCCTATCAAAGATCTGTGGGGCCAAAGGATGGTCTGTCTCCAGGATTAAATGCAAATCCCTGGGTGATCCCTCTCCACAGCCTCTCTTCTCTGTGCAGAGACCCCAAACCACAGTGGATCAAGGTGGTTCCTCCCCACCCTCTTCCAAACCCTCAGGAAAATCCCCAAAAGCTCAGACGACCCCATCAGGCAGCTGGAGAACATGAAAACCTCCATGGGGTGAGCTCTACAGTGGCACTGGGTGGCCCCATGCCACCCAGACGGGTGCTGTGGGTACCACCACGGCACCAAAGACATGTTGGGTGTTACAGAGGGGCTGAGCACACCCCGGGGCAGTCCCAGCCTGGTGGTTTTGAAAGTCCTACACTGGGCTTGGAGGCTTTTTCCTGGAAGAAGAAGGGACACAGTGAAGGCCATGAGGGTGCAACAGAAGCATCCGATGTTCTCTGAGATGCCTTGAGGGATTGGAGACATCTGGCATGGGACCAACAGTTACAAGACAGGATCTAAAGAGCCTCAAGCCCTTCTGCTGGGGCAGTGGGAGGCTCGGTGGGGAAGCAGAGAGCCTTGAACGGCACCACATCCCCACATTTAGGCTTCTGAAGTGGGGTCCAAGAGATCCAGGAGACCCGAAGTCCCTTCACGGGGATTTGGCTCTCGGGCCGAGCAGACTTGGGGTGTCCGCTGAGCTACGGAGCGAGGCAAGACACCTCCGCGTCCCCATCCCTGCCCTAAGGATGTGACCCAGCTTCTGTCCTCCACAGCCGGCTTCACGCCCGGCTTCTCCCTCTAGGCAGCACCCGTGCCAAGAGCGGGCTGCAGACCACCACATCCCGGCTCCTGCTCCCTGCTGAACCATCCCTAGGGCAGAAACCTGCTGGACTGCAGAGCCCGACACCCGGAGAAGCTCGTTGACTCGAGACCTCACGCAAGGAGCTGCTCCAGGGCCAGCAAAACACTATCTCACGGGTCAAGTTGTGCTGCCACAGGAGAACAAAGCGCTTTTGTTGGAGACAGCAGGGCTGCCAGTTCCACACCATTCTCGCGCTGCCCCTCTCCCTCCTTCTTTTTAAACCTCTTTATTTCCAGCTCGTTGCTGGAAAAAGCCAAGTTTAGGGGCGAACCGACCCTCCCCACCCCACCCCACTCGCCCTCCCAGCTCCAAATTTTTCCTTATTTTCACTCGAGAGAAATTACTGCCGACTGGAGGACGGGCTCACCATTGTCCGTAGCGTGATATCAGGGAAATGCGATTCCCATATGCACTGGAAACCCTGCAAACGTTATTAAAAATAACTCGCTAAGGAAACCGCTGGCCCAGGAAGGATCAAGTCAACGGCAGAGACTAAAATAAGACCATTAAAACGTTCTGGGCACTGGTTGCGTTGCTAAACAGGCTAAGACGGAGAGAGATTCTGAGCCAGGCGCGGGTCCTTGGTGCCACGAGGAAGGACAAGGACCCTTGTCCTGCACGAGCCTTGGGCTGGCACCCCTAAATCTGCCTTTTCCAGGGTGCTCAGAGATATTTCGGAGATCCCTTAGGAGCTTCGGGACAGCTGAAGTAACCAAATTGAGCATCCACCTCCCAGCAGGGACAGCCCCAGCAGTGCCGAGGGGAACTGAAATGGCTCCTAGAGGACCCGGGATGGCTCCGAGGGGACCCGGGATGGCTCCGAGGGGACCCGGGATGGCTCCGAGGGGCCATTTAGGGTAGGCAGAAGCAGGGTGGTTTGTTGGGAAGAGGGACAAATGAGATGAATTAGAGCAGCCAACGCTGCTCTGCAGCGAGGGGACTGTGCTGGCTGGCTCTAGAGGGACCTGCTGACGTCCTCGGTGGTGGGTGAGACAACCCTCTTCGGGGACAGCCAGGGAAATATTTTGGGGCTTTGTGTAACTGGAGCAGCGTTAGCAAGGGGAGATGGGCGCTCCCCGCTGTGCGACATCCCTTGGGAACTTACCCGAGTTCGGTCCTGTGAGCTGTGGCTGGGACGGCACCGGAGAGGGCAGGATCAGGCTCATCTGCAACAGAGAGGAAAGCTCCAAGGTCAGTGCCCAAGTGAGGCTTCTTCCAACGCAATTTGCAATAAAGTGATTTTTTTTTTTTTTTGGTGTGTTAAAAAAGCTTTCCCAGCAGATAAAACCCCCTCTGCTCCTGCTGCCCGTCCTTCCCTCCTACAGCCGGGTCCGGATTACGGGAGGATTTCCGAGCCACACTTAAGAGGGTTTAATCCCGCGTGCAACTATTTGATGTATAATCGTTCCTGCAGCTAAGCAGTTTAACGGGAAGATGCACACGCCGCTGGCCGCGCTCCCGTCACCGAGGTATCCGGCACGGAGATACGGCCAAGCGGCTGGACAAGGGTTGTCTTGGTCCACCCTGTGAAGAAGACCGGTTCTCCCCACTCTATGGACAAAGCTCACGAGCCTCCCTGGTGCCGGCGTGCATCCCTGCCCTTGGACCGGCATGTGGGGTTTCTCCGGGTGCCCGAGCTTTGCTTGGGGCTTGGTGGAGCTTCGCTCCGGTGTTGGCCAAACCCCTGGGATCGCTCCTGGGCTAAAGCACCTCCAAGCCTGCTCGCAAGAAGGTGCGAGGCAGGATTTCAGGCAGTGACGACAGGCTGAAAAATGCCTCCTGAAGATCTGCAAAGTCTGCCGAGATATATCAGAGCCAGATATGTCCTTCCTCAGGAGGAAGAAAGCCTTTGGCTGTATCCGATGAAGACGGCTGCATCAAACCTACCTGGCCCAGAGGCTTCAGCAGCCGGTGCTGAGCTCAGGGCAGGACACGGGGGTCTTGCTCCTCATGCCGGACTTCCCCCATCACGGTCCAGCCACACGTTGCCTGTCCCAGCTGTATGGAAAGCAGGGACTCCCTTGTTATTACAGGCAACGTTGGGAGCTTGGGGAAGCCAAGGCGTCGCTGGGAGAATCCACATTCTTTCCTGCTGCGAACCAGCCCCAGGCAAACAAACTTACTGCTGGGACAAGGAATTGTCCCACATCCCTGCTCCCATCATCATAGTCATCTTGGGTCATGGGATGCCCAGCAGCCCAGCCCCAGGCAAGCAAGCTTGCTGTAGGGACAAGGAACTGTCCTGCATCCCTGATCCCTTCATCGTCACCACGTTGGGTCACTGGATGCCCAGCAGCTCAGACCCAGGCAAGCAAGCTTGCTGTTGGGACAAGGAGTTGTCCTGCATCCCTGCTCCCATTGTCATCTTGGGTTATGGTGTGCCCAGCAGCCCAAGAGCTGCCTGGTGTGGTGGAAACAACCGGGAGGGAGGCCACGGGAAGGAAGTGTCCACAACTTGATGGAGGGTTGCAGACCCAGCACCAAGCATGCATGGGGCTCATGGAGACAAGAGATGTGCAAGGAGCAGCTCAGCCCCCGCCACGCACCAACCAATGAACCAGAGAGCCTTTGTCGTCGAACACAAAGATGAGAGAAAACAGGACTAAGCTGCACGTCCTGGGAAGGAAACGGGGAGCGCTTTGGAAACACACGGCCAAGGAGATGGGTTCTGCTGCAAAGGTCTGTGGGCTCAGCCTGTGAGAGCCTCTACAGCCCAAACTGACCTCTGTCCCCTCCAGGATGGACATAGCCACTCACAGCTTGTGTTTAGTCTATAAATTACTGGTTACGTGCCATAAAAACCAGGAGGAACGTGGTATTCAGGCCACCACGCTGGTTATGGAGATGGGGGCAGGCAGGGCAGGACCTGCCCCGAAAGCAGAGACGTGAAAAGCCAGAGTTGGCTCCCCACCTTCGAACATTTCAGGTGAACAAAATAATTTCAAAAAAAAAAAAAGGCCAGCAGGATCCAGGGCCAAGCTGCCGAGGTCACGGGCAACCGGCAGCGTTCATTCAGGAAAGCCTGAGTCACCAAGCAGCCGGGGTGGGAATGCCAGGGAAAAGGATGGGGGGGAGGGGGGAGGGTGGGGTGGAAAAACCCCAACCCTCCCAAATGGACAGATTTAAAAAAACACATCCGTAAATCCCCAGCGTGTGGACGGAGAGGGGCAGAAAGCACCGATCGCCGAGAAAGGACAGTGGCAGGAGCCTTCCAGGGACTCTTTTGTTCTCCAGAGCTCCAGCGCGGCTCCTATTTTTAGAAACTGTCTCCTTTAGAGGAAAACATGCGGTGATTTATCTTTCTCCTGATGAGCACGTAACTGCACTCCCTGCAAATCCTGGTTTCTTGGAAACAGCGAGAGATGAGGGAGTTTAATGTCTTGGACTTAGGAGGCTCAAATTTACCCTCTATGGTAATCCAGCAAGAGCTGCTCCTCTAACCACAGGAGCTTCTCCCGAGAGAGCACGGCCGCTCCAAATTCATTTTTGAGCTCAAGGTCTCTCCTTTCAAGAGGTCGAACACCCTCCTATCGGGGCCATGGGTGTCTCCTCTCTGTTTTTCTTCTATTCCAAGAGTTAAAACAACCCGGCCAGGACATCAAGACACTTCCAAAATCGAGCCATCACATGAGCCCGTGGCCAGAACACACGCAAAAAGCCAGAGATAAGGGAAAACTCGTGAGTCGCCCAGCACAGGAGAGGTTATGCAGAGACCAGGAGCTCTCCTAAACGCGGCAGACCCATCTCTAAATAAATTCGGCGATGGTTAATTACAGCGTGTTTCAAAGGTCATGGATTGAGAAATACCAACATCTCCAGAAGAGCTGAAAGAGCCCAGGCTCATCAAGGCCATCACGGTCAGGCTTGATAAGCAGAGGTTTACGGCATGCTCGAGAGGCTCAATCACGTATCAGGGTGCAAAAATTTCACCTAAACCTTCACCACCACCCCAAAAACCACTAGGATGCACCTCGAGGGGCTTTGCCCCATCACCGCTCTTCCTACAGCAGATACTTCCTACACAAAGGGGTCAGGTTTATTTTGTACCAGAGTTACTCAACACGTGTTTCAAGACTAACAACACACCAAATGGCAGCTGTGCTAATTAGCAAGGTTGCCCTGCTGCGCCAGGAGGTCGTAGAGATGTTGATAGATCCAACATCCAACAAAACGAGCCCAAGAAAAGGTCCCCGATCAGCACGGGCTGGAAGACATGATGGATAAAGGCAAGTTGGGGGATTTGGGCTCGTTCTACTTCAGGATGAGAGCACGATGGTGCTGCCTACAGCCACTAATTGGAGGATGTAGAGAAGATGAAATCAAACTCCTGTACGTGTGCAACGAGAGGACAAAGAAGTCACAACATGGGAAACTCTTCCTTGTGAGAGTGGGACAGCTTTAGGCCAGGCCAGGGGTGTAGGGGATCTCCAGTCTTGGAGATGCTCAAAACTCAATGGGGCCTGAGCAACCTAACTTTGAAGTTGGCTGCGCTTTGAGCACAGGGATGGGATGAAGACCTCTGAAGGGTCCTTCCAACCTCAATTATTCCATAATTTTAAGATTAAAAGCCCAAAGAAGTTCACAAGTCTAGAGCAAAGAGGTCTTTTGGATGGTGGTTTCCATCAAGACCCTAGACCAACTTGAAACAGGGAGAGGATCACTCTTCTGAAGACTTCAGCCAAGCAACTCTCTTCTCCTGGAAGTTTTCTACCCAGCTCCCAAAAGGAACCTAGTGACAGCTTAAAAGAGTAAAGATTTAAAGAAAACTCTAAAATACTATTATTTCCCAAACTTCCAACTGTGTAAGGCTCCATGCCCTGAACACAACAGAAGGATTCCCTTCCATACAATCCTCCAAGATGGGAGGAAGGACACCTACCTGACCTCCACGCACTATCTGCATCTCCTGTCTCAGCAATAAAGGAGGAGGAGGGAGACTCGGCTCCAACTCAAGCTCTCCGGCACCTCCCGGATCAGCCGGGTTCCCACTGCAGAAGGACCGGCACCTTCCATGGGACATCGCTCTGAGGATGTTTTTTTTTCCTCCAGTCAAGGGAGGAAAAAAAAAAAAACCCCAAGCTCCTCCAGAGGGTCACAACTTGGTTTAGACCAGAACTGGACACAGCAGAAATCAAAAATTAAGCAAACTGGGACAGAAATTTGCAATACCGCCTTTTTCTGAGCAATATGAAGGCTTCCAAAAGCCCTCAAAACCAGCTGATCACCTTCAAAAAGCCTTCACTGAGCCTAAACACGCTCTCCCACGCTTTGGTTTTTTTTTTTTTTTTTCCAGCCTATCTAAACAAACTGGGGGAAAAAAAAAAAAAATAAAAGGCAAAAAGAGATATTTTATCTCCTCTACAGCCAGGCTGAGGGACCTTGCCATTTGAGCAATGGTATTAGGCAAGGGGTGAGTTATTGCATCATCTTCCGCGTAACGCAAGATGTCGCAAGGCACAATTTAGCTCTGGAATTAAAGACTAGCCCCTACTTAAGGCTGACGCTTTCATCTTGGGGTGTTTAATTTGAGAGCAAAAGGTACCGGAAGAATCGCTCGTTGGCACCAGCAGCTGATACAGCTTCTGCATATTGTAAATAACCTGGGAAAAAATTAAAAAAATTGACTCGACACATCGCCTTTCGCAGTCCAAAAACCTGAGAGCAACGAGAGATGCCAAAAAAAAAAACCAAACCAGCAGATGGACCAGCGCAGCAGGATTCCCGCTCGACAGCGGCGGGAAAACACGGCGTCCTCATGCCGTGGTGGTGCCGGAGTCGAGCGGTTGGGTGTTCACCGGCATGCTACCACCCAACCCGGCCACGGGCATTTCTGCCGCATCGGATGGCGCAGATTTGGGTTTGTTACCAGTGCAATGAGGAATCTCACGCTGGAAAGGTTCAGTCAACCCGGGTCCACGTGATGGTCAAGAAATGGAGGGGTTTTCCAGCCCCCAGCACCGTAGGGGATCTTTAGCTCCCAAAAAGCTCGCTGGAAATACAGGGAAGCAGGAACTTCGTTTCCCACGTCCCAGCCCACCACCAAATCCAACCCACGGCCCCAAACTTGGCTCTTCCAGCCCAAAGCAGCCATGCAAGAAGACCTCTCCAAGACCACATCCATGCTGGCAGAGCCACGGCAGGTCCAACCCCAGCCAGGCTGGTGTTTGCAGTGCAATCAGGGGCGTTCAGCAGGCAAAGGTGCCGTCAGTATTTTTGCCCAACAATCCTGACACCCCTTGGCACAAGCACGTGGCTCCGGGCTTAGAGCAGACGACAGGAGAAGCAAAACATGGAGATCCTACAAAAGAGGGTGCAAAGGGCCGTTCTTTCTTCTCCGACCCACCCTAAATAGGACCAACAGCTCCCACGCGAAGGCAAGGGCTTTGCATGAGCACCACGAGGTGCTCCACAACAGACCTTCTCTCTTGCACGAGAGAAGATGACCACTCGCACCCCGGCATCCCCCCTGGTCCACGGAAAGCACCTGGATGAGCAACGTGGGTGCTCTGCACGTGTTGGGCTCAGCCTGGAGCTATTCGGGTGGCCACCCATGCCAGATTCCAGTTCTTCAAGGTTATTCCTGCCCCAAACGCATGGGGTAGACGCTACTCCTCCACCCCAAGAGCCCAGCGTCGCTCCGTGCTGGCAATAGCCACTCTCCAGCAGAAATCATTTCACCCACAGTCTCACGCGAGTGTCCAAACGTTCTCCCCGGAGCCCCACGAGATGATCGCGTTCTCCAACCCTTTGCTGGGGCTTGCCAGAAGCAAGCTGGAGATTTTGCTCGTGCTCCTGAATACAGACGAGCTGGCGGCAGGACAGGCTTTGCTGCGGGAGAGTTTGGCCGGAGACACGAACTTCATGTTTCCTCCCAAAAATGGGCACATTTGGGGTCAGTTTTCCTGCATGCAGCGTTAGGTCCTGCTTCGATAGAAGCTCTCGGCCGTTTGCAGATGGAAACGAGACACATTTCTTTCTCCTTTGCGCTGCGTGGCAGTTCAGGGCAGGATTTAAGGACGCTCCTAAGCCTGCGGGCAGGTGACCTTGAGGACAGGAGCTCTTCAAAGCACAGCACGCTGGCAGCACATCGCGTCTCATCTGACTCGGGCTTAGCCGGCTGCTGACAGCACCGTTGTGTTCACGCAACACCGAAAACTCCGTGTCCGTTCCTGCTCGGGCTTCCCGGGAGCGACGCGGGTCCCTTCAACCCTTCTGCAGGCGCGGGGTGCTGGAAGTTTGTGTATTTAAGGGCTGGAAATGCCCAGGGTTGCGCAACCGGCATCCAGGTGCTGATATTTCTGCCGCTGGACTTTGCACAGGCTGGAAAAAGACACCGCAAAGGGACCAAGTGACAATAGTCCATGAAAAGCGGAGCGGATAAATGCTTACGTCCCCCGACACGTCTGCTCTAGTCCCAGGAGATGAACGCCGAAGGCTTGTACACAAGGGGATCAGCTCGTCGCAGCGGGATGAATAACCCAGCGTTGGGAGCTGCTCGTGTTTTAACCCACACTCCGGCCTGGGAGGAGTTACCCGGGTTGGGACTTTGTTGGGGGCAGCAGCTGAGCTTGGAGGACTCTATATCATCACCCCGAGGGGGTGAAGCAGACTCTGTTGATCAAAGAACGATGTCCAGCCCCGTAACGAGGTGAAAAACCCAACGTAGGGGGGTATGGGCATGCTGAACAGATGCAGCTCGGTGCTCCCCAGCCAAAGGATTCCACGTTTTTAACATCACCGGTGCTACTTTCCATCAAATTATTCAACCATCGACTCACCGGGGCCACACCGAGCTGGAGTAATCCCAGTACGAGCAGAGACATCCGTACGTGGTCCCTCTGGCACCCTGACCCACTTCGCAGTGCTGGAGGTGACCCAAAAGAGGAGGCAGGACTTGTGCAGGCAGGGTACAGGCAGCATGAATTTAGACCAGCCCCAAAACCACAGCACATGGTGCACCGAGTGGTCCCATCCATCCCATAGGCACCGCGCGTCCCGGTCATCCCCTTTGCTGGCTTGGCATTTTTTTTGAGCCGTTTCAGTGGGGAAATACTGAAAAAGACAGGATCGGGCTCAAAAACAAGGACTGCAGATATCTCCAGGGAGGGACAGAGCCAGCTGCCGGAGAAGCCGGTCAGAGCTCTCCTCCTCCACGACTTGACGCTTATCTCAACGCGGTGACTCACGCGGGATGTCTCCACCGAGAGGGGCCGGGCGCAAGACATCCAAAAGACATTTAGGAGGACAGGGATCGGCACGATTCCCATCCTTCAGTCTCCTCCTTGGGTTTGTTTTATACGTGGAGATGGAGGATGGCCACCTAGAGGCACCATGGTACCTCCATCCTTGAAGATCTTCCAAGCTGGACAACCTGCTCTTGCTTTGGCATCAGCTCTCCAACCCAAATCCCCTCTTCTACCCAAAAAGATGTTAAGGCTAAATAAGAAGCACCCCAAATATTCTTTCCCAGCTTCAGAAAGGCTTTGCACTCTCTGCCTCTTCCCAGTATTCATCTGGGCACAAACAACCAAAACATCCCCCAACAACTGAACTTCAAAGGGTTCAGAAACCTCCCAAAACTTTGCTCAGGCAGAAGATAAAGAGATTTTGGTGCAGAAGGAGCCAAAAGTTCCTGCCTTTCACTTCAGTGAGTGCCTGATTTGGGGAGCATAAAAAAAATAATCAAATCCCATTTCCAGGCCCTAAACGATCGCCCAGCTCGGGGCTTGGGAAGCCCCAGGAGCATTATCCGAAATGGCACCATGGGAAGGGGGTGGGGGTCCATAAAAAGGCTCTGAGCGGCCGGAGGAGCAGGTCTGGATGGTGGATGGGTCAGGGACCATCTCTCCTTGCTGCCCCACGGGAAACACAAAACTATGGGGAGACACCAGGACAACCTGAAGGACACACATAACATCCTGGTCCCACCAAGTCCAAAGAGCTCTTGGCAAGAGAAACCACACCACTGGGAACCTCCAGAGCAGGAGACAAGGACCTCCAGGCACTACCAAAACCAACAACACCCCAATATTGGCATCGCTAGAAAATTTTAAGACAACCGTGAGCCACGGAGCGAGGACGAACACACATGTTTTCCACAGGAGAAGACCACAGAGACCACATCGGCTCTGGGCCAAAGCCGCCCTGCACTCTCCATCCACCAGCAACACACGGGGATGGCTGCAGGTCTCAACGGGCACAAAGAAACCTTGAAGCAACCAGCGAGCACCCGTTCTTCCCAACGGATGGGCTTTGGGAAAAGCACCGGTCTCCCTATCCAGCTCCCACCTCCCCCAAAACGGAACCCGTGGATTTCCACCCTCCTCTCACCCATCCCCACGTGGAGTCAATTCCATCCACCACATCCCCTCTTTGGTTTTTAGATGCAAAATAGGATTTGTTTTCACCCTTCCCGGACACCGCACACTCCACCCCACCCCACCCCCCCCGGCGAGACCGTGGCCGCGTGGGCCCCGCGTCCTACCATGCGCTCAGGGACGAGCGGGTCCCTCTGGCCTCCATCACAGGCAGCGGTTTGGGGTTATCCTGTCTCCGCTATCGCAACCGGTTCTCCCCTCTGCCGTGGTTTGGGCACCCTCGAGCAGTTAGAAAGACAACGCCGGCTCAGGAAGTGGTCTCTGCAGCAGACGGAGGTGGGGAACGGTACGGTTGCGAGGGGAGGGCGTTGGATGTGCTGAATCAGCACCCCAGTGAGCTCCAGCTCGTCCCAGCAACCCAACCGCTTGGAGCAAGGCAAGCAAGACATCTCCCTGGCCCCTTTCCGGCATCCCATTTGGGTATCGAGGCCAAGCGATGCACCGTGGAACCCGGAAAAACACCGAACGGCTCCAACCCCACCAGCACATGTTTTCCACAGGGGGTTTCCCACTGCCACCAGCGCTGGTCCTCCTTCGTTCGCCTCTCACCGTGCAGGATTGCCCTGCCATCACTTGTCATGCCCAAGTTTAACTCTTCCCCCCAAAACGCGGACCCGGCAACACCGTCTGTCTCTCAGGTCAGCTGTGCCCAGGTATGCTCCCTCCAGCGGCTCTGGAGTTTGCTCTTGGTGGTCCGGACAGATCGGTGTGTGTCACATCCATACAAAAACCCACTTGAACCTCTCCGGATGGGACCTCCGTGTCATCCAGTGAGCCCCCAGGTGTTCCATGTGCCATCCCTGGGCGTCAAGCAGACGTTTCATGGGATGCAACGTCTTCACCGTGCGCTCAGCAGCCGCCTTTGTCACTCCTCGGGTGCAAAGTTTGGAGATTTGGCACCAACCAGCCACTTATGCTCAAGTCAAGCACTTCTCTCTCAGCGCCGATCACCGATAAGAGCAACAACCCTCCTGCTGAAATACACCGTTCCCCACACACGAGCTCATCATCCTCCAAGACACCCTCGTGTTTTGGCTCAGAAATAAAGAATCACCCAAGAGACCCTCGTGTTTTGGCTCAGAAATAAAGAATCACCCAAGAGACCCTCGTGTTTTGGCTCAGAAATGAAGCAGCACCCGTCCACCGCCGCTGGCAATTCTCAAGACAGCACCCAAGTTGTCTTGAGAGGGCAGGGGTCCCGTGGGGACAGCTGAGTTTCAGCGAACTCCTTAAGCTGGAGCAAAAAAAAAAAAAACCCAAACCCTAAACTAAACTAAGCCAGCGCCTGTTGGCTCGTGCAGATGGGCTCACGTTCAAGCTGCCCGAGTCAGCATAGCTCAGGAAGCCTCGCGTGCTTCTGGAAGACGGAGCCGTAGGAAGCATGACACATCTCGAGATGTTGGCTCAGCTCCCCGGGATGTTTATGGTCAGCGAGAGCTTGCCATGATTTCACAGACTTCGCATAAACATCTGGATGACGGACTCTACCGAGGCTTAACTTGAGACACCGTCCCGGCGCGGGGCCGGCGAGTGTTGCGTTATGCCCGAGCTGGAGCAGCAGGACCTCAACGTAGACATGCAGGAGAGCTGGCAGCTTCTGGCACCCATCCCACCACGAGCACCAGCACATCTCCATCGGAGAGAAAAGCAGCACGGGGCAACTCGCTCGCCCACCACCGGGGACCCCATCTTGCTGTTGAGCTCCGATCAAGAAGGAAAATGATGAAGCCAGGGATGAGGTGCCTCATCTCGGCGGTCACCGAGGGCTGAAGAAGTCCCACCAGGGTGGAAAGGAGACATTAAGTGACTAGATGTGAGCAACACCGCAGCTTTGAACGCTTCCCTTCAGCTCTCCCAGGACAGCGCGGTCCCTCCAGCCCTTGTAGGACTTGCCAGGGCCACCCAAGGGCAGCCAGAAGAAGACATTAAATTTGTATCTCCCAAACCTCAACCATTTGGGCACCGTCATCTTCTCAGAAACAGCTGCGCAGCGACTCGCGGTTTCTTTTCCAAGAAAGAGGCCAACCTGCAGGTCTGTGAGCCAAAGAGCAGAGCCAGGAGAGGACAAACCGTCTGCCCGGAGGAAGGGCCGCACCCTTCCACAACCGACGGAGCCGGGAGACGTCCTCACAGCAGCCCAGAGACCTCAGGGGGAAGGCAAGGGGGGGTCCCCACCGTGGTTATGGCCACCGCAACCCAACGACAAGGGCTTGTGAGGGCTTTGGAGACCGAGAGGGTCCAACCTACTCGAGATAGAGAAGGAGAAGCATCACAGCAGTGTAAAACCCAGCAGGACCCATGAACGCAGAGGAAGATCTACGGAAGGTCACGAAGACCACTGGAAAAAACATCTATGGGGGTAAAGACTCAATGAAGAAGGAAGCATTGAGGCGTTGCACTAAAGAGTCTACTGGAGAGCCCGAGCAACCACTGGTGATGTCCCATACCTGCTCCCGACCCCAAAGGGTGCATCAGAAAGGTCTTCTATGTGGAGGAGAGCCAGGCAGCAGCACCCCAAGGGAAAAGGATGGGGATACTGTGCCGAAAAAGCCATGAATCGGAGGAGAGATGGGGACGATCAACTGCAATGGGATGGGAAGCTCGTTAGCTGGCTGAGGGACGATCTGCTGCACTCGGCAATCACGTGGCAGCTGTGAGTCACCAACGGTGTGGTTGGGGGGGAAAAACAAAAACCAACACCACACCAAAAAAATAGAAGAAGGAAAAAAAAAAGAAAAAAGAATATAAGCTGTGGTTTGCAACCTGCAGTTCACGGATGACTTCGAAAGGCAGTGGAGAAAAGCCAGCCCGTTGTCAACAGCTTGAACTCGCTCTGCAGGCATCCGCTCCCCGCTGGAAAACCTCCGGCGAATCTAACGAGGTGGAAAAAAAAAAAAACCAACAACCCCCTGTTTCTCCCCCAAAACTCCACGCACACGACGGGTCAAGGAGTCCGTGCCGAGACCTCGCGCGGGGTTTCGTCGGCGGTGTAGGAGTGAGATTAACCGAAAGCGAAACAGGTGTGAGGAAGGGCTACCATGGGGAAAACCAGCTCTTCTTCCGCGAGCAGACGAACAGCGTGGCTTGTTTAGCTTGGCACGGCCGAGAGGGAACCCGACACTTTCCCAGCGAGGAGCTTTGCTCTTATTTCCAGCCTCCCCGCTCTCCTCGGCCAGAGGACACGAGTTATACTCGGGTTTTTCTCAGCTCTCGGGGTATTCGCAGAGCCCGAGGGGGATGCACCGGAGCTGTGCCCAGCTCCCAGCCCCAGCGCGGGGAGGGGGATGCAGAGCCCGGACCCATCCGAAAAGCTCCAAGCGCCGCAAAGCAAAGCTTTGGGCTGCATTTCCTCCAAGAAGAAGGCAAAAGCTGGTGGTACGAGCCTGATAGCCAGGCTGGAGGGCTTGCTCCCAGCCCTGAGGGCTTGCTCCCAGGCTCCAGAGCAACGCAGACTTCCCACCATACTCCAAAGGTTGGAGGTTCACATGATTTCAGGCTCCGGTGGTATTTCCGAGGCTCCCTCAGAATCAGGATGAGACTGTGGGGTAAGGACGGACGCTCAGAGCTCCAAACCTGGGGCTGATCCTACGACCTGCTTCAGGTCAGGATGAAGGTGACGCTTCTTCCCCCACCGCCCCTGGACCACGGCTGCCACCTCTCAGCATCGCTCGCACCAAAGATGCTCAGCCCACAGCACCTTTCGGGACAGCACCAAGCGCGTTTGGCCCCGGGGCGGCAATCCCATACCCAAAACCTCCTGCTTTGAGCCTGGAAAAAACCTTCACGCGCTTGAGAAAACAGCGATGAGGTTTGAACGGGTCCGAGATGCGACGCCAGCTCGTAAACGCTAATTGCTCTCCAGTGCCTGCTGCCTGCTTTGGGCAGGAAAGGCATTTACTCTATGTCCATCCTCTAAAAAGGCACCTAAACTTTCCCAAAAGGCGCCTAAACCCTACAAAAAGGCACCGACACCCCACCCCCCCAAAAGGCGCCTTTCTCGCAAGCTCTCCCTACCCACCCCTCGTACAGCCCCGAGCGCGCTGGCACGGCACCCAGCCTTCTCCTGGCCGTTCCCCTTTACCCGTTTGAAACCCTTGGGCTTCCCCAGCTGTACCCTCAAATCCGGTGGGACGGGGATCGCCCCCGACACCGTGGTCCCCTTCTCCGAGGGATGCTGCCCGCGCATCTGGCACCTGCACCGGGTCCTCCAGCGGCAGACAACCCTCCCTCTGCAAACCAGGGTGCAAATACCTGTTTTAACAGGGTATTTTCTACCCGAGGTGTTTCCAACTTTGCATTTCCCCCATTACCGAGCTTTTTAAAAACAAAGGCAAGCCAGAAAGAGCACTGCCCGAGGGTGCCAGCCCTCCATTCAAGTCTTTTACCCACCACTAAGAGCCCAAATTGAGCCTTTTCAGAGGCATTCCAAGCCCATACTCGAAAACCTTTCATTTCTTTTTTTTTTTTTCCCCCCCTTTTTATTTCCCTTAAAGAGTTATCAGGCCTCCCAGCCAATCCATCCTCTAGATCCCCGCTCTGCTCCATCCAGCTTTAAGCAAGATTTATGCGCCGGGCGGCAGAAAACTTTCCTCGTCAGCAGAGGACACGTCCAGCGTCTAATGAAAGAACGGTTTCTATCCAAGCTGCTTGAAAGGCATCCAGGCTCTGTTGCAAGCTCATCTTGTTTGGATCCACCTCTATTGAATTTCCAGCGGATCTCGGCTGCTCCTATAAAAGTGGTGGTGTTTTTACCGGTGATTGAATGCAAGCAATTCACATCACCGTCCCCTTTTTCGCTCCGGTTCCCTCCAACTCCCCCATCAACTTCCCCCCCCCCTCCATCTGTCGGCAGGTTTTGGCTTCGCCATCCTTAAAACGGGGTTTTAATCACCTAAAAAGCACCGATGGGGAAGCCACAAGGCTCAGCTCTTTTGTACCCGTAATATTAGCTGGCGAAAAGATCCCCAAAGACTGTTTTGGACGCTATAAGGCCTCGGAGAAGACTCCTGAGGGATCTTCTTCTCACTTTTCGTTGCTGTCAGCCTGTAACAAGCTGTCCTCTCCGATTACCGAAACCCGCCGTCGGCCGTGAAGACCTGGGAACGCTTATTAATCACGCCGGCGTACGTGCCGGTGTGCTCCAGAGAGCACATGACGTTGACGGGTGAGCCTTGCTGAGCGCGGATGCTTCCCCAAAACGAGCCAAGAGGTTGGATTCGGTCCTTGGCGCGAGCGCGGGCTCTTGGGGCCACCTTGGCACGGTGTCGGTGCCAAAGCGCTGGTGTTACTGCGGTGATGGAGAATCGCTGGATGGCTTCGTCTGGTATTATCTCACCCCCCATGTCGGGGCTGGCAGGAACACGTCGGGTTCCAGCGATGAGATGGGAGCCCAAAAAAGCTGCCGAGATCCTTCCTCCACTCAACCATTTCATACAGAGATGGGGGTGGGGGGGTCCTAAACACCCCAGGGAAGACTCCAGGGTAGAAAAGTAGGAGTCTTGCCCCCAGGATCAGCAAGAAGGGATTGGCCTCCAGCAACGCTTGTTGGAAAATAGAGATAAATTGAGGATATTTGCAGAGCCTACCCACAGTTCAGAGTTGGAGTCGTGCTTGAACATCTCTCTGCAAGGACTATCCGGTTCAAACTGAGGAGAAACACTTTCCCCACCTCCTCCATCCTTCAACTAATCCCTTTTTCTACATCTGGGAGTCTTTGATGGCCAAGGCCCAGAAGTCTCTTCCCACAGACCCACATGGTTTTGGGAGAGAGCAAGAAGAGGAAGGATTTTGACCACACGGACAGCCCAAAACTAGAGTAACACACTAGATAACACGGTTACAACAAGGACAAACCACTGCGGAGAAAGGGAAGCAGCTGCTCAGCTCCATGTTGCACCCTAGAGACAAACCCAAAGGGGCTAAGCGCCATCAGTTCTCCTACAACGAGGACACCATGCTTCTGTGGCAAGAACTTCATGTCTCAAAACCAGTTAGTTTTCCCCAGCACCACAAAGCACCAGCTGGGTTGAAACCAGTGTCCCGATGACAAAAGGACATAGAACCTTCTGGGTTGGAAGGGATCCATGATGATCATCAGGCCCAACTCCTGACTTCACACAGGGCAACCTAGAAGTTAAACCCTATATCTAGGAGCATTCTCCAAATGCTTCTTGAACACCAACAGGTTTGGGGGTCGTGACCTCATCCCTGGGGAGCTCGTTCTGGTTCTTGACCATCCTCTCCATGAGGAACTCTTTCCTAACAGCCCATCTGAACTTTGCCTGACCCAACTTTAAGCCATTCCCTCGTGTCCTATCACCAGACACCCGAGAGAAGAGACCACCACCTCCCAACCCGCTCCCCATCATGAGGAAGTTGTAGACAGCAACAAGGTCACCCCTCAGTCTCCTCTTCTCCAGGCTGACCAACCCCGGTACTCTCAGCTGCTCCTCATAAGCCCTCTACTCCTTTTGCCATCTCTGTTGCCCTCCTTTGGACACATTCTAATATTTATATATCCTTCTTAGATTGTGAAGCCCCAAACTGCCCACAAGACTCAAGGTGAGGACACACCAAGATGTGGGACAACCACATCTTTCAACCGATTTGCTGTACTGTGCTGGGAAATGGGTTGCCCTTTCAGCCATGAGGACATATGGTTGACCCCTCTTGAGCTTCCCATCATCCAAAAGCCCCAGATCACTCTCTGCAGGGCTTCGTTCCAGCCTCTTGGCCCCCAATCTAGGCGTACATCCCAGATGACACCATCCCAGGTGCCAAATCTGGCATTTGTCCTTCTTCAGTGTCGTACAGTTGGTGACTGCCCAGCGCTCTAATCTATTGAGATCTCTTTGTGAGGTCTCTCTACCCTTGAGGGAATCAACAGCTCCTCCTAATTTAGTATCATCAGCAAACTTACTTAACATGCACTCAGCTCCTGTGCAGGTCATCGATAAAAACATGGAAGAGAGAAAAATCCCTGGAGAACACCACTAGCGACTGGCCACCAGCCAGACGTTGCCCCATTGACTACAACTCTCTGAGCCTGTCCCCGCAGCCAACCGTTCACCCAACGTGTTGTGTCCATGTCTAGCTGCGTGCTAGAAGGGTACTGTGAAAAACAGCATCAAAAGCTTTGCTAAAAATCCCCCCAAAACCACATCCACCACCTTCCCTTCATCTACGAGGCCGGGAATGTCCTTGTCGCAAAAGCGTACTCAGTTAGGAAGACATGACCTTCCCTTCATGAACCCACGTTGGCTTTGACCGATGACTGCATTGTCTTTCAAGTGTTTTTCCAATAACTCCCAGAAGAACTTTCTCCATAATTTCACCAGGCACCGAAGCGAGACCGACAGGCCGATAATTACCAAGGTCATCTTCTTTGCCCTTCTTGGAAATTAGGATAACATTTGCTAGCTTCCCATTGACCGGGACGTCTCCAGAGTCCCAAGACCCTTGATAAAGAACAGACAGGTCTCACAATAACATCGGCGAAACTCCCCCGGTACCCTGGGATGAATCCCATTGGGACCCACAGATTTATGTCATGCAGTTGCTGCAGCAAATCCCGCGCAAGTTCAAAGTCAACTGGGAGCTTACCACTCCCCCAGTGGTCCTTCAACCCAACTCAACGGGGTCCCGGGGCCCACCACTGGTGTTAAAGATAGGGGTGAAGAAGGCATGAAAAGTCTCGGCTTTATCTTCAACCCTATTTATGACATGACCAAACTCGTCAAGTAATGGACCGCTGTTTCCTTTAGTCCTCCTTTTGCCGTTAACCCACTTAAAAAAAAAAAAACTTTTTTCGATTATCCCCCCAGTACCGGCCAGACACGGTGCTGCAGGAGGCACAGTGCAAACACGAATTTCATTTTCTCAGCAGCAAACTCCCGAGAAGGATTAACGTGGCCTCGTGCCGAAGCATTAGCTCATTTCTGTTGGGGTTGGGAGAAGGTTACGGTATCTCCATCCCCAGCTTGACCCAGCAGCACTTTTCCTCTTGCAAAAGGGGTCATTGCCACAGCCACTTATCCCTCACACGCTCCTGAATAGCTTTTATCCCCCCCCCCCGATATTGAGGAAAAAAAGAATAAAATATGAGATTTAGGCCACTCGCTGAGGGTTTCCAAATATCGGGCAGCCTGGATGGAGCAGGAGAGCAACGTGGGCTGTAGGACAGAAGCAAATCACCCCGAAAAACCCAACACCGCAGCCACAAAACATTTATTTGCCCCAACCAAAAACTTGGCTTCGCGTGGCCAAAAAAACACGAGTTTGCACCAGTACGGAACCTTTCCAACCTCATAAATGCCCAGTGGAGAAGAAGGATTGGGCCATGTCCTACTTTGCAAGGCAGCAGGAGAATCCACAGCCCTGCCCAGCGTTGCCCCCGGCTTATTTTTAAACCGTGGCCCGGTTAGCACGAGCGACGGCGCAGGGGAGAGAGGCTGCTCAGGGGGGGTGCTGGATTTGGAGGAGGTTATTTATAGACACCGAAAGACAGGCACGGCAGGTGCTCCGTGCCTTGGACAACCGCTCCCGAGCGTGGGTGTGAAACCTTCTCCCAAGCACGCCGAGGAGGACCACCGGGGCACCCGCCTCACCGCACACCTTGCCCATTCAGGGCCATGATTTTGGCTTACTGAAGACCACCCGTGGCAAGAAAACACCTTCAACGCCACTCACCCCATTCTCTTGGTGGCACGTTTGAGGACCACATCATGACCCACCTTCCCACCCCACAGGAACATGGCGACCAACCGCTCAACCCAACCCTTGCGCTGCCACCAAATCCTTATTTTGGTGCTTACCCACGGCACCGGTGGAAAGCTACTGACCTCAAAAGCCTTTGGGAAGAGATTCACAGCCGAGAGCTTCGTTAGCCGTGCGTTAGAGGGGATGTAGCGTGGGTTGTTTGTATTTTTTTTTTTTTTCCATGCAACTTTAGGGTTACCGACTGTACTCCATGTCCCAGCTCCAGCTAAGCCCTGCCTGTTGTCTTGGACTCAAGTATTCAATTATTTATTTGCTAGGCAACAACATGACATCTTTCCTGGCACCGTTCGCAGGCTAAGAGGCTGACGAAGCGGTAATTAGCGAGGAAGGTTACTGGGACTATGAGCTCAACCTCCCGGTTAAGAGAGGTTGAAAGCCAACAGCTTAAAAAACTCAGCCCAACACCAGCGAGAAAGAAGACAACGTTGGAAAACGGCCACGATTTCAGGGGCAGCTCCCCACCCATGCAAAAAAAAAAAAAAACAAAAAACCAAAAAAACTCAGAAAAGGCCACTGGATGTAGACACCGGGGACTGTCCCGAAGAGTTAAGGTGAGATTAGCAAGAGCTGCACCTCCGTTGGGTGTCTGGTCTCATGACTTGCATATCTTTTCTGGACAGAGTTCAAAGGCGGGCCGTAAAAAAAAAAAAAAAAAGCCCAGCAGTTGGCAAACACACTTTGGGATGGGCTACACGTGAGCTGCTCCGCTCCAGAAAACGGTTTAGAGGCACCTGGAGGTCTCTGCTCAACCCAAGATCAAACCAAAGCATGATTTCCTACACTGGAGCACTTCACGTGGGGATCCACCTTGCAAGAACGACATGATTCCCACCGCCCTGAACACCCCTAAAACTCATTCTGAAGCTTCACAATGAAAAGTAGGACACTGCCACAAGGTCTCATCACCCCACCACAGCCCAGATCTAGGACAGACCTTGGAATTGCAAGGCCTGAGTATACTTTGGCCTCTTCAGCCTCTTAATTTTATTTCCCAGGCTCCTGTAGACCAACTGCTCCTGCTGTTTGCTCCTGCCTCTCATCTGCAAATCCCGACCCCCAAGAAGGGTCATCCAGATGCTCTTCGGAACAACAACGATCGAGAAGAGGTGGGGCAGACAGCAGCATCTCAAGACCCTCACATACACACTCCGTGACAAAGAATTCAAGACTTAGTTAAGGAAGAGTTTAAGGGTTGGGCTTGTAAACCACGTGAACATCTACCAGAAGACCAGTTTCTTGGGTTTTGGTGTCTCCCTGGGCAGGGGGCTGTCCAGCCACCAGTCGGGGCAGCTCAGACCAAGACAGACGCACAGACTCAACCAACAGTTGAGCAACAGCAGAAATTGCTCTTCAGAAACCACCATTTGAGAGACCAACACTCCCTTCATGCAAGCCCCAAACGCCGCTTCCCTTCTCCATCTCTTTGCTTATAGCTGTTGGCAACTGAGGCGAAACAGGCCCGTCACTGGTGACCTGCTCGGGGACAGGAGGACACCACCAAGAGCAAAGCAAGAGATGTTCCTTCAGCTGCGGCGAAATGATGTTAAACCATTATTTTGCACAATTTCCAGACACGAGTTCTCCATCTCGGGCACGTGCAGGATGCTTTCCCTTCCCTGGAGCACAGCATTGAACCGCAACCACCAAATACCACCCACCGCTTTAGCACATCTGGACAGGTTGGAGAGGTGGGCCCACGCCAACCTCAAAGTTCAACAAGGCCAAGTGCAAGGTCCTGCACCTACGTCAGGGCAATCCCATGCACAAATCCAGGCTGGGCGGAGAATGGTTGGAGAGCAGCTCTTAGGAGAAGGACCTGGGGGTGCTGATTGACGAGAAGCTCAACATGAGCCGGCAGTGGGCGATCACAGCCCAGAAGGCCAACCGTATCCTGGGCTGCACCAGAAGTGTGGCCAGCAGGTCAAGGGAGGGGATTCTGCCCCTCTACTCTGCTCTGGTGAGACCCCACCTGGAGTACTGCCTCCAGCTCTGGAGCCCCCAACATAGGAAAGACATGGACCTGTTGGAGCAGGTCCAGAGGAGGCCACGGAGATGCTCCAAGGGCTGGAGCCCCTCTCCTATGAGAAAAGGCTGACAGAGTTGGGGGTGTTCAGCCTGGAGAAGAGAAGGCTCCGGGGAGACCTCATAGCCCCTTCCAGTCCCTAAAGGGGCTCCAGGAGAGCTGGGGGAGGACTTTTGACAAGGGCATGGAGTGATAGGATGAGGGGGAATGGCTTCAATCCGGAAGAGGGGAGATTTAGATTAGATATTAAGAAGAAGTTTTTCACTCTGAGGGCGGTGAGCCCCTGGCCCAGGTTGCCCAGAGAAGTTGTGGAAGCCCCATCCCTTGGAGGTGTTCAAGGGCAGGTTGGACGGGGCTTTGGGCAACCTGGTCTGGGTGGGGATGTCCCTGCCTATGGCAGGGGGTTGGAATCTTCAAGGTCCTTTCCAACCTAAACCATTCGATGATTCTCAAACCTCCAGTCAACCCATGTCCCCATGGGGTTGATTTGTCCTCCATCGGAGGTCCCTATCGCAAGCTCTGAATAACAGGCATTAAAAAAAAAAAAAAAAAAAAAAAAAAAAAAAACACATGCATCCTAAAATCATCTCGCTTTCTCCAGCTCCTCCCAGTACGGCTCTGGGTGCAGATGCTTTTTGGTATTTTAAGGCAAAATTGCAAGCGGACCATGCGCATCCACTCAACATCATCCGGATTAACGCGACACAAAGTCATCTTATTTATGGCCACACTCAAAGGTACCAGCGAGATGTCCGTAGGGCAGCTGTGCTATGGCGACACGTGGCTCAAAAATGGCAATTATTGGGTTTTTTTTTTTAGTGGTGGACCTGTTTGGATCAGCTCTGCAGCATGCAAGTCCTGGAGGAGTTTCTCAAGCCCTCACGGGCAGGTCTGTGGTGGGGTGGGGAGCACAGCCGTGCACCAGTTCCATCCAAAACCTGACACCCTGAGTTGCAGACGTGCACTGGCTCCGTCCAAAGACTGACACGCAAATTTGGGGCAATGCATCAGCTCTGTCTAACAGCCAATGCCCCAATTTGGGGCCGTCCATCAGCTCTGCCCAAAACCCAACACCTCAATTTGGGGCCACCCAGCAGCTCTGTCCAAAACTCGAGACCCCAATTCAGGGGCATCCACCGGCTCCATCCAAAACCCAACACCCCGATTTGGGGCCATCCACCAGCTGCATCCAAAACTCAACACACCAATTGAGGGCCATCCACCAGCTCCGTCCAAAACCCAACACACCACTTTGGGGCCGTTCATCAGCTCTGTCCAAAACCTGACATCCCGATTCCAGGTCACCCACCAGCTGTACCCAAAACCCAACACCCCAATTCGGGGCCACCCACCAGCCCCGTCCAAAACTCAACACCCCAATTCCAGGCCACCGATCAGCTCCATCCAAAACTCATCACCCCAATTTGGGGCCATCCACCAGCTCCATCCAACACCATCCATCTGAACCCCAACACTCCAATTCAGGACCGTCCACCAGCTCTGCCCAACACCCAACACCCTGATTTGCGGCCATACAAAGCAACCGGGAAACATTTGCTATTTGCAGCAATCTTTGACGCCTGCCACCCAATTTTAGCAGCGCACATGGCCCTTTGCAACATCTCACACCCGCAAACCACCCGGCACATCTCCAGCTCCAAATCCTTGTCGCCCCAGCCAGGAAAAACGATGCCATACAGCTTAAATCCAGCTTTTCCAGCGCCCAACGTCCAAAGAGCTCGATACATCACGAGCGGGAGCCTGAGCCCCAGTACCCATCCGCGTGTTGCGGATTCGGCTCGGGCATCCCTGGACCGCGACATCCATCCGCCGCCGGGAGTTATTGATTTCTACCGTACAGCCCGGTTGCCACCAGTGCTTTTCCACAGCTTCCTCCTTATCTCCATCCGCCCCGTGGCGGTTTGGTTATTTAAGCACCGTGCAGACTTTGCTCTTTCAAGCGAAGAAAAACCACCTTTGCCCTCTTCCCTGCTCCCATCCCCTCCGAAAGGATATTCCGGATTTACGGAGGAGGGAAGAGGGTTTGGAGAGTTGTTCAGGCTTCATCCACCACCTCCCGTGTCCCCACATGGTTTTGGGGTGAAAGCCACCCCCTTGGAGAGGCTTCGTTGTGGGTAAGGAGCCGGATAACGTGGCAACGTGGATCAGGAGCCAGCCCAACACACGGTGATCTGTCAGCGGTGCCACCAACCCCAAAACGACCCCAATTCAGGCAATTTCAGCCCGGCAATTCCCTCGTCCCACAAGATCCCCATGATACCTTACGCTCAGCCTGGAGAGCGGCTCCCGTTTCGCAGGGCGCCACTAGAAAAGCCCCTGCGGCGTCTAATGAGCTTTGCTTTAACGACGACAAAGGTGGCAATATCTCAGAGGCCAGGACTGAGGACATCTACGAGGACGCGCTCCGTGAGCGTGCAAGAACAAAGGCTGCGGAGCTCCCACCGTTGCCAATCCCTCTGGATTTCTCCCCATTTTGCAAGGGCAGCCAAGAGCACAGCCCAGATCCCTCCCTCCATACCAGTGCCTGGGGCACAAGGGGAAACTGAGTCACGGATGGAGCCCTGTAGCTTGAGATTATCCCTTTTTGCTTGAAATTATCCCTTTTTAAAATAATTTAAGGCAGACATCACCCTCTGGGCAGCGGCACCCCAAAACCAGGTTCTTTTCAGCACCACAGAGGGGGGATGAGGCCGAACGGGAGAGCATCGTTATCCCCCAGCGGCAATTAAAACCCAAATTACTGCCAACGCAAGGATGGGTCGTCCCCAAACCACTCCAGGCTGGAGAAGCGGATGAGGACAACTTCCCAATATCCACAGCACCAACAACCGTCACACTCCATGGCCTATTTCTGCCATTTAATTATTTTCCGAGAGCGTATTCGGAAAAGAAAAATACCTACAACCTACAACCCCACGGGACAGGCGAGCGCTGAGCTGTCGGGACAAGCCAGCGCCTTTCCCCCGGGGTCGTTCCTTGTGTGGGCAGCGGGCGCCGAGCCCACCTCCGCCCCGGGAACGTCGCGTCCTGCTCCTCGATGTCCCCGACGGGAGCGGAGGCAAACACGGCTCCGAGCATCCTTCCCCGGGCTCTTGTGCATGACTCAAGGCTCAAGTGGGCTCTTGAGCTTCATTCCAGCAGGGCGAAAAAAATAATAATAAAAAAAAAAAATATATATAAATATATATACATATAAAATAATCGAATCGCGCACGTGGATGCTGGAGAGGGGAGGGGATCTCCAAGCATCGGGATCAGCCTTTCCCGGGAACGATCTCAACTTCAAGAGCTCCTTAACGGCGCTGGGAGGGATGAATCAAAAAAAAGGTTTTTTGGCCCGTGACAGCGGTTCTTGCAAGTCAAGACCGGAGGGGGGGGGGGAAGGGGAGAAGGATGGAGAGGGGACGCAGAAGAAGGGATTAAAAAGAAAGGAGAAGGGAAGGGAAAGAGGAGGGGGGAAATAAAATAGGTGGAGAAAACAAAAGGGACACGGAGGTGGGACAAAGGCTGAGCCTCAGCCCCTGCCACATGCAGTCCATCTTGGGTATTGTCCTCGCTGTCAGACCTGTATAAATTAAAATCCCGGCGCCGTGAGCGCCTCCCCTACCTCCTTTCCCGCGGCACCGGCTCTTCTCGAACAGAAGAGAAAAAAAGAAATAGTCTGTGGAAGAAAAAAAACAAAAAAAAAAAAAAACAAACCCCAAAAAAACTTCTCTACCTCCAGCTTCCCCGGCAGCCGCACCACCGGAGGCCGCCGTGAGCTCCAGCATCCTTTGGGGAGCTCAAAGGGGTGATTTTCCCCCAAATTCGGAGGGTTTGTTGGTTTGGGGTTTGGGTTTTTGGGTTTGTTTTTTTTTTTTTTTTTTGGCGAGGGGGGAGATTTGGTCCTGCCAAGAGGATGAGGCAGTGCAGGGCGCTGCGCGGTGCCGAACAAGCCCGCGGGCTCCGGTTCTCCGCCAGCCCTTCCCTATCGCGTCGTCCCCCTCCCCCCAAAAAAAAAAAAAAAAAAAAAACACACAAACCACACAGTGGATTTATTTAGTCACTCAGATCCTAAAAAAAAAACAAAACAAAACAAAAAAACAACCAACAAACCCAAAAAAACAACCAAACACTCCTTCTTCCCCCCCCCCGCCACCGCCCTGAGCTAGAAGCGGCCCCGAATTAAACTTCCCTGCAATCACAATCAAAAATAACCCTAAAAAGCTCTAAATTGGGCATAAACGCGGCGGCGGCCAGATTTCCCCACCCGCAGCACAGGAAAGCCCTGGGGTTCCCATGGCGGGCAGGCAGCGGGTCGTTAAAGCAATTTGGGATGAAAACGCTCCATTTTAGCTCAAGCGCAGGAGCTGTTTGTACCTAAACTGGGCGTTTTCCCAGTCCTCCCAGTTCGGCACCCGGTCGAACCTCCCGGCGTGTGTCGGTTTGGGTTTTCCAGGCCAATATACGACGGATGAAATCCCGTCCTGCGGAAACGGGGATATTAAAACGTCGAGACCAAATCAAACCCCATCCCCGACGTTGACCCTCCGTCGCTCGGTCGCATCCTGTGCCAGCGACTCAACACATTTTAAGGCATAAAAGAGAAGATTTGGCTAAATCAAGATCTATCCAACAGCTCCGGTGCCGGGAACGGCAAATTTCGGGCTGATTATCTCACACCAGGACGGCAAACACCGTTTCCCCTCTTCTGCCTTTCTCGCGTTAAACCAACACACATTTTGCCTTGATTAATTTGGTTAATTAACACGGTAGCCCCCGGAACGAGGTCGCTGGTGGGGACGTGAGCCCCTGGCGTTGACTCGCTATGGGGCTTTGCCATCCACAGAGGGTGGCGAGCCCGTGTTGGGGACTTTGTGCCACTGCACGATGCCATGGGGACGGTGGTGACACCCCACACTGTCACAGCGTCCCCAGAGCAGGGTGTCCCTGTATTGGGGACCTTGTGGCACCACATGCTGCAACGTCAGGGACGTTGGTGGCACCCCACACTGCCACACCATCCCCAAACCACGATGTCCCTGCATTAGGGACATTAGTGACACTGCACGCTGCTGCATCGGGGACCTTGGTGACACCACGCACTGTCACAGCATCCCTAGAGCAGAACGTCCCCAAATTGGGGACCTTGGTGACACACCACACTACAACAGCAATCCTAAAGCATGATGTCCCCAAATTTGGGACCATAGCGACACCTCACACTGCCACAGCAATCCCAGAGCAGGATGTCCCCAAATTGGGCACCTTGTCATACTCTCACTGCCACAGCAATCCCAAAGCATGATGTCCCCAAATTTGGGACCATAGTGACGCCTCACACTGCCACAGCAATCCCAAAGCAAGATGTCCCCAAATTTGGGACCATAGTGACGCCTCACACTGCCACAGCAATCCCAAAGCAAGATGTCCCCAAATTTGGGACCATAGCGACACCTCACACTGCCACAGCAATCCCAGAGCAGGATGTCCCCAAATTGGGCACCTTGTCATACTCTCACTGCCACAGCAATCCCAAAGCAAGATGTCCCCAAATTTGGGACCATAGTGACGCCTCACACTGCCACAGCAATCCCAAAGCATGATGTCCCCAAATTTGGGACCATAGTGACGCCTCACACTGCCACAGCAATCCCAAAGCAAGACGTCCCCAAATTTGGGACCATAGTGACGCCTCTCACTGCCACAGCAACCCCAAAGCATGATGTCCCCAAATTTGGGACCATAGTGACGCCTCACACTGCCACAGCAATCCCAAAGCAGGATGTCCCCAAATTTGGGACCATAGTGACGCCTCACACTGCCACAGCAATCCCAGAGCAGGATGTCCCCAAATTTGGGACCATAGTGACGCCTCTCACTGCCCCAGCAATCCCAAAGCAGGATGTCCCCAAATTGGGGACCTTGTGACACCTCACACTGCCACAGCAATCCCAGAGCAGGATGTCCCCAAATTTGGGACCTGGTCATACTCTCACTGCCCCAGCAATCCCAAAGCAAGATGTCCCCAAATTGGGGACCTTGTGACACCCTACAATGCCACAGCAACCCCAGAGCATGACGTCCCCACATTGGGGACCTCATGGCACCATCCCCCAGCGCGGGGAGGAGCCGGGTGCCGTCCCTCCCACCCGCGCAGCCGACAGCACAACCACAATCCACCCCCCCCCCCAAAAAGCCCCAAATCCCCCCCCCCCCAAACCCCCTCCTCCCACCCCACGCACCCGTGGGACCCCCTCACCTCCACCCTCCTGCTCCATCGCTGGTGAGGACACGCAGCCGGGGGACAGGGATTGGGGGGAGGGGGGGGGAACCGAGGGGACCCCACGCCAACGCGACGCCGTGAGCGTGGTTAAGGGAGGAAGAACTGAGCAAAAAATCGACGTCTCAATGAGCTCCAACCGCCCCACCGATACGGGGAGGAAAAACTCCCCCGGGCGCGGGTTGATAAGGGCGCCGGCGATTCGGGAAACAAGGAGGGAACCGCAGCCGGCAGATAAAAGCTCGGCGATTCGGATCCCGCCTCGCCGGGTCCCACGGAGAAGTGGCACCCCCTGTTTCAACCCGCAGGGGGGACAGGGATGAGCCCCAAAATAGGAAAGGGGTGAAGGTTGGAGCATCTCCAGCCCCGTTGCCGCCATCCGCAACAATAAGTTGCCCAAACTGCTTCTAAAAGAACCCCCTCAAAAAAAAAAAAAATCCCGGTGAGCAGCCCGAAAGAGCAAGGAAAGGAGATGAGGCCACCAAAAAGCCACGAGAAGGGTCCTGGCGGGACGTGGCACCCAGCCCCCATCGCTCACGACGTTTCCAGCTGAAAACGGGGTGACGATTCGGGTAGCACGACCGGGGATGGGAAATCCCCCGGCAGCAGCTCCTTCCTCCTCACCGGCTCAAAGCTCAGTCGGGCAGAACGGAGCAGTTGCCCCCGAGCCACCGCGGTGCTCATCCCTCTGCTAAGGAGCCCGCGCTCCGCCGAGCTCGGCCGCCGCTCGCTCGCCACGATCGCCGGCACCGGAGTTTCTTCTTCCATCTCCTCTCCTGCATCGCTGTCCTTCGTGGGTCGTACCGCGCCGGGGTGTGCGGCCGCACTGGCACCGGTTCGGCGCTCACCGGCACGCAAGCAGGACACGCCGCTGCTCGGGAGGGATGCTCCACGCCGAGGGCACCCCAAAAACCAACTTCATTGTCGGGGGGGAGTGTCTCTCCCGGCAGCATCGGGCTCTGCCTGGTTCCGAAAACCTCCCGGCAGCTGCCAAACCACCCCCGGCTCACGGTCGGCGGCGCTCAGCAGATGCCGGAATAATTTTGCCATGATTTTGCTGTTGGAGGCATCAGAAGAACCCCAAAAGCTTGAGGTCGGCGGCACTGCAAGCATTTGTGTGGGGTCTTCCCACCCCCACAAGACCCTTAGACCGGCGTGCCAGTCTTCCCCTCCATTTTGGGTCATTTTGGACTATTTCACCTCGTTTTTTCAAGCTGAAGTCCGACAGGGGCTTGCCCAGCCCCTCCAGTTGCATCCCCTTAAGTCTGCCCATGAGCAGGGCTGGAGGTAGGTCCACCCGAAGCAGCCCAGGACCCAAGTTGAGCCCCACCACCCACCCAGAGCCAGGTTGGACACGCAGATGGAGATGTTCTCCATCTCCCAACGCAGCCCTCGCTATTTTTTGGGCACCAACTCCCTCCTTCTTTAAACACCGTCTTTAAAAACCTCATGTCCATCCCCTGGAGCTAATTTTCCACCCGTTGACCATGAAAGAACGGAGAGCTGCAAAGCTTCCCAGATCCAACGTGGTCCTTCCCCCCCCCATCTCGTGGTGGGTAAATAACAGCGGGACTCACCAAACAAGTCGCCTGCGCCAGGAGATAAGGTTTTAAGTCAACTGGTGATTGTAGAGATGGGCAAACTCATTACGAGGAAGCGGCGTTGAAGAGGAATCGCAGCCGGCAACTCCACTGCTATTACTGCTTCCAGATGGGGAAAAAGCCACCCACCAGCCAGGGGACAATTAACAAGGCAAATCACCTGCCGGTGGTGGGATCCATGACCACCACCCACCTCGTTTTCCAGTGAGGACGTGGGGATGGGGAAGGACAGGAGGGTTACAAACACATGGAGGGGTTCAGGTAGGACTCGGGATGGTGGAAGGACCTATCTGGCATTGAAATGATGGAGAAGTTGAGGTGGGACAGGGTTAATCGTTGAAAGCAGGCAGAGGACAGACACCAGACAACCAAGGATCTACAGATGAGTGGACAACTTGCAGCAGCTGCGCTTGACAGATAAGGAATTGTCCGGAGAGCTGCATACAAAGAGTTATAGTCAATGTCTCAACAACCAAGTAGAAACCAGTAACAACTGGAGTCCCTCAAGGGTCCATACTGGGACCAATGCTATTTATTATCTCCACCAACAACATGGATTGAGCACACCCTCAGCAAGTTTGTGGGTGACACCAAACTGAGTTGATACCTTGGGGGAAGGAATGTAATCCAGAAGGACCTTGACAGGCCAACGTGACTTCTTGATGGGCCAAGAAGTGGGCCAAGGTGAACCTCATGAAGTTCAATGAGGCCAAATGCAGGGTCCGGCACCTGGCTTGGGGCAATCCCCAGTATCAAATCGGGGGATTGAGAGCAGCCCAGTGGAGAAGGACCTCTTTGAGCGGGTCCAGAGGAGGCCACAATGATGATCCAAGAGCTAGAGCACCTCTCCAATAAAGAGAGGTTGCTAAGAGTTGGGGTTGTCCAGCCTGGAGAAGTGAAAGCTCTGGGGAGACCTTCTTGTGGCCTTTCCCTATATAAAAGGGGCTTATTTAGGGGGCTTACCAAGACTTGTAAACTGGAAGAGCATAGATTTAGATTGGACCTAAGGAAGAAATGTTTTATGATGAAGGTAGTGAGACGTTGGAGCACGTTGTTCAGAGAAATTATGGATGCTCCATCACTGGAAGTGTTCAAGATCAGACTGGATGGAGCTCTGAGCAACCTCATCTAGTAGAAGATGTCCCTGCCCACGGCAAGGATTTGGGCTAGATGGTCTTTGACAAGGGCAACACGGGGTCTCCAACCCAAACCGTTCTACGAAAACCTCCCTGCCCACCCAAGAGCCCTTGGAGGAGCTTCTTGAGAGCCAAACCATAGCCGGACCCAACAGGATCTCCCATGGGGGATGAAGATCCCCCACCCCATAACAGCACGTTCCCTCCAAGAGCAGCCAGCACACATAGAGGGGTTTCACGATGCCATGGACATCCCAGTATAGGTCCACACCAGCACTGGGAACCAACCACTCCTTGCCAGGGCCGCTCATGCCCTGTCACCCGCACAGCACCGGCGGTACGGCTTCCCCAGCACTGAGCGGTGGGGCAGAGGACGATACCTTTGCCTTGCAGCGCTAGAGGAACGTTTCCGCTTCGAGAAGAGGGGAATTCAGTGAGGCCAGGCGCAGGTGGCACCGTTTCACTCCGCTCGGCACAGCCGCGGCTTCACCAGCGATACCGAAAACACGTGTCACCACCGGTGCGGTAGTCCCCCACCTGTTCCACCCGTCCCACACCGACACGCGACGGAGCGCGACCACCTTGCACGGTGGCCCCTTTTGGGGACACCTTCGGTTTGGGGTACCGACGCCGTGCCAGGGGGATGAGGAGTCTCCAAAAAGCCACCAGCTTGACCCACCACCGGGTTTTGTGCCTGTTTGCAGTGCTGAAGCCGGGTGGCAGCACAACAGCACAGGGACGCTGTCCCGGCATTCGCATCCCCGTTTCTCCTTCCATCCAAATCACACGTTTCTCACCGTACCACGGTTCCCGTTTCGCCGCGAGATGCTGAGAGTCGGGGAACATCTCCGACACCAAAAGAGCAAACGCCTGCCGCAAACCGCCCCGGCGCGATGATGCGACCATCAGGCAAACCAACTGAATCGACCTGAGCATCACCGGCCATGCACGAACCACCAGGAGACATCCCCATCCCCCAGGAAGCCACCCCAACGGCGCCAACCGGGGACCTACCGGCCACGTTGTGTGCTTCCAGGGCAACGTCGGGCTCTTGGCGGGAGAGGGACGCGAAGAAATCAGGGTCTTCTTGCAATGGGCGCAGCTCAGCGCCGGAGGATCCCTTCCCCTCCCTGCTCATCGTCGCCAGATCATCCGCAGCGTAGAAAGCATCTTCCTCGAGCTCCGTCTCCGTTTCCACCGACGTCCCAGATAAAGCCGGGTTCTCCAGGGGCTTTTTTGCATCTTGAAGGAAAGCGGCTCTTCGTTCTTCGCCTTGGGGGCACTCAAGGGCAGGAAAAGTCTCTTTGTTTGGCTCCGGTGTCATTAACAGGGCTCTGCCTCCATCTCCTTGGCGCTCTGAGAAATTAGGGACAGCTTTCTCCATCCCTCGCCGATTGTGCTGTGTCACTCGGAAAAAAACACCGCGCCGGCACTCGGGAGGGTTGGCGGCCAGGGACTGCCGGCAAAATCTACAAGAAATAAGAGATAAAAGAGGAGAAAAATGAGAAAAGAGGCTGGATTTTGTAGAGGCGGAGGAGAAACGGTCACGGCTCGTGCTGGGAAACCCTCACGGCGGACACCGAAGCTCTCGGTGTCACGGAGATTGGGCAAGACGTCGGGTCCCATCGCTCATCCCTTGGGAAAATTAGTGCTGCCGGTAGCTGACACGGTGCCGGGTCCCTGCCGGAGTCAATGAACCCCAAAAGGTGTCGCTTCTCCCGGATACGGAGCTTTCCCCCCCCCCCCCTCTTCCACACCGCACTTTGCCGGGGCGACAGCTCGGGACGCTGCGGCCTCCCTCCATCCCCCGCCACGCACCCCCTAAAAAACCCTAATCAACCTCAAATTGATTATTTACCCCCCCCCCCCCAAAATATTCAATCCCCACGATGCGGCGCTGGGAAAAGGGCCACTTTGCGCCCCAGGGAGCTCTGCTCCACCACCATCCACCCCAAAATCGGGGTGGTCACCCCCAAAACAAGGAAGCGATGGGGGGGGGGGGGCCGGATTTTGGGATGTTGTGCCACATCCTTCCCCCGTATGAATCCAAGCGGATGGGACAAAGCGGTACCTTCACGCTGGGGGACCCCTCGAAGGGTTTGGGGAGCCCTCAAAGCGTTTGGGGATCCTTATGGGGAGGAGGAGGGCAACCACGTAGTGGCCACCCAACTGTGGAATCCCCCCTCAAAAACAAACCGTCGCCCCAAAACACCTTTCACCACCCGACGCAGGTTAAAGGGTGAAAAAGAAAATCCTCGGGAGAAATAAAGGAGAGAGCTCAGGACCCTGATCTCTGCTGGGTGGAGATGTCAGGTTGAATCCTGACCGGGGCGGGCGGAGAAGGGCGGAGGGGGGGGCGGAGGGGAGGAGAAAAAAAGAAAGAAAAAGGTGCTAAAAAGCTGAGTTTATCAGCTCCGCTGGAGAATAAAGGCACAGGAGGAGAGCGAAGGAGCTAAATTTACCCAGGCGAGGAAGGAGAAGGCAGAGAAGAGACTATAAATACCTTCAAGGTAAGAATGCAAATGAAGAGGGAATTATTTGAGCTGGCGCAAGATGTTTTTCCCTGCCCCCGGGGGGGGGGAGGGGGGGACGGGACCGAGGGAGGAGAACGATGGAGCAAACCCCAACACCCGGCGGCCACCACGAAATCTCGCCTGCCCCGAAGCATCCAGTGCCCAACGTTCCCCCCCCCACCCCGGAGAACGATGCCCGGAGTTGCCGTGGGTTAGTTTGCCAATAAGAAGTGAAAATAGGCGTTCAATTAAATAAATTAAAAATACATCGGCTCCGTGTGCCGGCATCTTTCTTCCAGGAGGATCGGCTGCTTCGGTTGGCTTCGGTTTTTACGGCTATTCCTCCGGTGGCATCCCAAAATGGCACCCGATGCCCGTGCCGTGCCGGCACGATGCTCTCACCCCAAAGAGCAGCGCCGCATCGATGCTTCCCCTCAAGTCCGTGGGAGGTTTTGGGGGAGAAACCCCCAAATTTGCAGATGTTTAGGGCTTTGCCGCGGTGGTGGCTTGGTACCGGTTGAGGGATGCTCTGCCGGGATGAAGCCACCGGGCTCTCCCCACACCGGTTTACCGGGAGGACGCAGCAGATCGTGGCATCACCTTTAACCCCCTCATCCACCTTAAATTCAACCGGACACACACGGCATTCCCCTTTTTACCGTGTGTCCCATCGTGCTGTGGTGGCTCATCCATCGTGCCGGCAAGGAGCATCGGAGAAACCTCCGCACGGCACGGTGCCGGCAGGACGGGAACCCCAGCAGCTGGCACGGTGACGGCACTTTCTCCCGGTGTTTCCCGGCGGCGTGCCATCAAACGGCCAGGAGTCACCCCAAAATATCTCGCCCCGCTGCAAGGAAAGAAAAAGGCACAGCAGAGCACTGGGTGCGTGGTGGCAATGTGCCGGCAAAGCAGGCAGGGGACAGGCAGGGGACAGGCAGGGGACAGGCAGGGGACAGGCAGGGGACAGGCAGGGGACAGGCAGGGGACAGGCAGCAGCACCCAGGCTCTGGGGGGAAAAAGCCATCACAGAGTTTTGCCTTTTTAATTGCAGCCGCATCTCAGCCCGGCCGGAGAATCCGGCGTATCCCCGAACCGGGCGAGAACGGGTGAAAAATCTCACAAAATGGGGTTTATTTTTAAAAGCTGCGTGTTTTTTTTTTTTTTTGGGGGGGGGGGGGGGGATGTGGGTTTGATGGCAGCCAAGTTCAGGATAGAATCTGGCATCCCTCAGGGACCACCAGCTCCTTTCCCCAGCATCCCTTCGGCACCGCGTTTGCCGGCTTGGTCTGAACCTTCGCTCACCAAAACGCGTCTCACCTCAGCTGTGCCGAAAACCCCCAAAACTGACGCCAAAAAATCCCCCCCCCCGCACCTCCCGCTCAGCATCACCCACCAAAACCCCCAAACCCAACCAAACGCGAGCCGGCGCAGCCCAGAGGGGGGAACATCAGTGCCTCACCACCACCTTCCTCACCAAAACTCCCCATTTTTCTAACTTTTCCCCCCCCTTTTTTTTTTTTTTTTTTTAAATTTTAGTTCCCATAATAGGGATCCATCCATCTGCCGTGGCGGCGGTGCTGCCTAAAAACCCACCGTCCTCCCCAAAAACCCGCTTGAGTGTTTTCAAGCTCACTAAGGCGGGGGGGGGGGGGGGGGGGGGGGGGGGAAGGGGGGATGGAGGGGGATAAAAATAAAAATAAAAAAAAAAAAAAAAAAAAGAGAGAGACCCAAAGCGCTCACCGTAAAGTTTAAAAAGCCTCTTCCCAAAGCTCCGCTCGCTTCCCTGCTCGCTTCCCAAAGCTCCGCTCGCTTCCCAAAGCTCCACTCGCACCAAGGGTGGAAGCCGGGAGTGCGGAAACCCTTCCCCCAGCCCATCGCCCCAGAGCCATGCAAAGGCGGAGCAGAATTGGGACAATTTAAATGCTAAACCGGTTAAGTGGGGACAATCGCTGCCTTCCCTGGAAGTCAAGAGGAAGGGGCCTTTCCCCAGGCCAAAACGCCTCCCGGGGTTACCCAGCGCGCTCGCTGCACGCTTGACTCGGAAGGCTTTGGCCGAGTGGTTTTTTTTCCCCCTGCGTGGCTTTTGATTTCCTTGCTGGGCAAGCAGGACCACGACGCAGGAGGACGGTGCCAGTTTTTCCCCCTTCGTATAGAATCACGACCAAAGCGCGCGGGGTCCGGCACACTCAAGTCGAGCGGGCGATGGACGCGTGGTTTTTTCCCCTGCGTGGGGTTTTTTTCCCCCCTTGCCGGGCGAGCAGGACCACGACGCAGGAGGACGGTGCCAGTTTTTCCCCCTTCGTATTGAATCGTGACCAAAGCGCGTGGGATCCGGTACGATCCTGGCACGCTCGAGTCAAGCGGGCGATGGCCGCGTGGTTTTTTTCCCCCTGCGTGGTTGTTTTCCTCCCCGGGAGAAAACGTGCGGCAGAGCGGTCACAGTGCAAGAGGACAGCGGTGGCTTTTTCCCCCCTCCACAGTGGATCATGACCAAGCGCAACGCATCCGGCACGCTCCCAGTGCGCTCAAGTCGAGCGGGCGATGGCCACGTGGTTTTTTCCCCCTACGTGGGGTTTTTTTCTCCCCTTGCCGGGTGAGCAGGACCACAACGCAGGAGGACGGTGCCAGTTTTTCCCCCTTCGTATTGAATCACAACCAAGCGCGCGGGGTCCGGCACTCTCGAGCCGAGCGTGCAATGGCGCGTGGTTTTTTCCCCCTACGTGGGTTTTTTTCCCCCCTTGCCGGGCGAGCAGGACCACGACGCAGGAGGACGGTGCCAGTTTTTCCCCTTCGTATTGAATCACGACCAAAGCACGCAGGGTCCAGCGCGCTCCCGGCGCGCTCGAGTCAAGCGGGCGATGGCCGCGTGGTTTTTTCCCCCTGCGTGGTTGTTTTCCTCCCCGGGAGAAAACGTGCGGCAGAGCGGTCACAGTGCAAGAGGACAGCGGTGGCTTTTTCCCCCCTCCACGGTGGATCTTTCCCCCCTCCACGGTGGATCATGACCAAGCGCAACGCGTCCGGCACGCTCCCGGTGCGCTCGAGTCGAGCGGGGCGATGGCC
>NC_138935.1:683873-734869 GCF_965231255.1 Vanellus vanellus | reverse complement strand
ACACCTGAGTCCCCCAAATCACCACAGATCCCCCCTCACTCCCTATAGCCCCCCCACATACATCTGAGACCCCAAATCACCACAGACCCCCCCCCTCCCCTCCAGGCCCCCCCCCCCCCCCCCCAAGACACCTGAGTCCCCTCCTCACCACACACCCCCCCGGACACCTGAGTCCCCCAAATCACCACAGACACCCCCCCCCTCCCCTCCATGCCCCCCCCCCAGACCCCTGTGTCCCTTTCCCGGTTACCTCAGGCCCTGTGCCCCCCCCCCCCCCCGGCCGCCCGTGTCCCCCCTCCCCCCCCCGTTTCAGCACCCCGGACGGGGCCGGTTTGGGGGGGATGAGGGGGAGGGGGGGGGAAGTGTTGTCAGCGTCACCTCCCCCCACCTCAGCCGCGGGTCCTCCGGTAACGGCTCCGCTTTGTGTGTGTGTGTATGTGTGTGTGTCCCCTTCACCACCGGGCACTCACCCCTCCGGTCCCCCGGGGCCGGGCCGTTCCTCCTCCTCCTCCTCCTTCTCCTCCTCAGCGGCGGCGTCGCTGCTCCAACCGCCGCCCCCGCCGCCTCCTGCCCGGTTCCGGCCTCCACAGCAACCGCCGCGCCGGGGACATGGTCCCTTTAAATCCCCCCCCGGGGGTCCGGTCGGTCCCGCCGCCGCCGCCGCCGCCGCCGCCGCCGCCGCCTCCTCCTGCGTCGCTCCGACCGCTCCCCCGCCCCCCTCCCTTCGGCGGGGCCTGACTACGTCACGCCGCGCGCGACCGGGCCGCCGCCGACATCTTAGGGGAGGTGAACGGGGTCCCGGCGGCGCCGCCTCCGCCTCCACCTCCGCCGCCGCCGCCGCCATGTTGGGCCTCGCCGGCCCCGCCGCCCTCCCCCGCCCCGCCGGAGCCGCCGCGCGCCGCCACCACCGCCCGCCGCCCTCCGCCAGCAGCGCGGCGCGCTGCTGATGACGTCGACGGCTCGGCGCCGCCGCCATCTTGGGAGTGGCGGGAGAGAGGGAGGGAAAGGGGAGAGGCGGCGCGCGGCGACCTTCCGGGGGGGGGTGGGAGAGAGAGGGGCGCGAGAGTTGTGCGTCATCGGTCAGCGACGGCGGCGCCGCGCCGCCATCTTGGGGGGGCGGAAGGGGAAGGTCGGGCTGGTCTGGGAAGGGGCGGCCCTGAGGGGACCCCGGGGGTCCTGTCAGCCCCGAGGGGACCCCATGGCCTTATTCCAAAGGATCCCTATGGCCCTGTTGTCCCCAAAGTGTCCCCATGGCCCGGTGGTCCCTGAAGGGTCCCCATGGGCCTGTCCCCAGGGGTCCCCATGGCCCTCTTGTCCCCAAAGTATCTCCATGGCCCTGCCATCCCCTAAGTGCCCCCATGGCCCTGTCCCAAAGGGACCCCATGGCCCGGTGGTCCCCAAAGTGTCCCCATGGCCCTGCCCTGAGGGATCCCCGCAGCTCTGTTGTCCCCAAAGTGTCCCCATGGCCCTGTCCCCAGGGGTTCCTATGACCCTGTGATCCCCAAAGGGGACCCCATGGCCCGGTGGTCCCCAAAGTGTCCCCATGGCCCTGTCCCCAGGGGTTCCTATGACCCTGTGATCCCCAAAGGGGACCCCATGGCCCGGTGGTCCCCAAAGTGTCCACATGGCCCTGCCCTGAGGGGTCCCCATTGCCTGGCGGTCCCTGAAGGGTCCCCATGGGCCAGTCCCCAGGCGTCCCCATGTCCCTCTTGTCCTCCAAGTATCTCCATGGCCCTACCATCCCCTCAGTGTCCCCATGGCCCTGTCCCAAAGGGTTCCCGTGACCCTGTTGTCCCCGAAGTGTCCCTATGGCCCTGCCATCCCCGTCACTGTCCCAAAGGGTCCTCATGTCCCCAGGAGTCCCCATGTGCCTGACATCCCTGTCACTGCCCCAGGTCCGGGCATGTCCCAGGCAGGCGTAGGCTGCTGGGGACAGGATGGGATTGGGGACAGAGGCCCGAGCAGTGGCAGGACACAGCCAGGCACCTTGTGACGGTGACACCAATACTGTTTATTGCCTGGGGAGGGGACACACCGCGAGATCTGGATTAAACACCCGTCGGAAAGACACAGGAGGTGGTGGGTGACTGGGCTGCGGGGACACGTTGGGGACATCGGGACAGCCGCTTACACGCTGGTGGCCTGAGCATCGTCACCACTCTCGTCCCAACCCCGCGCCGCCATCCGGCGTTCCGTCCTCCCAGGGTGGCCCAGGGCTTGGGTGATGGCACCCCGCAGCTCTGCCTGCTCCCTCTCCAGCGCCGACAGCCGTCTCTCCTGCGAGGGGACAGCGTCAGTCCCCACCCAGGTCCCTCTTGTCACCCGGGGGTGCACCCACGTCCCAGCTCTTACCAACTCTCGGCTCTTCTCCTCACTGCTCTTCAGCCTCTCCAGGTCCTTCTTCCTGGTGCCTTCAGCCGCCGTCAACCTAATTGGGTTGGGAACGAGCCGAGGCGCTGACCCGGTGGTGGGGACACCCGGTGGTGGGGGGACCCACTGTTTTGGGGCACCCACTGGTTTGGAGGACCCACTGCCCATCCCTACCTGGCACCCAAATTGGCCGCGCGGGCGTTCGCCTCCTCCAGCAGCTGCTGGAGACGCTCGAGCTGCTCGCGGTGCTGCCCCTGCTCCTGCCGCAGCCCGCGCTGTTGGACCTCCGTCTCGCTTGCCCGCGCCTCTGCCAGCCGTAACTTCTCCCGGTTCTCCGCCACCTCCTTCCGCAGCGCCTCGATCAACCGCCCGTGCTGGAGGAGGATGAGGACGGGGTGGGAGGGGGAACGCTCGGCGCAGCACCCCGGTGGGTTTGGCTGCCGCTCGCCCCTGGGGTTACCTTCTCCAGCGGGCGGATGGCGTAGAGCTCGCCCTGTGCCGCCGCCGCCTCCTCCACGTAGCGCTGCCACGGCACCGTCGATTTGCGCGGCAGCGACGTCGATGAGCGCATCTTCCCACGACCCTACGGCACCGGTGGCACCCGTTAACGCCGACGTTCTCCTCGCCCCCAACACAAGGGTGGTGTGGCGGCTGCCGGGGCTTACCGGGGCGTCGTGGGGGACGAGGGACCCCAGGTTGTCCTCGGCCGGTGGCTCTGCCATGTGCTCGGCGCTGCTCTGCTTGCGGAGGCGCCGGGCGGCTTTGTTCTGCGCCGGCACACTCTGGGTGCGTTGCACGTTGCGGCGTTCCCGGCTGGGTGGCGGTGATGGTACCGGTGCCGGTGCTGCCTCCGGTTCTGGCCCGTCCTCCCGACCCCGGACGCGGCGGATGCTGATGAGGGACTGGCTCTTGATGAGGGGGCTGTGCTTGCTCAGGTCCCGTGGTGGCACGAAGCCTGGTTTGAAGCTCTCTGCCGGGCTGCGAGGGGAGACGGGGCGTTGGCACGGCTAACTACTGGGATGGTGCTGGATCCAGGAGGGACCAGAACCACCCCAAACCCAGTTGGGATCGGACCCCTCTCCTGACCCCAGCCTGGACCTGAAGCACCCCAAAACCAGCAAGAACCAAAGTCATCCAAAACCCAGCCAGGGCCAGAACCTCCCTGAACCTGGCCAGGACCAGAAACACCCACTAAATCCATCCGGGACCAAAACCATCTCCGGGACCAGAATTATCCACCAAATCCAGTCCAGACTGGAACAATCCCCTGAACTTGGACCAGAACCATTCCCTACCTGAACCACAACCACCTGCTGGACCCATCTGGGACCAAAACCACCCCCTGAACCCAGTTGGGACCAGTGACTCCAAGCCCATTCTGGACCAGAGTCAGCCTAGACCCAACCAAGACCAGAACCGTCACCTGAACCCAGCCAGGACCAGAACCACCCCAAACTCATCCTAGTGTCGCCCCTCTACCAAAGCTCCTGCTGGCCCCCCATGTCCACCGGTCCCATGTGTGTTCCTGTCCACCCACCGGTACCTTCGCTCCGTGGTGGAGCTGAGCTGGACAGAGACGGGGACAGGGGTCCCCTCCCTGATGGCGGTGAGGATGGTGGGCAGGGGTTCCAGCTCCGCCTGCGTGGCCTGCCAGGACGAGACAAGGACATTATGGGGACAATGGGTGGCTTTGTGCCATCCATGGGGCAGTAGACACCAGCTCTGTGTGTGGGGAGAAGGAAGTGGCCAATCTTGCCAGCTGCCCTCGGGGACAAATGAGTGGTGGCACCTGGTCCAGGCTGGAGAAGATGTCACAGAGCAGGAGGTGGAGAGTGGCGAGCTCCAGAGCCAGGTCCACATAGCCGTCGTAGGTGGCCATGTGGACGCTGCTCTCAGGGTTGGCCACACTCTGCAGGAAGTCTCTCATGGTGCTCCAGTTGTGCTCCAAGAACTCATTCATGAAGCCCATGTAGGCCTCCTTCTCGCCAAACCTGGGGACCATGATGTCTAGTTACCTGGAGGCCAGGTGATGGCCTGGGTCACCACCATGGCCAGAGGCCAGGCCACCTCCAGGATCATGACCCAAGTCACTGCAACGTCCCTGCACCACGTCACCACCCTGTCTACCAGACAGGACATGGGTGGGGACAGTGCCATGTTCTTGGACCAAGCCACCCATTGGTCAGGCCACCACAGGGGACACGGGAGGCTCTGCTGCTGGGACATATAACTCCATACATGGAGTGGAGGTGTTCTTTGCTGCCCCGTGGCTGGTTCATGGCTTGTAGGAGATGTCCCTGCTACTCCATGGTATGTTGGGGACAACCCTACTGCCCCATGACTGTCCACAGCACGTGCCACACAACGCGTAGGAGATGTGTCCGCTGCCCAGTGGCTTCCCTACAGGGATGTCCCTCCCCACCGGTACCAGTGCTGTGCCCTGCCATGACGTACGTGGTGAAGTTGGCCAGGTTCTGGATGACCTTGGCCACGAGGGTGAGGGTACGGGCGGTGGCCTCGCTCGGGTACTCCTGGACGAGGCCGAAGAGGCTGGGGGACATGATGGCGGGGCAGAGGAACCGCAGGAAGAGGGAGGCCGAGACCAGGCGTTGCCCGATGGGCGTCTTGCCCCGCGCCGCGCACTCCTCCTGCCAGGCGGCAAAGATCTCGCCCAGCTCTGCCGGGAAGGCGCTGTGGGGAGAGACACCCTGATGGGTGCTGGGGCAGGTGGGTGGTCCTGGACCTTCCCCCACCGTGTGCCACCATGATGTGCTGTGGGACACGGTACCCACCACAATGCTTGTCACCATAATGGTCCCCAATGCTTGTCCCCAGGGTTGTCCTCAGGTCCTTCCTGGTGCCCATCCCCATGTCCATCCCAGGGGGTGGTGCCCACCCCTGTCCTCTAGGTCTGTCCCCAAGATTGTCCCCAGGTCCTTCCTGGTGCCCATCCCCATGCCCATCCCAGGGGGTGGTGTCACTTCCCAAAGCCATCCCCACGTCCATCCTGGTGCCAGTGCCTGTCCTCCTGCCCATTCCCATTCCTGTCCCCGAGCCCATCCATCTCCAAGGCTCTCCCCAGGTCTTCGTGGTGCTGGTGTCCACCCCGTGCCTCTCCAAGCCCATCCCTGGGCAGGTGCCCACCCCCATGGCCAACCCCATGCCCAACCCTGTGCCCGCGCAGGGGTTGTCCCTCACTCGCAGGACGTAGCGATGCGCTGGAAGGTCTCCTCGCAGACCTGCCGCAGGTTGTTCTGGTTGTCGGAAAGGTCAAGGCCAGCACATTTGCTGGGATCGACCTCGCAACTATCATCCGAGGTGCAGAGCTGGGCCACGGCCTCACCTGGACACCGAGGGACAAGCCATAAGGGGACCAACCACCACCATGGCTGTGACAAGCCTCCACCATATCGCCGTGGATGTCCTGGGGGTGTCCTACAGCCCCGTAACGGTCTGCCCGTGCTCTGCACCCCATAACACCACATAGCGCCCCATAACAACCTCGACCACCCTGTAATGTCATGCCCAGGGTGTCCTGCACCCCGAACACACCCCGTAATGTCCCACAGAGACCTGTAACGTTCATCCGTACCCAGCGTGTCCTGGAGGTACTTGGCCCCCACCAGTTTCATGTACTCGTCGATGGCCTTGGTGGCCAGCGTGTTCTCACGGAAGATCAGTGCTTCACGGTCATCGAAACGGTCCAGCTCGGCCACACCGAGGTCGATGAGGAAGGACTGTCGGGTGGACGTGTTGAAGGGCTCAGTGGGCGCCCATGGTCCCAAACTGAGTTGATCAACCCACCCTGGGAAGTGCCAGGATCTCCTGGCCCTCCCCTGACTTGCATTTCCCTTCCCATCAATCCCATCCCAACCTATCCACTCCATCCCATCCCATCCCATCCCATCCCATCCCATCCCATCCCATCCCATCCCATCCCATCCCATCCCATCCCATCCCATCCCATCCATCCCATCCCATCCCATCCCATCCCATCCCATCCCATCCCATCCCATCCCATCCCATCCTACCTAACCCACCCCACCCCAACCCAACTCATCCACCTCATCCCATCCCACCCCACCCCACATCTCCTGGCACCCCTAACCCACGATGTCCATCCCACCCTAACCGCCATGCCCACAGCACCCCAGGCTGCACCCATCTTGCCCTCACCCACCCTCCCCACATCCCCCATGGTCAGCACCCGCTCCACCTTGGCCTTCCCGGTGCTCTGCAAGACTCGGACCAGGACGCCGGCCAACTCCTCCTTGTGCCGGACAGCGATGGTGGGCTCCAAACGGGCGCACAGCTCCCGGTAGTGGAAGGTGATGAACTCAGCCAACTCCTTGTAGCGCACGATGGGCAGCACCCGCACCTCCCGGTAGCGCCCACGTACCCTCACCGACGGCACCCGCTCGCCTCCCCCAGGACCGCTCAGCGGGTACCAGCGCTCCAAGGGCTGCCGGGTGGCCGCCAACTCCGTTAAGGGGATGGTGATGGATGCCACCGGTTGACCGGGGTGGTCATCACGGCAAAGGGCGAGCGTGAGGGCACAGGCGGGTGGTAGGGCGGCCAACTGGAAGAATTCACCCCAAAAGAGCTCGCCGTCGGGACCGGCCACCTTGGCGGTGGTCCGGGCGAAGAGGGTGCCATCCAGGTGGAGGTGACAACGGAGACGGCGCCGAGGTGGCAGGTCCCGCGCTTCGTACACCCACAGGTTCAGCGCCAGCTCCAGCCGCTCGCAGTTGTCCTGTGGGGGTGGGGGACGTGGGTGGGGGGTCAAGGGGATAAGGGGGACATGGGGGGTGGGGGGGTGGGTGAATCTGAAGAGGGTTTTAGGGGGGGAGAGGGAATTCTGGTGGTGGCCATGGGGATGGATGGGGATGGGGACATGGGGGGTGAGGGGGGACACGTGGGGATGGAGGGGACATACAGGGGCAGTAGAGGACATGGGGGACAGGGTGGGAATGGGGACAGGAGGGAACGTGGAGGGACAAGAGGGGACATGGGGGATGGGAGGAGACACGGGGGACGAAACAGGATTCTGGGGACAGGAGGGGACTGGAGGGGACATGAGGGAATGAGAGGGGACATGGGGGACTGGGAGGGGACACGGGGTTCAGTGGAGGGACTCAGAGACAGGAGGGGGACAAGAGGGGACATGGGGGACAGGAGGGGACGTGGGGGACTGGGAGGGGACACAGGGACAGGAGGGGACACAGGGGACAGGGCAGGACACTGGGGACAGGAAGGGGCATTGGGGATGGGAGGGGACGCTGGGGGCAGGAGGTGGCATGGAGGAAAAGGAGGGGACAGGGATTCTGTAGAGGGACGCGGGGACATGATGGGACGTGGAGGACTGGAGAGGACACGGGGGACAGGGAGGACAGGAGGGGACGCGGGGACATGGGTTGACAACCAAATCCTCGGGGGGACACGGGTGACAGCCAAACCCCCTGTGGGACGGGAGGGGGACAGGAGGGGACAACCAAGTCCCCAGGGGACGGGAGGGGACGTGGGGGGGGTGGGGGGGGCAACCAATCCCTTTGGGGGACAACAGGACGCAAGGGGACACAGGGCTGGGGGGGTGGAGGGGTGTCCGTGCCTCAGTTTCCCCACCCGGGCCTCATCCTGCCCGCTGGGGAGAGAGGAGGGCAGCGGGTGGCCCCTCCTGCTCAGGGTGCTGTGGGGTCCCCGTCCCCTGGGGGTGTCCCGGGGGTGTCCCATGGGTGCCCCATGGGTGTCCCCGCTGTCCCACCTTGTTGGGCTGCACGGTCCGGCGCAGGTTCTCGATCCAGCGGTCGCGTTCGGCCAGGGACGTGCACCCAAAGGACCGGCTGCCCTCGCCCGTGATGATCTGGGTGCAGGGAGGGTGTCTTGGGGGGGGCGGGGGTGTGTGTGGAGGGGCACCCTAGGGTGCTGGGGGGGGCTGCGCTGTGGGCTTTGGGTGGCCACGGTTAAGGGGGTGTCCTTTTGGGGGACTCTGGGTGCTCAGCGGGGTTACCCTGGGGGCTGCAGGGTGCGCTGGGTGCCTTTGCGGGGTGCCCGGGGTGCCATGGGTGCCTCTCCGGGATGATGGGGGTGCTGTGGGTGCCCCTCCAGGGTGTCATGGGTGCCTTGGTCAGCCTGGGTGACCCTCCACTTTGTCTAGGGTGCCCCTGCAAGGTGCTCGGGGTGCCTCTCCAGGGGTGCCCTGGGGTGGCCTGGGTCACCCTCCGGGGTGCCATGGGTGCCCTGAGTTCTCCTCCAGCTTCCCTGGGGTGCTCCTCCAGGGTGCCATGGGTGGCCTGGGTGCCCTGGGTGGCCATCCAAGGTGTCTTGGGTGCCCTGTGTTCCCCTCCAGCTTGCCCTGGGTGCCCCTTCAGGGTGCCATGGGTGGCCTGGGTGCCCTGGGTGGCCATCCAAGGTGTCTTGGGTGCCCTGTGTTCCCCTCCAGCTTGCCCTGGGTGCCCCTCCAGGGTGCCATGGGTGCCCTGGGTGGCCATCCAAGGTGTCCTGCATGCCCTGGGTGCCCCTTCAGGTAGCCTGGGGTGCCCTGGGTGCCCTGGGTGCCCCTCCAGGGTGCCATGGGTTCCCTGGGTTCTCCTCCAGCTTCCCTGGGTGCCTCTGCAGGGTGCCATGTGCCCCCTTTGTGGCCATCCAAGGTGTCTTGGGTGCCCTGGGTGCCCTTTCAGGGTGCCATGGGTGCCCTTTGTGGCCATCCAAGGTGTCTTGGGTGCCCTGGGTGCCCCTTCAGGGTGTCATGGGTGCCCTAGGTGGCCATCCAAGGTGTCTTGGGTGCCCCTTCAGGGTGCCATGGGTGACCTAGGTGGCCATCCAAGGTGTCTTGGGTGCCCTGGGTGCCCCTTCAGGGTGCCATGTGCGCCCTAGGTGGCCATCCAAGGTGTCTTGGCTGCCCTGGGTGCCCCTTCAGGGTGCCATGGGTGCCCTGGGTGGCCATCCAAGGTGTCCTGCATGCCCTGGGTGCCCCTTCAGGGTGCCATGGGTGCCCTAGGTGGCCATCCAAGGTGTCTTGGGTGCCCCTTCAGGGTGCCATGGGTGCCCTGGGTGTCCATCCAAGGTGTTCTGGGTGCCCTGGGTGCCCCTTCAGGGTGCCATGGGTGCCCTAGGTGGCCATCCAAGGTGTCTTGGGTGCCCCTCCAGGGTGCCATGGGTGCCCTGGGTGTCCATCCAAGGTGTTCTGGGTGCCCTGGGATCTCCTCCAGCTTGCCCGGGCTGCCCCTGCAGGGTGTCTTGGGTGCCCTGGGTGCCTCTCCAGGACACCCTGAGCACCCATCCAGGCCCATTACCTGAAAGCAAAACTTCTCGCCCACGATGCTGCCGTGCACGGGCCGGACGATGACATTGTCCCCGGTGAGGTCCAGCTCGGCCGCGCTGGGGGGTGGCAACAGCGACTCCCGTGAACCGCTGCGGCTGGGGACCCTACAGGGACAGGACCGTCACCGGGGCACCCTCACCAGCACCCACACCCCCCACCCTCCACCGTGCCGTACCTCTCGCCCTCGAGCGCCGTCACCGCCGGCGTCTCGGCTTTGGGTACGCCACGACCTTTCCGCTCCCGGAGCCTTTTCCATAACAATCCCTGGATGGGGGTAAGGGGACGGCTGCTGTGTCACCCATGGGTGGGTCTGAGCGCCTTATGGGGTGGGGGGGGTGGGTCGGGGGGTCCCCACCTTGACATTACTGAACTGGGAGGTGGGGGAGGTCTCGCTCTCGGTGCTTCTCCCGGCACCGCGGGTGCATCTCTCATCCGCAGTCGGCTCTGGAGGGACACCCAACATCAGGACACCCACCTTTACCGGCACCCCGAGCCCCCCAACACCGTGCCGGGGTTTAGGAAGGGGGCAGGATACACCCATAACCTCCACTCCACCCTCCCCTGGGAAACATCAACCAAAACTGGAGGAGAGACGCAGGTTCTGGCTGCCAAATCCCGCCGGCACCTCGCCGTACCCGTAGGTGCAACCGCGCTTTGGGTGCCGGAAATTTTGGGTGCTGAAATCGCACCCGTGCCGCGATGCCGAGCTCCCAAGCGGGAGGCTCCCCCGTGTCGGGGTGACGGTCCCGGTGCCAGGCGGGTAACTCACCTCCCTGGGCGGCGCAGAGCAGCCAGCGGTGGGGCCCCATGGCCGGCGGCGATGCCGTCTGCCCGCGCCGGCGAGAGGGGCGCGGGGAGGAAGCCGAAAGCGTTTATCGCTGGGATCAGCAAACGCAGCAGCGCGGAGGAAGCGGTGACGGTACGAAGCAACCTTGCACCCAGCGCTTCCTCCAGGCGCCCGGCTCGGTGTGCGGCACGGCATGGGGCATGGCACGGGGCACGGCGTGATGCACGGTGCATGGCGGGTACACGGCATGGTGTGGTTCGAGGCATGGCACACAGCGTGGCGCATGGCACGGGGCACGGCGTGGCGCACGGTGCATGGCGTGGGGCACAGTGCGTGCGCATGGCGTGGTTCAAGGCATGGCACGGGGCACGGTGTGGGGCATGGCGTGGGGCATGGCATGATGCAGGGTGCATGGCATGGTGTGGTTCAAGGCGTGGGGCACAGCGTGGCGCATGGCACGGGGCACGGCATGGGGCACGGGGCATGGCGTGGGGCATGGTGTGGGGCATGGCATGGTGTGGTTCAAGGCGTGGGGCACAGCGTGGCGCATTGCACGGGGCACGGCGTGGGGCACGGTGCATGGCATGGCGTGGTTCAAGGCATGGCACGGGGCATGGCATGGGGCATGGCGTGGGGCATGGGGCATGGCATGATGCAGGGTGCATGGTTCAAGGCGTGGGGCACAGTGTGGCACATGGCACAGGGCACAGCATGCGGCACGAGGCATGGTGTGGGGCATGGTGTGGGGCATGGCGTGACACATGGGGCATGGCATGGTGTGGTTCAAGGCGTGGGGCACAGCGTGGCGCATGGCACGGGGCACAGCGTGCGGCACGAGGCATGGTGTGGGGCATGGTGTGGGGCATGGCGTGACACATGGGGCATGGCATGGTGTGGTTCAAGGCGTGGGGCACAGCGTGGCGCATGGCACGGGGCACGGCGTGGGGCACGGGGCATGGCATGGCGTGGTTCAAGGCATGGCACGGGGCATGGCATGGGGCATGGCGTGGGGCATGGGGCATGGCATGATGCACGGTGCATGGTTCAAGGCGTGGGGCACAGCGTGGCACATGGCACAGGGCACAGCATGCGGCACGAGGCATGGTGTGGGGCATGGCGTGGGGCATGGCATGACACATAGGGCATGGCATGGTGTGGTTCAAGGCGTGGGGCACAGCGTGGCGCATGGCACAGAGCTCGGCATGGTCTGCTGCACGGGGTGGTGCGTGGCATGGGGCATGGCATGACGCATGGTGCATGGCGTGGGGCAAAGTGCATGGTCATATGGTGCATGGCACAAATTATGGCCATGGTGCACGGCGCATGGCACAGTGTGTGTTGCACGGTCATACGGTGCACGGCACAGGGCACGGTGCACGGTGCATGGTCATATGGTGCACGGTCATACGGTGCACGGCACAGGGCACGGTGCACGGTGCATGGTCATAGGGTGCACGGTCATACGGTGCACGGTCATACGGTGCACGGCACAAGGTATGGCCATGGCGCATGACGCACGGCACGGTGCATGGTGCACGGTCATATGGTGCACGGCACAGGGCACGGTGCACGGTGCATGGTCATATGGTGTACGGCGCACGGTCATACGGTGTACGGCACAAATCATGGCCGTGGTGCACAGCGCATGGCATGGTGCATGGTCATAGGGTGCACGGCACAGGGCACGGTGCACAATGCACGGTCATACGGTGCACGGCGCACGGTCATACGGTGTATGGCACAAATCATGGCCATGGTGCACGGCGCATGGCATGGTGCATGGTCATAGGGTGCACGGCACAGGGCACGGTGCACAATGCACGGTCATATGGTGCACGGTGCATGGTCATACGGTGTTCGGTGCACAGTCATACGGTGCACAGTCATACGGTGCACAGCACAAATCATGGCCGTGGTGCACAGCGCACGGCACAGTGCGTGTTGCACGGTCATATGGTGCACGGCACAGGGCACGGTGCACGGTGCATGGTCATAGGGTGCACGGTCATCCGGTGCACGGTCATCCGGTGCACGGCACACGGTATGGCCGTGGCGCACGACGCACGGCACGGTGCATGGTGCACGGTCGCACGGCACAGGGAATGGCCGCGGCATACGGCAGAGAGCACGGGGCACGACCACGTGGGGCCCGGCACGCTGCGCGGCACAGGGCGGCCGGTGCAGAATGCTCGGCGCATGGCGTAGGGCACGGCCACGAGGCACGGCACAGCGCCCGGCGTGCGACACACGGCCACACGCTACACGGCACGGCGACGCGGCCCCAGGAGCTCCGTGCACGGGAGCTGCACTGCACCTGCACACGCCGGCACGTGCCAACGCCCCGCGGCATCGGCGTGTGCCGACGTGGCGCGAGCGCGCTCACCGGGGTCCCTCCTGCCGCCCGTCGGATGCAGGTTGGCGTTGTCGGAGATGGAGCTCCCCGTCCGGTTCCGGCTCCTGCCCGAAACCTGGTGACACAGTGGGGTCAGGCGCCGCCGTCCCCAGCACCCATCGGTGTACCCCGGCACCCGAGGGACCCCGGCACAAGGCCCCGGGTGCCCTCTCGTCCCCGTGTCCTCACCTCCTCGTCTCTGCCCACCAGGACCAGATGTCCGTCCACCAAGGAGAAGTTGGAGACGTCCCACACCAGAGCATCGGGCGCCGGAGCCAGCGGGATCGACGACGTCCCGTGGGCGCTCACTGGGGGGGCAGAGCAGGGGGTCAGGGGGAGACTGGGTGCTCACCGTGCCCCCGTCACCCATGGGCAGCGTGGCAGCGCCGGGGGACACGTGGCGGCGGCCGTGCCACTGTAGGTGTGACGATAGACATGGGGCCATGGCCAAGGTATGGTTGGGGTGAGGGGGCCAGGGGACATATGGCCATGGCCGTGCCACCATGGGTGCAGTGATGCTGAGGGCCACGTGGCCATGGAGGTGCCACCACAGGTACACGATGCTGAGGGACATGTGGCCATGGAGATGCCACCATGAGTGTGGTGATGCTGAGGGACATGTGGCCGTGGAGATGTCACCATGAGTGTGGTGATGCTGAGGGACATGTGGCCGTGGAGATGCCACCATGGGTACACGATGCTGAGGGACATGTGGCCATGGAGATGCCACCATGAGTGTGGTGATGCTGAGGGCCACGTGGCCATGGAGGTGCCACCACAGGTACAAGATGCTGAGGGACATGTGGCCATGGAGATGCCACCATGAGTGTGGTGATGCTGAGGGATACGTGGCTGTGGAGACGCCACCATGAGTGTGGTGATGCCAGGGGACATATGGCCATGGCCGTGCCACCATGGGTGCATGATGCTGAGGGACATGTGGCCATGGAGATGCCACCATGAGTGTGGTGATGCTGAGGGACATGTGGCCATGGAGATGCCACCATGAGTGTGGTGATGCTGAGGGTTACGTGGCTGTGGAGATGTCACCATGGGTGCAGTGATGCTGAGGGACATGTGGCCGTGGAGATGCCACCATGGGTACACGATGCTGAGGGACATGTGGCCATGGAGATGCCACCATGAGTGTGGTGATGCTGAAGGCCACATGGCCATGGAGATGTCACCCCGGGTGCAGTGATGCTGAGGGCCACGTGGCCATGGAGATGCCACCACGGGTGTGGTGGCGCCAGGGGACATATGGCCACAGCCATGCAACTATTGGGGTGGCAATGCTGGGGGATGTGTGGTTGTGCCACCAGCACTATGGCAACGCCGTGCCACACTCGGCCATGGCCATGCCATGGTGGGGACAAAGCCGGGTGGCTGCCCTGTCCCCGGGCCCTGCTGTCACCGTGGGTGGCCCTGCCGGAGCCAAGCCGGTTTGGCCAGATGCAGGTGCCGTGGGTGCTGGCACGGCTCCACGTGCCGTCACCGAGGTCCGTGCCAGGCACGCACGGGGACCGGGAGGGAGCGGGCCCTGGGGCCAGGTGGGACCCAGCCATCCCGCACCCATGGGTGCCCCCACCCTCAACCCTGGAGGGGACCTGTGGGCAGGAGGTCCCAAACACCAGCAAAAGCTGGCCGCATCCTGCACCCTTCTATGTCCCCCACCATCACCCACAGCCTCCAAGACCCCGGTGGTCACCATCACCCATCGCCACCCATCGCCCCCAAAGCCGTCACCCATCACCACCACCCACTACCCATTGCGCCCAACCCACCGCCCATCACCCATTGCATCCCAGATCATCACCCGTTGCCATTGCCCCCCACCCATCAGCCCCCAACCCATCATCCATCACCCCCAACCCATCACCCATCATCATCATCACCCACCACCTATCATCGTCATGCCCCACCCATCACCCATCATTATCACCCACCATTCACCACTCCCCAACTCATTACCCATCATCCATCACCCATCACCGCTCAATCCATCACCCATTATCCATTACCCACCATCTTCACCCACCACCCATCATCCCTCATCCATCACCCATCATCATCACCCATCACCCCTAATCCAGCACCCATCACCCATCATCATCACCCACCACTCCTAATCCATCACCCATCACCCATCATCATCACCCATCACCCCTAATCCATCACCCATCACCCATCATCATCACCCACCACCCCTAATCCAGCACCCATCACCCATCATCATCACCCACCACTCCTAATCCATCACCCATCACCCATCATCATCACCCATCACCCCTAATCCATCACCCATCACCCATCATCATCATCCATCACCCCTAATCCAGCACCCATCACCATCACCCATCACCCCTAATCCATCACCCATCATCACCACCCACCACCCCAATCCATCACCCATCACCCATCATCATCACCCACCACCCCTAATCCAGCACCCATCACCCATCATCATCACTCATCACCCCTAATCCATCACCCATCACCATCACTCATCACCCCTAATCCATCACCCATCATCACCACCCACCACAAACCACCCCCTGACCCACCACCCCCCCCCCCCCCACTACCCCCCTCCCATCACCACCACCCACCACCAGCACCCTGACCCCCACCCTCCCCATCTCCTCCATACCTGGAATAGCATCATGGACCACCTGCTCGCCCCTGGCACCGCTCTCCGTGTGACCCTTCCTCTTGGACATGGAGCGCAGGTACTTCTGCAGGGTGGCCTTGCCACCCTCGGGTCCCCGTGGCTCCTTGGTCCCCTTGGAAGGGGCCGAAAAAGCCCGTTGGAAGAGGGACCGACGGGTGCTGGCCTTGGGTGCCCCCAAGGTGGAGGTGACCTTCCCGGCCCCGTCATTGGGACCTTCAGACTCGGGTTGGCTGTAGGAACGTTTCCATCCCTGCAACCGTGTCCAGCGCCGGCTGCCGGGGGACCCGGTGCCCTTCTCGTGTTCCCGGTCACCCATGGGTGCTGCCGTTCGCCATTTGTAGGTCTTCAGTAGAGTTGGTGGTTCAGGTCCCAGCGGGGGTTTCTCCACCTCCATCTGGGGGATCGGGGAGAACCGCGGTGTCCAGGGGGCGCCATGGAGAGCGGGGTGGTGGGGTGGTGGACAGGGCACCCTTATCTGGGCACAACCCCACCCGGTCACCCATATTTGGGTGTCCCATCCAAGAACCTCCATCGGGGCGCCCCCATGCGGGGCACCCCTATCCCAACACCCTGATTTGGGTGCCCTCAGCTGGTGCACCCCCATCAAGGTGCCCCTAGATGGGTGGTGTCCTTATGTGGGGGCCTCTATCTGGGTGCCCCCACCCAGGAACCCCTTATCTGGGTGCCCCTGGATGCACCCAGATAAGGCCCCCACAGGTGCCCCTGTGTTATCACCCCACTTAAGCACCCTTATCTCCAGAACACCCCTATTTGGGTCCCCATCTTGTGGGTGCCCACATCCTTGGGGTGCTCCTGCCCATGGAGGGGTCCCATCTTATGGGTGCCCATCTCCTTGGGGTGATCCTGCCCACCATGAGGGTCCCCATCTTGTGGGTGCCCATCTCCTTGGGGTGCTCCTGCCCACCAAGGAGTCCCCATCTTGTGGGTGTCTGTGTCACCAGGGTGCCCTTGCCCACCGTGGGTGTCCCCAACTTGTGGGTGCCCATCTCCTTGGGGTGATCCTGCCCACCGTGGGGGTCCCTATCTTGTGGGTGCCCATCTCCTTGGGGTGCTCCTGCCCATGGAGGGGTCCCATCTTGTGGGTGCCCATCTCCTTGGGGTGATCCTGCCCACCATGAGGGTCCCCATCTTGTGGGTGCCCACATCCTTGGGTGCTCCTGCCCATGGAGGGGTCCCATCTTGTGGGTGTCTGTGTCACCAGGGTGCCCTTGCCCACCGTGGGTGTCCCCAACTTGTGGGTGCCCATCTCCTTGGGGTGATCCTGCCCACCGTGGGGGTCCCTATCTTGTGGGTACCCACATCCTTGGGTGCTCCTGTCCATGGAGGGGTCCCCATCTTGTGGGTGCCCATGTCCCCAGGGTGCTCCTGCCCATGGAGGGGTCCCATCTTGTGGGTGTCCATGTCACCAGGGTGCCCCTGCCCACCGTGGAGGTCCATATCTTGTGGGTGCCCATCTCCTTGGGGTGCTCCTGCCCATGGAGGGGTCCCCATCTTGTGGGTGCCCATGTCCCCAGGGTGACCCTGCCCACCACGGAGGTCCCCATCTAGTGGGTGCCCATCTCCTTGGGGTGCTCTTGCCCACCAAAGAGGTCCCCATCTTGTGGGTGCCCATGTCCCCAGGGTGCTCCTGCCCATGGAGGGGTCCCATCTTGTGGGTGTCCCTGTCCCCAGGGTGCCCTTGCCATCAAGGAGGTCCCCATCTCGTGGGTGCCCACATCCTTTGGGGCACCTCTGCCCACCGTGGGGGTCCCCATCTCGTGGGTGCCCACGTCCCCAGAGTCCCCTTGCCCATGGAAGGTGTCCCCCACCCAGCGGGTGCCCACGCCAGCCCCTGCCCCACGTAGCACCCATCCCCCGCCAGGGCGCGGTGACATCGGAGGAGGTGCGAGGGCATCAGGATTCGGTGACACCGGGGCCACGGTGACACCCAAGGCAGGTGGCCCGTCGCCACCTTGGCCCCGAGCGCAGGCGGGTGCCGGAGATGTTTCCGTCGCCGCCACCGCCGTGTTTCCCCTCGCGCCGACGCGGCGTTTCCTCCCGCCACTTGCACCCCGCGCCGAGCCCGGGGGACCCCGCCGAGCACCCCACAGGGGCGCGTGTGGGTGCAAGGCCAGGGCGGGGAGTCAACGGGACCAGTAGCACCCCAAGACCTCCTCCCCGGGGCACCCACCACCCCACCCCTCCCGGGGTGGAAAGAAGCTGTGGGTGCCCCACGGCTTTGGCACCTGCCGGTTTCGGGGTGCCGACACCCTAAAGCTGAGCCGCCGAGGGTGCCCAAACCTTGGCGGAAGGGGGAAGGTACCGTCATTTTTGGGGTCCCCGCCCCAATTCGCGCCACCCTCCAGCACCCCACACCCTCCCCTGCAGCACCCCCGTACTCCTCGGGGTGCTGCTTCCCCCTCCACCCACCCCCACCTTCTCGCCAGCACCCCACATCCCCTCTGTGGCCGGAGCATCACTTTGGGGTGCCACCACCCACCCCCCCCCCCCACCCCCTCCGTGCACCCGGTCCCCGCGGTACCTCGGCTGTTCTCTGCCTTCTCCGGCGCTCGGCCGCTCCGGTTCCTGTCGCGGCTTCCCCATGTGACCAAGCAGGAGTTTCAGTCACACCCTCACCTCCGCCTCTGCCCCGATGATGATGATGATGATGATGATGTTATCTACGTTCGGCCACGGATTGGGACACGCCGAGGAAGGGTGAGCCGCGCCGGGCCACCTCCTAGAAAGGTTTGGCTACCTTGGCGGCCGCTCGCCCGCATCCAGCTTAAACGCCATCAGTAGGTTTCAGAGTGAACGGAGGGGGGGGGGGGGCGGGGAGATCGCAGTGCCTGGGTGCTACGGTGTGGGGTGCAGCACCTCTGGGGGCTTGGGTGCCCACTTGGGGGGGGGTTGTGCCAGTCTAGGAGGGGGGGGATGGATGTGGGGGGGGGGCTCCTTTAGGGGTCATGTGGGGTCTTCAAGGTGGGTTATGGGGGGAGAGTGTCGCCTGGGCGCACACACGCGTGTACACACACACACACACACACGCACACACACACACGTGTGTGTCACAGCCCTGCAGCAGGTCCTGGGGACCTTGGTCCCTCACTTGAGTCTTCTCCTGTGACCCCACGGCCAACCCCCACCCCGTGCCTCAGTTTCCCTTTCGCTCTCCAGGGACCACCCAAAACTGATGTCCTGGTACTGACTTTATTGTGGCTACGGGGATGGTCTGTTGGGCCAGTGGGGCAGGGACAGGAGCTGTCCATGCTGGTGCCCACCTGGGCCAGGATCTGCCCAGGTTGGGGTCCTTCTGGGCAAGTGTCCATCAGGGTTGGCATCCGTTGGGTCAGTGTCCATCACAAACAGGGTCCAGCCAGGCTGGTGGCCATCAGACTGGTGTCCATCTGGACCAGGGTCCCTCCAGGCTAGTGGCCATCAGACTGGTGTCCACCTGGACCAGGGTCCAGCCAGGCTGGTGGCCATCAGATAGGTGTCCATCTGGACCAGGGTCCAGCCAGGCTGGTGGCCATCAGACTGGTGTCCATCTGGACCAGGGTCCAGCCAGGCTAGTGGCCATCAGACCAGTGTCCATCTGGACCAGGGTCCATCCAGGCTGGTGGCCATCAGACCAGTATCTATCTGGACCAGGGTCCCTCCAGGCTACCGGCCAGCAGATCGGTGTCCTTCTGGACCAGGGTCCAGCCAGGCTAGTGGCCATCAGACTGGTGTCCATCTGGACCAAGGTCCACCCAGGCTGTCATCCATTGGGGCCAACATCTGTTGGACCAAGGTCCTTCCAGACCATCACCCGTTGGGCCAGGTTCCATCTAGACCACGATCCAACCTTGCCCACACCCATCCAGACCAGGACCCACAGGGTTGGTCCTCACTGTAGAGGAGAGAAGAAACCACCATCAGTCCCGGCATCGCCTCCCCCATCCACCCCCATCCTCCCAGCCATGCCAGTCTGGACCAGACACCCCAACCTTCAACCCCTGGAGATGCCACAGAGCTTGGTGCCCACCTCAAAGCCCTGCCAGGTCTCGATCTCACGGAAGAGGGAGTTGCCGGGACAGTCGGTGTGACCCATCTGGCGGTGGCCACGGAGGGTGTAGTTGTGGTGGAGCCGGCCGGTCCGCACGGCGCAGGGCAGGAGCCAGTCCCTCACCAGGGCGATGGTGTCAGGGTCCGGCAAGGTGGCCGAGAAGTCTCCAACGTAGCCCACACCGTAGCCTTTGCTGTTGTAGCCTTTGGTGTGGGCGCCAACCCAGTGCCAACCTCGACCTTGGTACAGGTATCCATCCGACCCCACCACGAAGCTGTAAGCACCCGTGGGTCAACCCGTGTCGCCCCGATAGATGGGTGACGGGGACGGCCATGAGGTGACGGTGATGGGTTCTCACCTGTAGCCGATGTCATCCCAACCGCGGGTGTCCTGGTGGAAGCGTTGCATGGCGCGCATGGCGCGGGCGCAGGCGGTGAAGGTGCGACACGGGACGCTGGGTATGAAGGTGTGGTGGATGTAGACGGAGCCCAAAGGGAGGGTCAACGGTTTGGGGGTGCCCCGGTAGGGACGGGCGCCCCACATGCACCGGGGCACGATGGCTGGGCACCCTGCGGGGGAAGGCAGGAGGTGGAAGAAGGGGACTTGCCTGGTCCCATGGGAATTTGGGGACACGGCAACGTCCCCTTGGGGTCTTGGGGACGTGGAGCATCTGCCCAGCTTGGGAACTACCATGGCCTGGGACATGGTAGTGTCCTCCTGGGGTGCCCTCATCCAGGGGACGTGGAGCACCTGCTCAGGGTGTCCCTTTGTTGGGGACACGGTTGTGTCCAGTGTCCAAGGGACACACCAGTGTCCATCTAGAGGACGTGGTGGTGGCAAGCCAGGGGACAAAGCAGTGCCCAGGGACTCGTTATCCAGGGGACATGGTGGTGTCCAGCCCGGGACCACCATCTGGGGACACAGCAGTGTCCATCTAGGGGACACAGTGGTGTCCATCCATGCGACATGGTGGTGTCCATCCAGGAGACACACCGATGTCCATCCAGGGGACACACCAATGTCCATCCAAGGAACCTGCAGATGTCCATCATGGGGACACTGCAATGTCCATCCAGGGGACGTGGTGGTGCCCAACAAGGGACCACCATCTGGGGACACAGTGGTGTCCATCCAGGGGACACACCAATGTCCATCCAGGGGACACACTGGTGTCCATCCAGGGGACACACTAATGTCCATCCAAGGAACCTGCAGATGTCCATCATGGGGACACTGCAATGTCCATCCAGGGGACGTGGTGGTGCCCATCAAGGGACCACCATCTGGGGACACAGTGGTGTCCATCCAGGGGACCTGTGGGTCTTCATCTAGGGGACATGATGGTGTCCCACCATGCCATGCCATATGTCACCAGTTGGCTCTCAGGGCTTGACTCCCCCCAGTGCCACCTGCACTGGGGTGGCACTGGGGACCCCAGCCCCACCCTGGGTGCAGCTCTCCACCCATCCTCCCACCCAATTTTTTTTTTGGGGGGGTGGAGCAGATGTGATACCGCGACCCGGTGCCACCTCCCTACCCACATAGACCTCCGTGAAGTCCCGCGCCGCTCGGCGAGCGATGGCCACCACCTCCTCCGGCCCCACGTCCTCCAAGAGCTCCTGGGTGGGTGGCAGCACCCGCAGCACCCTCAGCATGGCCGCCACCTCCTCCTCCAGCTTCCCCGGTCCCGTCAACGCGCCGAAATCTCGCCGCCGGTAACTGCTGGGTGGTCGCCCCTTCTCCGTGCCGTTGCCCGTCCCGTAGTAGCCCCGGAGAAGGTCGGCGAGCGGGATGGGTTCTCGGGCCAGGTGGGCACCCAGCAGCACCCCATCCATTGCCCCGTTGGCGATGGCATCGGGGATGGGCGATGGGGGTCCCAACAGGGTGTAGTTTTGGGGGTCGTCCACATCATCCCAACAACCGGCGGGTCCCAGCGTGGCTCGGTTGCCGTCACCGTCCCGAGCCAGGAGGAAGGATGTCGCCAAAGCCTCGGTGATGGTGACGGCGTAGAGCGCGTCGATGGGTGGCTCCATGGTGGGGAAGGACCACCCTGACGCCCGCTTGAGGCCAACCTCCACGCCGGCGAAGAGGGGAGCGAGGGCGATGGTGGAGCCGTCGGGCGCCAGCACCGTGCCGCGCTCGGGTGCCGCGGCGTCGCGGTGGAGGAGTTGGGTGAAGAGCACCCACTGCTCGTGGTTGAGCGTCGGTGGGGCTGGCGGGACCTCGGGCGGTTCTCCCAACACCGCGCGACACCCCGGGGTGCTACAACCACCCAGCGCCCGCGCCAGCTCCGGCACGGTGCCGGTGAAACCGGGATCGGCCGATTCAAGGGCTTCCACGATGTGAACCACGGAGTCCATGTGGCGCGGTGGGAGACCTGGGGAGGGGACAGGGGGGTGGGGAGGGAGGGGCACCCATGGGTGCAGGGGAGCATCCCGGGGTGGGTGAGGGTGCTTGGGGTGGGGTGACGGCACCCAAAAGAGAGTCGATGAAGCCAAAAGGGGGTGAGAGCACCCAAAACTGGGTGGAAAGCACCCAAAATGAGGGGGGGGGGGGATAGCACCTAAAACTGGGGGAAAGCACCCAAAAGAGCAGGGTGAAGATGCTAAAACTGGGTGAAAGCACCCGAAACAAGGGGAAAGCAGGCAAAAGGGTGAAAGGATGCAAAAGAGGGTGCAAGCACCCCAAAACTGGGTGAAAGCACCCAAAAGAGGGGGAAAGCACCCAAAACGAGGTGGAAGCACCCAAAATGAGGTGGAAGCACCCAAAACTGGGTGAAAGCACCCAAAACTGGGTGAAAACACCCGAAACGAGGTGGAAGCACCCAAAACTGGGTGAAAGCACCCAAAACTGGGTGAAAACACCCAAAGCAAGGTGGAAGCACCCAAAACTGGGTGAAAGCACCCAAAAGAGGGGGAAAGCACCCAAACCGGGGTGAAAGCACCCAGAGGAGGGCGCAAACACCCAGGAAAAGGGTGAAAGGACCCGAAACAAGGTGGAAGCACCCAAACCAGGGCGGAAAGCACCCAAAACTGGGTGAAAGCACCCAAAACGAGGTGGAAGCACCCAAAACGAGGTGGAAGCACCCAAAACTGGGTGAAAGCACCCAAAACGAGGTGGAAGCACCCAAAACTGGGGGAAAGCACCCAAAACGGAGTGAAAGCACCCAAAACGAGGTGGAAGCACCCAAAACAGGGTGAAAGCACCCAAAACTGGGTGAAAGCACCCAAAACGAGGTGGAAGCACCCAAAACAGGGTGAAAGCACCCAAAACTGGGTGAAAGCACTCAAAACTGGGTGAAAACACCCAAAGCGAGGTGGAAGCACCCAAAACTGGGTGAAAGCACCCAAAAGAGGGGGAAAGCACCCAAACCAGGGTGAAAGCACCCAGAGGAGGGCGCAAACACCCAGGAAAAGGGTGAAAACACCCAAAATTGGGTGAAAGCACCCAAAACAGGGCGGAAAGCACCCAAAAGGGGGTGGAAGCACCCAAAATGGAGGGAAAGCACCCAAAACTGGGTGAAAGCACCCAAAACGAGGTGGAAGCACCCAAAACAGGGTGGAAGCACCCAAAACTGGGTGAAAACACCCAAAAGGGGGTGAAAGCACCCAAAACTGGGTGAAAGCACCCAAAACAAGGTGGAAGCACCCAAAAGGGGGGGAAAGCACCCAAAAGGAGTTGAAAGCACCTAAAACGGGGTGAAAGCACCCAAAACAGGGTGGAAGCACCCAAAACGGAGTGAAAGCACCCAAAACGAGGTGGAAGCACCCAAAACAGGGTGAAAGCACCCAAAACTGGGTGAAAGCACCCAAAAGGGGGTGAAAGCACCCAAAAGTGGGTGAAAGCACCCCAAAACCTGGGTGGGAGCACCCAGAAAAGAGCAAAACCCCCCAAAAAAGGGCAAAACCACCCCCCCCCAAAAAATGGCAATAGTGCCCCTTTCCCGCAACCAAAGCCCAATTAAAGCCAAACGCCCCCAAAACTGGGGGCAGCCCCTCCCCCACCCCCCGACCCCCCCCCCCCCCCCCCCCCTCTCGTGGGCACAAATTTGGGGTGGAATCAGCCTCATTAGGGGAAAAAATAAGCAACCGGAGCCGTTTTGGCCCAAAAAGGGGCTCGGAGAAGCCCCTGCGGTTGCCACACGCGTGTGGTGGCGTGTTGGGGCGTGTTGTAGCGTGTGGCTGCGCGTTGGGGTGTGGGGTGATGCATTGTGGCGTGTTGTGGTGCGTTGTAGTGTGTTGTGGGGTGTTGTGGGGCGTCATGGAGTGCTGTGGGGTGTTGTGGCGTGTCATGGCATGTTGTGGCGTGTCGTGGCGTGTTGTGGCGTGTTTTGGCATCTCGTGGTGTGTTGTGGTGTGTTGTAGCATGTTGTGGAGTGTTGTGGTGTGTTGTAGCCATTGTGGCGTGTTGCGTTGTGTTGTAGCATGTTGTGTGGTTTCGTGGAGTGTTGTAGCATGTTGTGGTGTGTTGTGGCATGTTGTGTGTTGTGGCATGTTGTGGAGAGCTGTGGTGTGTCGTGGCGTGTTGCAGTGTGTCGTGGAGTGTTGTGGCATATTGTGGAGTGTTGTGGTGTGTTGTGGCATGTTGTGGCGTGTTGTGGAGTGTTGCGTGTTGTCGCATGTTGTGGCACGACATGGCGTGCCGTGGCGTGTCGTGGCATGTTGTGGAGCGCTGTGGTGTGTCGTGGTGTGTTGCAGTGTGTCGTGGAGTGTTGTGGCATATTGTGGAGTGTTGTGGTGTGTCGTAGCATGTTGTGGAGTGTTGTATGTTGTCACGTGTTGCGGCACGACATGGCGTGTCACGGCGTGTCGTGGCATGTTGTGGAGCGCTGTGGTGTGTTGTGGCGTGTTGCAGCGTGTCGTGGAGTGTTGTGGTGTGTCGTGGTGTGTTACAATGTGTTGTGGAGTGTTGTGGCATATTGTGGAGTGTTGTGTGTTGTGGTATGTTGTGGCATGTCATGGCGTGTCGTGGCATGTTGTGGAGCGCTGTGGTGTGTTGTGGCGTGTTGCAGTGTGTCGTGGAGCGTTGTGGTGTGTCGTGGAGTGTTGTAGCACATTGCGGAGTGTTGTGGTGTGTTGTAGCGTGTTGTGGAGTGTTGTGTGTTGTGGCGTGTTGCGGCATGTCGTGGCGTGTCATGGCGTGTTGTGGAGCGCTGTGGTGTGTTGTGGCGTGTTGCAGTGTGTCGAGAAGTGTTGCAGTGTGTCATGGAGTATTGTAGCACATTGCGGAGTGTTGTGGCATGACATGGCATGTCGTGGCGTGTCGTGGCATGTTGTGGCGTGTTGCGGAGTGTGGCGCGTTGTCGCATGTTGTGGCATGACACGGCGTGTCGTGGCATGTCGTGGCATGTTGTGGAGCGCTGTGGTGTGTCGTGGAGTGTTGTAGCACATTGTGGAGTGTTGTGGCGTGTTGCAGCATGTCGTGGCGTGTCGTGGCGTGTTGTGGAGCGCTGTGGTGTGTTGTGGCGTGTTGCAGTGTGTCGAGAAGTGTTGCAGTGTGTCATGGAGTATTGTAGCACATTGCGGAGTGTTGTGGCATGACATGGCATGTCGTGGCGTGTCGCGGCATGTTGTGGCGTGTTGCGGAGTGTGGCGCGCTGTGGCATGTTGCGGCACGACACGGCGTGTCACGGAGTGTTGAGGCGTGTCGTGCCGCGGCGTGGCGTGTTGCGCCCCGTTGCGCCGTGCTGTGGCGTGTCGCGGCGTGTCGCGGCGTGTTCCTACCTGTGCCGGGCTGAGCGCAGAGGCTCAGCGCCAGGAGCAGCGGCGGGAACATGGCGCAGGACGCGGCGGCGGCTCGCGGCGGCCCGGGTGGACTTCGGCCCCGGGGGGGGGAGGGGGGGGCGGGGGACACCGGCGGGGACACGCACACGCACACGCACACGCACACGCACACGCACACGGAGGGGGGGGGGAGGGGAGGCGTGTCAGGGCGGCACACGTGTGCGTGGCGTGGGCGGTTCGGCAGCACGTGTGTGTGTGCGGTGGCGTGTAGAGGCGGGGGGGAGGGGTAGGAGAGGGGTACACGCGTGTGCGTAGGGGGGTGTGAGCGGTGTGTGCATACGTGCAGGTGTGTGCGTGTGTGTTTGCGCACGGGGGCGCACATGCGTGTGTGTGCGTGGGGGGTGTGTGTATATGTGTGTATATGTGTGTGGGGGGTGTGTATACACGTCTGTACATACGTGTGTGTGCGTGGGGTGTGTGTATACACACGTGTGTGTCCATGCGTGTGTGTGCGTGGGGTGTGTGTACACATATGTGTGTATACACACGTGTGTGTACATGTGTGAGTGTGTGGGGTGTGTTTATACACACGTGTGTATACGTGGGGGGGGTATACACGTGTATAAACACGTGTGTGTGGGTTGTGTGTATACACACGTGTGTGTACATGTGTGAGTGTGTGGGGTGTGCTTATACACACGTGTGTATACACACGTGTGTGGGGTGTGTGTGTGTATACATATGTGTGTACATGTCTGTGTGTGCATGGGGTGTGTGTATACACACGTGTGTGCGCGTGGGGTGTATTTATACACACGTGTGTGTCCATGCGTGTGTGTGCGTGGGGTGCGTGTATACATATGTGTGTATACGTGTGGGGGGTGTATACACGCGTGTGTGCACATGGGGTGTATTTATACACATGTGTGTATACATATGTGTGTGTGCGTGGTGTGTGTGTATACACACATGTGTGTACATGCATGGGGTGTGTGTATACACATGTGTGTATACGTGTATGTGTACACATGGGGTGTGTGTATACACACGTGTGTGCATGGGGTGTGTGCATACATACGTGTGTGCATGTGGGGGTGTGTGTACACGTGTGTACATGGATGTGTGTATACACATGTGTGTACATGGGGTGCGTGTACATACACATGCGTGTGCGCACACAAGGGGTGTGTGCATGTGTGTGCACGTGTTCTTGCGTGTGTGCACACACGTGTGTGCCCATGTGCATTGGGGGTGCGCGAGGAAAGGATGCGTGTGCGTGTGCGTGTGCGTGTGCGTGCGTGTGCGTGTGCAGAAGGGTCTGTGCGTGTGCCACGAGGACACACATCAGGGGGTGAAGCCACCAGGACACGCACGGGGTGACAAAGCCACCAGGACACACGTCAGGGCATGAAGCCAGCAGGACACGCGTGTCACGGGATGATGCCACCAGGACATGTCAAGGGACGATGCCACCAGGACACACGTGGGGGGGGACAATGCCACCAGGACACACGTTAGGGGACAATGCCACCAGCACATGCATGGAGGGACAATGCCACCAGGACACACGTGGGGGGACAATGCCACCAGGACACACGTCAGGGCATGAAGCCAGCAGGACACGCGTGTCACGGGATGATGCCACCAAGACACACGTCAAGGGATGATGCCACCAGGACACACGTGGAGGGGACAATGCCACCAGGACACACGTGGGGGGACAATGCCACCAGGAAACACATGTGGGGACAATGCCACCAGCACATGCATGGAGGGATGATGCCACCAGGACACGTGGGGGGACAATGCCACCAGGACACATGTCAAGGGACGATGCCACCAGGACACACGTGGGGGGACAATGCCACCAGGACACATGTCAAGGGATGATGCCACCAGGACACATGTGGAGGGGGACAATGCCACCAGGACACATGTCAAGGGATGATGCCACCAGGACAGACGTGGGGGGGGACAATGCCACCAGGACACACGTGGGGGGACAATGCCACCAGGACACATGTCAAGGGATGAAGCCACCAGGACACACATGGGGGGACAATGCCACCAGGACACATGTCAAGGGATGATGCCACCAGGACACACGTGGAGGGGGACAATGCCACCAGGAAACACATGAGGGGACAATGCCACCAGCACATGCATGGAGGGATGATGCCACCAGGACACGTGGGGGGACAATGCCACCAGGACACATGTCAAGGGATGATGCCACCAGGACACACGTGGGGGGACAATGCCACCAGGACACATGTCAAGCGACGATGCCACCAGGACACACGTGGGGGGACAATGCCACCAGGAAACACATGAGGGGACAATGCCACCAGGACACATGTCAAGGGATGATGCCACCAGGACACATGTCAAGGGACGATGCCACCAGGACACACGTGGGGGGACAATGCCACCAGGACACATGTCAAGGGATGATGCCACCAGGACACATGTGGAGGGACAATGCCACCAGGACACACATGGGGGGACAATGCCACCAGGACACATATGGGGGGGACAATGCCACCAGGACACATGTCAAGGGATGAAGCCACCAGGACACACGTGGAGGGGGACAATGCCACCAGGACACGCGCTAGGGGACAATGCCACCAGGACAGGCGTCATGACAAAGCCACCAGGATGCGCACGGTGACACCCCCGCCGTGGGGACACGTGACATCGCAGCGCTCTGCCCACCCCACCGCCCGACCTTTGCTCTGTCCCCAAGGGAGCGGGTGACATGGCGGTGGCCTGGGCGCTGGGTCCCCTGGGAGCGGTGGCCATCGGCACCCTGCTGCTGGCCCTGCTGCTGGGGTGGCTTTGGGACGCAGTGGTCACTGTCACCCGCTTCCGGGCCACCTGTCACCGACTGTGCCGCTTCCCCCGGCCGCCGTGGCGCAACTGGCTGCTGGGTCACACCGGCTTGGTGAGGGGACAGTGGGGGGGACAGGGTGGTGGCACCTGGGGGGTGGCAGGGACAGGGTGGTGGCATTGGGGGGGACATAGTGGGGACAGGATGGTGACGCCTGTGAGGGACACAGTGGGGACAGAAGTGGGGGACAGTGGGACAGAGGTGGTGGCACCTGATGGGGTGGCAGGGACAGGGTGGTGGCACCAGGGGGGACAGCAGGGACAGGGTGGTGGCATTGGGGGGGGCATAGTGGGGACAGAAGTGGGGGACAGTGGGGACAGAGGTGGTGGCACCTGAGGGGGTGGCAGGGACAGGGTGGTGGCATTGGGGGGGACAGCAGGGACAGGGTGGTGGCATTGGGGGGGACACAGTGAGGACAGGATGGTGGCATTGGGAGGGACATAGTGGGGACAGAAGTGGGGGACAGTGGGGACAGAGGTGGTGGCACCTGAGGGGGTGGCAGGGACAGGGTGGTGACATTGAGGGGGACAGCAGGGACAGGGTGGTGGCATTGGGGGGGACATAGTGGGGACAGAAGTGGGGGACAGTGGGGACAGAGGTGGTGGCACCTGAGGGGGTGGCAGGGACAGGGTGGTGACATTGAGGGGGACATAGTGGGGACAGAGTGGTGACTCCTGTGAGAGAGACACAGTGGGGACAGAGGTGGTGGCAGCTGGGGGGACAGTAGGGACAAAGTGGTGGCACTGGGGGGGACAGTGAGAATAGGATAGTGGCACCTGGGGGGGACATGGTGGGGACAGGAGTAGGGGACGGTGGGGACAGGGTGGTGGCGCCTGAGGGGGTGGCAGGGACAGGGTGGTGGCAGCTGGGCGGGGGACAGAGTGGGGACAGGGTGGTGACAACTGTGGGGGTGGCAGGGAGAGGGTGGTGGCACATAGGATGGGGACAGCGTGCTGGCACGGGGAGGGGACAACAGGGAGGGGGTGGTGGCAGCTGGGGGGACAGCAGGGGAGGGTGGCAAAGCCTGGGGGGGGTGTGACAGGAACATGGGGGGTGACAGGGATAGGACGGTGTCACCTGAGGGGTGACAGGAGGGTGGCATCTGCTGGGGGACAGAGGAGGGACAGCGGTGGCACCTGCAAAGGAATGGTGGGGACACCGCCGTGAAGTCTGGGGGAGTGTGTTGGGGACAGGGTGGTGGCACGTGGAGGGGGGGGACAGCAGGGAGGTGATGGTGGCACCTGCGAGGGAGGTGGCACCTTGAGGGAGGGTGACAGCAGGGACGCAGTGGGGACACAGGCATGGCTGACGGCGGGGACACGGCGCTGGCACGTGAGCTCCGGGACGTCCCCGAGACCGTACGTGAACCCAACCGGAGGATGTCCCCAAGGCTGACCACAAGGGATCGAACACCTCTTTAAGGCCACCCTCTACCTTGGGGACAAGGGCGTCCCCAAATTTGTCACTGAACCCCGGCGGTGTCCCGTGGCGCAGGGGAAGAGCACGGAGGAGGGACTGCAGCAGGTGGACCAGTTGGTGGCACAGTACCGGCGCGGCTGTCTCTGGTGGCTCACGCCGTGGACGCCCATCCTCCGCCTCTTCCACCCCACCACCCTCCGCCCCATCCTCCTGGCCACGGGTAGGACACCAGGGCCACCGACAAGTCCCCAGGGTGTGTCCCCCCCCCCTCCCCCCCAGAGGTGGCACTGAGGTTGGGCTGGTGACTTGGGCCACGGCCGGCGCCCAGCCTGTGGTTGGCCACCAACCCAACCCCAAGGGTCTTCAGAACCACCCAGAGGTCACCTTTAGCCGGTCCACTGAGTGCCCAAACGGCCACCGACCTGTCCTTGAGGGTCCCCAGGGCCACCCAGAGGTGTGACCCATGGCCAGCCCAAATGCCACGCCATGGTGGCCACCAACCTCTCCCTGAGGGTCCCCAGGGCCACCCAGAGGTGTGACCCATGGCCAACCCAAATGCCACACCATAGCAGCCACCAACCTCTCCCTGAGGGTCCCCAGGGCCACCCAGAGGTGTGACCCATGGCCAGCTCAAATGCCATGCCATGGTGGCCACCAACCTCTCCCTGAGGGTTCCCAGGGCCACCCAGAGGTGTGACCCATGGCCAGCCCAAATACCACACCATAGCAGCCACCAACCTCTCCCTGAGTGTCCCCAGGGCCACACAGAGGTGTCACCCTTGGCTGGCCCAGTGAGTGCCCAATGCCCATGCCATGGTGGCCACCAACCTCTCCCTGAGTGTCCCCAGGGCCACCCAGAGGTGTGACCCATGGCCAACCCAAATGCCACACCATAGCGGCCACCAACCTCTCCCTGAGGGTTCCCAGGGCCACCCAGAGGTGTGATCCATGGCCAGCCCAAATGCCATGCCATGGTGGCCACCAACCTCTCCCTGAGTGTCCCCAGAGCCACCCAGAGGTGTGACCCATGGCCAACCCAAATGCCACACCATAGCAGCCACCAACATCTCCCTGAGGGTCCTGAGGGCCACCCAGAGGTGTCACCTATGACGAGGACAGTGAGTGCCCAAATGCCCATGCCATGGTGGCCACCAACCTCTCCCTGAAGGTCCCCAGGGCCACCCAGAGGTGTGACCCATGGCCAACCCAAATGCCACGCCATGGTGGCCACCAACCTCTCCCTGAGTGTCCCCAGAGCCACACAGAGGTGTGACCCATGGCCAACCCAAATGCCACACCATAGCGGCCACCAACCTCTCCCTGAGGGTCCCCAGGGCCACACAGAGGTGTGATCCATGGCCAACCCAAATGCCACACCATAGCGGCCACCAACCTCTCCCTGAGTGTCCCCAGGGCCACACAGAGGTGTCACCCTTGGCTGGCCCAGTGAGTGCCCAATGCCCATGCCATGGTGGCCACCAGCCTCTCCCTGAGTGTCCCCAGGGCCACCCAGAGGTGTGACCCATGGCCAACCCAAATGCCACACCATAGCGGCCACCAACCTCTCCCTGAGGGTTCCCAGGGCCACCCAGAGGTGTGATCCATGGCCAGCCCAAATGCCATGCCATGGTGGCCACCAACCTCTCCCTGAGTGTCCCCAGAGCCACACAGAGGTGTGACCCATGGCCAACCCAAATGCCACACCATAGCAGCCACCAACATCTCCCTGAGGGTCCTGAGGGCCACCCAGAGGTGTCACCTATGACGAGGACAGTGAGTGCCCAAATGCCCATGCCATGGTGGCCACCAACCTCTCCCTGAAGGTCCCCAGGGCCACCCAGAGGTGTGACCCATGGCCAACCCAAATGCCACGCCATGGTGGCCACCAACCTCTCCCTGAGTGTCCCCAGAGCCACACAGAGGTGTGACCCATGGCCAACCCAAATGCCACACCATAGCGGCCACCAACATCTCCTTGAGGGTCCCCAGGGCCACACAGAGGTGTGACCCATGGCCAGCCCAAATGCCACACCATAGCGGCCACCAACCTCTCCCTGAGGGTCCACAGGGCCACCCAGAGGTGTGACCCATTGCCAGCTCAAATGCCATGCCATGGTGGCCACCAACCTCTCCCTGAGTGTCCCCAGGGGCACCCAGAGGTGTCACCTATGACGAGGACAGTGAGTGCCCAAATGCCCATGCCATGGTGGCCACCAGCCTCTCCCTGAGGGTCCCCAGGGCCACCCAGAGGTGTGACCCATGGCCAGCCCAAATGCCACGCCATGGTGGCCACCAACCTCTCCCTGAGGGTCCCCAGGGCCACCCAGAGGTGTGACCCATGGCCAACCCAAATGCCACGCCATGGTGGCCACCAACCTCTCCCTGAAGGTCCCCAGGGCCACCCAGAGGTGTGACCCATGGCCAACCCAAATGCCACGCCATGGTGGCCACCAACCTCTCCCTGAGGGTTCCCAGGGCCACCCAGAGGTGTGACCCATGGCCAACCCAAATGCCACACCATAGCAGCCACCAACATCTCCTTGAGGGTCCCCAGGGCCACCCAGAGGTGTCACCTATGACGAGGACAGTGAGTGCCCAAATGCCCATGCCATGGTGGCCACCAGCCTCTCCCTGAGGGTCCCCAGGGCCACCCAGAGGTGTGACCCATGGCCAGCCCAAATGCCACGCCATGGTGGCCACCAACCTCTCCCTGAGGGTCCCCAGGGCCACACAGAGGTGTGACCCATGGCCAGCCCAAATGCCATGCCGTGGTGGCCACCAACCTCTCCCTGAGGGTCCCCAGGGCCACCCAGAGGTGTGACCCATGGCCAGCCCAAATGCCACACCATGGTGGCCACCAACCTCTCCCTGAAGTTCCGCAGAGCCACCCAAAGCTGTCACCATGGCCAACCCAGTGGCGTGGTGGTACCCAAAAGCCCACCCTGTGGTGGTTATGGGTGCAGACGGGGGGGTCCCCTCTCCTTAGGGACCCCACCCTCCTTGTGAGCCCCTGAGGGGACCCGATGCCACCCTGGTGGCACCCGTCACCAGCCCCCGCTCCCCTCTCTCGCAGCCTCCATCGCCCCCAAGGACGAGCTCTTCTACGGCTTCCTCAAGCCCTGGTTGGGTGAGTGGGTGCTCGGGGGCGGTGGGAGGGGTGGGACAGCACCCATGGGTGCCCCCCATGGATGGAGTCTCGCCGCAGGGGACGGGCTGTTGCTGAGCCGCGGGCAGAAGTGGGCTCGGCACCGGCGCCTGCTGACACCCGCCTTCCACGGGGACGTCCTCAAGTCCTACGTGGCCGTCTTCAACCAGAGCACCCACATCATGCACGTGAGCACCCGCTGCCTCTCCGGCACCCCGCGCCCTGTCCCGCACCCAGACCCCAACCTGCATCCAGACCCTCTCCTCTCCCCAGACCCCGACCTGCCCCCACTACCTTCACCCAGAGCCCAACCTGCACCCAGACCCCAACCTACACCCCCAACCAGCACCCAGACCCCAACCAGCACCCAGACCCCAACCTACACCCCCAACCAGCACCCAGACCCCAACCAGCACCCAGACCCCAACCCTCTCCTCTACCCAGACTCCAACCAGCACCCAGACCCCAACCTACACCTCCAACCTGCACCCAGACCCCAACCAGCACCCAGACCCCAACCTACACCCCCAACCTGCACCCAGACCCCAACCAGCACCCAGACCCCAACCCTCTCCTCTACCAAGACCCCAACCTGCACCCAGACCCCAACCAGCACCCAGACCCCAACCCTCCTCTACCAAGACCCCAACCTGCACCCAGACCCCAACCTACACCCCCAACCAGCACCCAGACCCCAACCCTCTCCTCTACCAAGACCCCAACCAGCACCCAGACCCCAACCTACACCCCCAACCAGCACCCAGACCCCAACCCTCTCCTCTACCAAGACCCCAACCTGCACCCAGACCCCAACCTGCACCCAGACCCCAACCAGCACCCAGACCCCAACCTTCTCCTCTACGCAGATCCCAACCAGCACCCAGACCCCAACCCTCTCCTCTACCCAGACCCCAACCAGCACCCAGACCCCAACCTACACCCCCAACCTGCACCCGGACGCCCATCCCTGCCCCACCCCTGCCCCCATCCCCGACGCCCCCCACTCTCCCCCACCCCCACCCGGCCCCTCTCCTGCCCGCAGGCCAAGTGGCGGGCGGCGGCGGGGGCGGCGGGGGGCACGGTGGGGCTGGAGGTGCTGCAGGAGCTCAGCCTCCTCACCCTGGACACCCTCCAGAGGTGCATCTTCAGCCACCAGAGCCACTGCCAGGAGTGAGTGTCACCCTCTCCCCCGCCAGCGTCCCCAGGGTGGGCCCTGTCCCCCCTGCCCTGTGTCCCCCCACAAGGGACCCACCTTACCCCAGCTCTGTCCCCAACTGGGGTCCCCCTCGGGCTTTGCACCCATTGGGGTCACCCCATGTCCCAGCTCTGTCCCCAACTGGGGTCACCCCCGGGCTTTGCACCCATTGGGGTCACCCCATGTCCCAGCTCTGTCCTCAACTGGGGTTCCTCCTGGGCTTTGCACCCATCGGGGTCACCCCATGTCCCAGCTCTGTCCTCAACTGGGGTTCCTCCTGGGCTTTGCACCCATCAGGGTCACCCCATGTCCCAGCTCTGTCCCCAACTGGGGTCCCCCTCGGGCTTTGCACCCATTGGGGTCCACCCTTGTCCCAGCTCTGTCCCCAACTGGGGTTCCTCCTGGGCTTTGCACCCATCAGGGTCACCCCATGTCCCAGCTCTGTCCCCAACTGGGGTCCCCCTCGGGCTTTGCACCCATTGGGGTCACCCCATGTCCCAGCTCTGTCCCCAACTGGGGTTCCTCCTGGGCTTTGCACCCATCAGGGTCACCCCATGTCCCAGCTCTGTCCCCAACTGGGGTTCCTCCTGGGCTTTGCACCCATCGGGGTCACCCCATGTCCCAGCTCTGTCCCCAACTGGGGTCCCCCTCGGGCTTTGCACCCATTGGGGTCCACCCTTGTCCCAGCTCTGTCCCCAACTGGGGTCCCCCTCGGGCTTTGCACCCATTGGGGTCCACCCTTGTCCCAGCTCTGTCCCCAACTGGGGTTCCTCCTGGGCTTTGCACCCATTGGGGTCACCCCATGTCCCAGCTCTGTCCCCAACTGGGGTCACCCCCGGGCTTTGCACCCATCAGGGTCACCCCATGTCCCAGCTCTGTCCCCAACTGGGGTCTCCCCTGGGTTTTGCACCCATCAGGTCCACCCTTGTCCCAGCTCTGTTCCCAACTGGGGTCCCCCCAGCTGGTATCCCCTCTTGTCCTGGCTCTGTCCCCTGCTGAGGTCCCCCCTGCCCTGGTTTTGTCCCCAACTGGGGTCCCCCTGGGCTTTATGCCCACCAAGGTCCCCACTGTCCCCTCTCAGGTCTCCTCACCCTGAGTCTGCCCCTCCTGGTGTCCCCCCTTATTCCAGCTTCGCCCCCAATCCAAGTCCTCCCCCTGGTGTCACCCCAGCCTCACCCCACATGTCCTCATGGGCAGGTGTCCTGCTGCCACCCCATGTCCCCATTGAAGCTGACCATGACCAAGGGGATGGCCACCCCTGGTGGCCCGGGGTGGCCATCCCCAGCAGTCCCCGTTGCCCCACAGGCAGCCCAGCGAGTACATCAAGGCCATCCTGGAGCTGAGCGCGTTGGTGGTGAGACGCCAACATCGTCTGCTCCATCACCCAACGTGGCTCTACCGCCTCTCGGCTGACGGGCGCCGCTTCGCCCGAGCCTGCGCCACCGTGCACAGCTTCACCGCCACCGTGGTGAGGCACCGGCGCCAGGCCCTTGACCGCCTCGGCCACCAGGCCTGGCTGGAGAGCCACCAGGGACGGAGGATGGACTTCATTGACCTTCTCCTGCTCGCTAAGGTAGCGTTGGGGTGAGATGGTGTGGCCATGGGGAGGGTTGGCTGTAGGGTGGTGGCCGTAGTGGCATGGTGGTGGCCAAGGGGATGGTGGTGGTCATGGGAAAGCTTGGCCGTAGGGTGGTAGTCAAAGTGGCGTCGTGGTGGCTAAGGGGCTGGTGGTGGTCATAGCAGCATGGTGGTGGCCAAGGGGTTGGTGGTTCCCATGGGAAATGTTGGCTGTAGAGGGTGGTGGCCATAGCGGCATGGTGGTAGCCAAGGGGATAGTGGTGGCCAAGGGGATGGTGGTGACCAAGGGGATGGTGGCTCCCATGGGAAATGTTGGCTGTAGAGGCTGGTGGCCATAGCAGCATGGTGGTGGCCAAGGGGATGGTGGTGGCCATGGGAAAGGCTGGCCATATGGTGGTGGTCATAGGAGCACGGTGGTGGCCATGGGGTTGGCCATGGGAAATGTTGGCTGTAGGGTGGTGGCCACAGCGGCATGGTGGTGGCCAAAGGGATGGTGGTGGTTATGGGAAAGGTTGGCCACGGGGTGGTCCCATAGCAGCAAGGTGGTGATCAAGGGGATGGTGGTGGCCATGGGGAGGGCTGGCTGTAGGCTGGTGGCCATAGGGAGATGGTGGTGGCCACAGGGGAATGGTGTGGTTGTGGGGAGGGTTGGCCCGAGGAGGCCCCTTGGCTGCCACCGCTCACCCTTGCAGGACGAGGACGGCAACACCCTGTCAGATGAGGACATCTCGGCCGAGGCTGACACCTTCATGTTTGAGGGTGAGGATGAGCCACCGGGTGCCATCGGAGTGGGGGGGCACTCACATGTCCCCTCAGTCACCCCTTGTCCCTGCAGGCCATGACACAACGGCCAGCGGCTTGGCATGGCTGCTCTACAACCTGGCCCGCCACCCCCACTACCAGGACCGGTGCCGCCAGGAGGTCCATGAGCTCCTCAAGGGCAGGAACGTGGAGGAGATCAAATGGTGAGAGGTCCCCGGTGTCACCCCCCGACCACCCGGCTTGGGGACCCCGATGCCACCATCCCTCACCCCCAGGGAGGATCTGTCCCACCTGCCCTTCACCACCATGTGCATCAAGGAGAGCCTCCGCCTGCATCCCCCCGTCACCGCCGTGTCCCGCCGCTGCACCGAGGACATCACCCTGTGTGACGGACGTGTCATCCCCAAGGGTATGGCTTGCCCCGGGTGCAAGGTGTCCTCAATGTCACCGTGCCTCCTTGTCCCCTGTCCCTAAGGTTGCCGTTTCCATTCCACCAGGGATCATGTGCCTGATGAGCATCTATGGGACCCACCACAACCCGGACATCTGGCCCGAGCCCCAGGTAGAGCCACTTGGCCATGGTGGTATCCACCCTGACGTGACCACGGGACGGCAGGATGTCACCATGGGCAGGGACAACCACGTCCCCACAGCGTGATGGCGTCTGCGTCACTCCAGGTCTACAACCCATTGAGGTTCAGCCCAGAGAACAGCCAGGGACGGTCCCCGTTGGCCTTCATCCCTTTCTCTGCTGGTCCCAGGTAAGCTATGGTGGGGACACAGGTGTCCCCACATGTCACCCCCCAGCCTGGTTGGGTTCAAGGTTGTCACCCAACCGTGAAGTTTGGATGTCACGGGGCCAACGCCTTCCCCACATTTCGAGGAGGTTACACCATCTGCTCCACCACCCGCACGGTGGTGGTGGGGTGGTATCTGCTGTCCCTTGTGTGTCCCCCCCATGGAGGTGACAGAGGGGGACATGGTGGCAGGAACTGCATCGGGCAGAGCTTCGCCATGGCAGAGATGAAGGTGGTGGCGGCGTTGACGGTGGCACGCTTCACCATCCGGCTGGAGACGGGGCGGCCACCGCGTCGCAAGCCCGAGCTGATCCTCCGCACCGAGGACGGGCTCTGGCTGGTGCTGGAGCCACTGCCGGAGGTGGCCTGAGGGACACGGTGACACTGGGGACACCCCACATGGTGGCTGTCCCATCCGAGGGAAGAGCGGTGAATAAACGGTGGCACGGAGGGGACGGTGTCGTGGTGGTGTGGTGGGGGGCGGGGTGGGGCGGTGGGGCTGGTGGGGACGTGTCCTCCTTGATCATGTGCCACCTCAGGACATAGACATGTCCCTCCGTGCCACATGTCACCATCCTGGCATGGAAGTGTGTCCCCCCCCTATGCTACATGTCACCATTCTGGCATGGAAGTGTCCACACATGCCACATGGCACCCTCCTGCTATGTCCTCCTGGGCCACATGTCACCATCCATGGACATGTCCCCCCAATGCCACTTGCCACCATTCTGGCATGGACATGTCCCCCCATGTCACATGTCACCATCCATGGACATGTCCCCCTGTGTCACATGCCACTGTCCATGGACACATGCCTCCATGCCACATGCCACTGTCCTGGCATGGACATGTCCCACTATGCCACATGTCACCATCCTGGCATGGACATGTCCCCCCATGTCACATGTCACCATCCATGTGCGTGTCCCACCATGTCACATGTCACCATCCATGAACATGTCCCCCAATGCCACTTGCCACCATTCTGGCATGGACATGTCCCCCCATGTCACATGTCACCATCCATGGACATGTCCCCCTATGTCACATGCCACTGTCCATGGACACATGCCTCCATGCCACATGCCACTGTCCTGGCATGGACATGTCCCACTATGCCACATGTCACCATCCTGGCATGGACATGTCCCCCCATGTCACATGTCACCATCCATGTGCGTGTCCCACCATGTCACATGTCACCATCCATGAACATGTCCCCCAATGCCACTTGCCACCATTCTGGCATGGACATGTCCCCCCATGTCACATGTCACCATCCATGGACATGTCCCCCTATGTCACATGCCACTGTCCATGGACACATGCCTCCATGCCACATGCCACTGTCCTGACATGGACATGTCCCCTCATGCCACATGTCACCATCCATGTGCGTGTCCCCCCCATGCCACATGTCACCATCCTGGCATGGACATGTCCCCCCATGTCACATGTCACCATCCATGTACGTGTCCCCCCCTATGCCATATGTCACCATCCTGGCATGGACATGTCCCCCCATGTCACATGTCACCATCCATGGACATGTCCCCCAATGCCACTTTGCCACCGACCTGGCATGGTCACGTCCCCCCATGTCACCATCCATGGACATGTCCCCCCATGCCACATGTCACCATAGATGGACGTGTCCCCCCACGCCACATGTCACCCTCCCGGCACAGGCAGGGGAGGGGGCGGAGCGACGGCGGGGGGTGGGCGTGGCCACACACCCCGTGGGCGTGGCCACAACCTTCTGGGCCAGCGGGTGGGGAGTGGGCGTGGCTACGGGAGGGGGAACTCTGCCCGACGGGGGTGGGCGTGGCTATTTGAAAGGGGCGGGAAGGCGGAGCCTTCCGGTCACGTGAGGGGGGGCGGCTGAAGCCGCGGTGCGGCGGCGCAATGGCGGCTCCGTCCGGTAAGCGGTAACGGGGTTGGGGGCGGCGGGGACGACACCGGAGAGGGGAGGGCGGCGGGGGGGTGGGGTGGGGGGAGGCGGCGGCGCGGGCCGGTACCGGCCCGCGCCGCCGCCTCCCCCCACCCCACCCCCCCGCCGCCCTCCCCGGCGGAGGCCTCCGGTACCCGCCGGTTAACGGCCGTTTCCCCTCAGAAACGGAGCGGCTGTTGGGCCGCGGCCCCGGTTACGGCACGACGGAATCTCCGGCGGTAGCGGAGGAAGAAGAGCTGCGGCGCCGCCTTAAATATTTCTTCATGAGCCCCTGCGATAAGTACCGGGCCCGGGGACGGCGGCCCGTTAAGTTGGGGCTGCAACTGGCCAAGATCCTCCTTGTCACCGTCCAGGTGAGGGGACACCCGCGGAGGGGGGACGCCGGGACACCGGGGAGGGGTGGCCTTGGGGCATAGGGACACCGGAGAGGGGAGGGGGGCACCGGGACACCGGGGAGGGGTGGCCTTGGGACATGGGGACACCGGAGAGGGGACAGGGACACCGGGACACCGGGGAGGGGTGGCCTTGGGGCATGGGTGGCCCTGGGGAATGGGGACACGAGGGAGAGGTGGCCTTGGGACATGGGGACACCGGAGAGGGGTGGCCTGGGACATGGGGACACCAGAGAGGGGACAGGGACAGCAGGGAGGGGTGGCCTGGGACATGGGGACACCGGAGAGGGGACAGGGACATGGGGACAGCGGGGAGGGGTGGCCTGGGACATGGGGACACCGGAGAGGGGACAGGGATGGTGGGGACACTGGGGAGGGGGTGGCCTTGGGACATGCGGACACCGGAGAGGGGGCAGGAACAGCAGGGAGGGGTGGCCTGGGACATGGGGACACTGGAGAGGGTGGCCTTGGGACAATGGGACACCAGAGAGGGGACAGGGACACCGGGGAGGGGTGGCCCTGGGGAATGGGGACACCAGGGAGAGGTGGCTTTGGGGCATGGGTGGCCTTGGGGAATGGGAACACCGGGGAGAGGTGGCCTTGGGACATGGGGACACCAGAGAGGGGACAGGGACATGGGGACACCGGAGAGGGGACAGGGATAGCGGGGAGGGGTGGCCTGGGACATGGGGACACCAGAGAGGGGACAGGGACATGGGGACACCAGGGAGGGGTGGCCTGGGACATGGGAACACCGGAGAGGGGACAGGGACATGGGACACTAGGGAGGGGTGGCCTGGGACATGGGGACACCAGAGAGGGGACAGGGACATGGGACACTAGGGAGGGGTGGCCCTGGGACATGGGGACACCAAAGAGGGGACAGGGACATGGGAGAGGGTCACCGGGACACCGGGGAGGGGTGGCCCTGGGGAATGGGGACACTGGGTAGGGGTGGCCTTGGGGCATGGTGACACCAGAGAGGGGAGGGAGGCACTGGGACACCAGGGAGGGGTGGCCTTGGGGCATGGGTGGCCCTGGGGAATGGGGCCACCAAGGATGGGTGTCCCTGGGACAGGGGGACACCAGGGAGGGGGTCCGGGACACTGGGGAGGGGTGGCGTTGGGACATGGGGACATTAGAGCAGAGTGGCCTGGGGCATGGGGACACCAGGGAGGAGTGGCCTGGGACATGGGTGGCCCTGGGGAACGGGGACACTGGGGAGGGGTCACCCTGGGACATGGGGACACCAGAGAGGGGAGGGCAGCACCGGGACACCGGGGAGGGGTGGCCTCGGGGCATGGGTGGCCCTGGGACATGGGGACACTTGGTGAGGGGCAGTGGGAAGGGGGGTGACAATGACACAGGCACTCTTGGGGGGGCTCTGAGCACAGGAGGTGACCTCTGAGGTGGGCTGTGGACATGGGGACGTAGGAGGTGACACACTCGGTGGGGCTTGGGGACATCGTGATGGGTTTGGGGGAGGGGAGAGGGCTTGAGTATTTGGGGACACTTGGTGGGGGTGCTTGGGGACAGTGGGGGACTCAGGAGAGGTCCCCTGGGGGGGGGGGAAGGGGGTCTGTTGGGATTACCCTGGTGGCATGTTTGGGGTTACGCTGGTGGCACGTCCTTGGGGTCCGGGTGCCACATGCCAGCGTGTCTCAGGCAGCGGGTGATGCCGGGGTACCCCAAAAAAGGAGGGGGGCGGGGGAGGGGACAGAAAGGACCCCCCCAGTGCTCAGGATGTCATCCTCAGGGTGTCACCGGCTCCCAGACGGGCGCCAGGCTCTGTCTTGGGGCGGAAAATTCCCCGGGGGGAGCCACCGGGCTGCGGTCACGAGGCGTGAAGGAAAGAGCTGGCATGTGACAAATGTGACATCCCCTTCCCAACGGGGACATCGGGGCCTTGCCGCCACCCCCACCCCACCCCCCACCCCCCTTTTCTGCCCGTACCCTGCCCGGCGCCGCAGGGTTGTCCTGGGTGCTTTTCCCTGGAGACGTTGAGCGGTGTCACCCAGAGCCACCCCTGCCCTCGCCCTGCCAACGAGCAGCGCTAACGAGCGAGCGGCGTCTTGTGTTAATAAATATGAGCTAATTACCGGCATGGGGAGGGGTTTAGAGCACGCCGGCAGGGAGAGCGGTGACGAAGAGGAGGAAGATCAAGGTCTGCTCTGCTGTCGTGTTCCCAGGGTGTTTGGTGGCACTGGGGGGGGGGGGGGGTGACACATGCATGTGTGTGTCCCCAAGGAGATTGTCCTCTCCATGTGTGGTGGGACACGTGTGTCCCCAAGGAGATTGTCCTCTCCATGTGTGGTGGGACACGTGTGTGTCCCCAAGGAGATTGTCCTCTCCATGTGTGGTGGGACACAAGTGTGTCCCCAAGGAGATTGTCCTGCCCATGTGTGGTGGGACACGTGTGTGTCCCCAAGGAGATTGTCCTCTCCATGTGTGGTGGGACACTCGCATGTCCCCAAGGAGATTGTCCTCTCCATGTGTGGTGGGACACAAGTGTATCCCCAAGGAGATTGTCCTGCCCATGTGTGGTGGGACACATGCGTGTCCCCAAGGAGATTGTCCTGCCCATGTGTGGTGGAACACGTGTGTCCCCAAGCAGATTGTCCTGCCTGTGTGTGGTGGAACACGTGTGTCCCCAAGCAGATTGTCCTGCCCATGTGTGGTGGGACACGTGCACATCCCCAAGGAGATTGTCCTCCCCCATGTTTGATGGGACATGTGTGTGTCCCCAAGGAGGTTGTCCTCCTGTCCATCTGCAGTGGGACACGTGTGTGTCCCCAAGGAGGTTGTCCTCCTGTCCATCTGCAGTGGGACACGTGTGTGCCCCCAAGGAGGTTGTCCTGTCCATCTGCAGTGGGACACGTGTGTCCCCCCAAGGAGATCGTCCTCCCCTCTGTCTGCGGTGGGGCGTGTCCATGTCCCCAAGGAGATTGTCCTGCCTCATGTTTGATGGGACATGCGTGTGTCCCCAAGGAGATCGTCCTCCCACTGTCTGTGGTGGGACACATCCACATCCTCAAGGAGATTGTCCTCCCCTCCGTCTGTGGTGGGACATGTGCATGTCCCCAAGGAGTTTGTCCTCCCCTCCGTCTGTGGTGGGACATGCGCATGTCCCCAAGGAGATCATCCTCCCCTCCATCTGTGATGGCTTTGTCACAGGAAAACAGGCACCTTAAGAGGTTTTGGGGCAACCAGGTGGAGATGGGGACAACCTCAGGGACGTGCTAGCTGGCCCTTGTCATCTTGGGGCCACCCAACCATAGAACGTTGGTGTTTTCACCTCCTCCGACCAGTTTTGGGGCACGACGACTGCGTTTTGGGCTGTGGCGTTGTTTACGGAGCTGCCAGGCCAGGGATTTAATCATGGTCCCCTTTGTCCCTCAAGCTCATCCTCTTCGGGCTCAGCAACCAGATGGTGGTGACGTTCAAGGAGGAGAACACCATCGCTTTCAAGCACCTCTTCCTGAAGGACTATGTGGATGGCGCGGATGACTCCTACGCCGTCTACACTCAACGCAACCTCTACGACCGCATGTTTTACGCCGTGGAGAAGGTGAGATGCGCGGGCGGAGGGGGACACGGATGTGCCTTGGGGTCACCGAGGTGGCTTGGGGCCGCGTCCTGCAGCTGAGGGCGTCTCCTTCTCCAGTACTTGGCCATTCCCAACGAGACCATCGGCCGCTACGCCTACGTGCGGGGGGAGAGCGGAGGCAACCAGTCGGCTCTCATGCTGTGCCAGCAGTACTATCGTAAAGGGCGCATCGATCCGGCCAACGACACCTTCAACATCGACCCCAAGATTGTCACAGGTGGGTTTTGGGCACGGTGGCGCTGCCATTTCTTGTCCCACAGCCACCGCTGGCTCCCGGGGAGGTTGTTTGGTTTTTGTTTTTTGGTTTTTTTTTCCTTTTTATCCTGGGTTTGAGAAGGTTCAAAGGGTCTTTTTGGGGGTTCGGGCTTCCCTGAAGGTGCTTCTCCTTCCCCGTAGACTGCCTGGGAGTGGACCCCGAGGACCCACAGCCTCTTCCCCCGGAGCTGGACCGCAGTTACAAGAACTTCACCCTCAAATTTCACAAGTAATCGCTGACGCCTCACCCGTAACCCCGACCTTTTGGGCGTTGGGGATGTCCCGTTGGCGTAGGGTAGAGGGTGAGGGTGGAACGGGGACCCCAACGTGGGGACTTCCTCGCGCCGACGCCTGCTGCCGGGATGGAAAAACCCCCGTTGGTTTTCAAAACCGCTGGTGAGACGGAAAGAAATCTGCTCTTGTGCCGAGAGAGATGTGAAACCGGTGAGGTTGCACAATAAAAGCTGTTGCTTTCCGGCCCCGTCTCCAGCGGTGGTGACCGCAGAGCTGGCCCCGAAACGCCGCAACTGTCCTGCGACACCCTCCCTTGGGGGGTTATTTTCCCTTCCCCAAAACCCTGCGCTGTTTTTTGGCAGCGTTTCCACGTCCCGTGGCCGAGCCCCGCGGTTGCGGGCACGTTATGGGGATGCCAGGCCCTATTTTTTTGCCGGTGCCAGGCGGAGGGACGCCGGTGCTGCTGGTGCCGAGAGAGGCGGTGTAGTTTGTGGCAGCATTCTTTCCAGAGGGTCCGACCTCCCGCTTAGAAGCAAAATTCACCGACGCTGGGGCAGGTTGGGTGTGATTTGCTCCTCTAAAGTTGGAGACACCCTTTCCTGGGGCCGTACGCCCCCCCAAGGAAGGTGTTTCTCCCCGTCTCTGTTGGTTGGTTGACTCTCGGCGCTGTGTTTTGGGGTTTTTTGGGGGATCTGAGTGGTGTGAGACACCCTGGACAAACCCCAGGAGGAGAATTAACGAACGTCCCTTCCCTCAGACTCATCAACGTCACCATCCAGTTCAAGCTGAAAGCCATCAACATCCAAACCATCATCAACAACGAGATCCCCGACTGTTACACCTTCACCATCACCGTGAGTGCGTTGGCACCGTTCCCCGCCTCGGGGTTGATCCGACCGGGGTGACAGTGACCTTCGTGGACACGGAGGCACCGCCTCCAGGCAGCGTCCCCGCAGCGAGGAGCTACTGGGTTGTGTCGCAACCGGTAACTGTCCCCTTTCTTCCCCAGATCACGTTCGACAACAAGGCGCACAGCGGCCGGGTGAAAATCCGCCTTGACAACCAGGCTGACATCAAGGAGTGCAAAGATCCCAGCGTCTTCGGCCGAGGTAGGAGCCACCAGGACATGACAAAGGTGACGTTTGTCCCCAGTGGGTGCCAAAGGGCTGCACAGGGGAAGCTCTGAGAGCGGCTGTCCCGCTCGTGAAGAAGAGCCGCCACGCGTCTTGCAGGTGACAACTCCTTCCGGCTGTTCTTTGACGTGGTCGTCATCCTCGTCTGCTCCCTCTCCTTCATCCTCTGCGCTCGCTCCATCATCCGGGGCCTCATGCTGCAGCACGTGAGCGGTGGGAAACGGCGTTAACCGTAGCTCCGGTGTAACCGCTGGGGAACGGGACAGACCCACCACCGGGACGCTGTTCCGGCGCTACCGCCTTTCGGAGGAATCCCTTTCCCCACGGGAATGCTCGGTCAAAGCTGTGGGTGCTGCAAGATGAGCAAAATTCTACGAAGGGTGGGTAAAGGACCCCATTTGGGGTTTGTTGTTGTTTTTTTTTTTTTTTTTCTCCCCACGCAGGAGTTCAGCCGGTTCTTCCGGCGCCGTTACAACCAGAGCGTGTGCCTGTCGGACCGCATGGAGTTCCTCAATGGTTGGTACATCCTCCTGGTGATCAGCGACGTCCTCACCGTCTTGGGAACCATCATGAAGATCGGCATCGAGTCCAAGGTACGGGGACACCGCGGGGGAGCGTAGCGGAGGTTCTGCATGTCCTGGGCTGCTGGCACGGGTGTCTCTGCACTCCGGGGAAGGGGACAATTCCGCGTGGTGGGAGGCGAGCCACACAACGGCCACCGCTGGGTGTTGGCAATGCGTTGGCTGCCGCGGTGAAGCTGTCCCGGCTGCCATCAGAGCCCCGAGGGCGGGTTTGGGGACAGACGTCGCCCCTGAAGGGGTTCACAGAGGGGTTCCTGGGGCAGGTGGGACCCCAGAGCCCCCCTTTCCCTTCAGGATGGGGAGATGGCAACCAAGGGACAGGCAGGGTCCCATCTGGCTGCCATGTCGTGGCTTGTGGCACCAGGATTCCACTTGCCGCTAGCTTGTGGCTGGTGCAGAGGGTCGTTAGGGCTTTGGGGACGACGTTGGGGACTTCGGGGACAGCGTTGGCCGTGCCTCGGGCCCGTGACGTCTCTGTTCCTACAGAACTTCGCCAGCTACGATGTCTGCAGCATCCTCCTGGGCACCTCCACGCTGCTGGTCTGGGTCGGGGTCATTCGTTACCTCACCTTCTTCCAGAAGTACAACGTGAGTGACAACCGGAGAGGTGACCTGGGAACCCAGGGGACAATTTCCAGGGCTGGGAATGGCCCTGTGACCCTGGTCCTGAGCGCCTGGGCAGGTTTTGGCCCGTCCTACAGCTGCTGCGTGTCCCCAGGGACCTCAGGGTCTCATGGGGTGCTTTAATCGCTGTTGGGTCTTCTCCTGCCGGCACCCTCGGTGGAAGACGGGGGTTAATTCCGACTGCTTTTCATCCACCAGATCCTCATCGTCACCCTACGGGTGGCCCTCCCCAACGTCATCCGCTTCTGCTGTTGCGTCGCCGTCATCTATTTGGGCTACTGCTTCTGCGGGTGGATCGTTTTGGGCCCGTACCACGTCAAGGTGCTGCTCCGGGTCGGTGGTTGGGATTGGGTTTCACCCACCTCCGGGCGATTCCCTGCCCGGATTTGGGAGGAGATGGGTGCGGGGCCGATCCTCGTTTTTGGCAACGTGGGTTAGATACGACGCTGCTCTTTGCCGTAGCCGTGCGGCAACGGAGGGTGTCGAGAAACGTTGGCTCCTTGTTCAGGAGCTTCCACAACCCGGCGGTGAAAGGGGCGACGCGGTGACTTGAGTCACCTCCTGACCCTTTGTCACCTCCCATCCCAGTTCCGATCCCTTTCCATGGTGTCCGAGTGCCTCTTCTCCCTCATCAACGGGGACGATATGTTCGTTACTTTCGCTGAGATGCAACAGAACAGTTATTTGGTGTGGCTCTTCAGCCAGATCTACCTCTACACCTTCATCAGCCTCTTCATCTACATGGTCCTCAGCCTCTTCATCGCCCTCATCACCGGCTCCTACGAAACCATCAAGGTGAGGCCGGATCCTCTCGGTTGAGCGAAACTTCATGGCTTGGTTTGGGTTTTTTTTTTGGGGGGGGGGGGAGGGGGGAGGAGGAGGATCCCGATCTCTGTCACCGGAGGGTTTTCACCGTCCCCTTTCCCCCGCAGCACCAATGCGAAGGGGAAACTCCCGTCTCCCAACTTCACGCCTACATCGCCCAGTGCAAAGACAGCCCCAAATCCGGCAAGTACCGTCGCGACAGCGCTTCGTCCTGCTCCGTCTTCTGCTGCTGCGAGCGGTGAGTGGGTACCGCCGGTGCTACGGGGAGGGGGATACACCGCACTGGGGTGGTTCCCGGCTGGTGGATGGGGGGAGCCACCCCACGTTATCTATCCCCCCCCCCTTATCTACCCCTCTCCCTCCTGCGTGCGGGGAGAGGAGGATTTACGGCTCTTTCAACCACTGGTTCCTTCCACGCGCCGATGCCGTGGGCATCGTGATTTCCAACCCCTCTCCGCACCGGTGAATCTCTTGCCGGTGCCCCGAAAGGGCTCTGTGCTGGCGGGGGACCCCCTCTACGGGGGTATAACCGGGGCTGTGTGTCATCGTCCCCCCCCCTGCTTATTTTCGGGGTGAAAGGACCCACGTTTGGGGTCTTGGTCGCAAAATCGAAGCCGTCTTCCCCAAATTCGTTGCGTTTTTCTCCCGTTATCGCCGGCGCTGTCTCCCCACAGGGCTCCGCTTCAAGACAACGCGCTACTGGTGAACTGAAGGGGGGGACCCCTCGACGTGGACCCCCCCCCCCCCGTGGGGACGTGAAGGAGTGGTGCCCCATGTTTCCCCCCCCCCCCAGCCCTGTCCCCGAGCGCTTTTAATTTATTTTATCGTCTGCTTTTATCGGCTCGGGACCCTGAAGGGGGCGAGGAGAGACGGTGACCGTGTCCCCTACACCTGGGGGGAAGACGGACGCTAGACGCACGCTTGTGACCCCCGTTAGTTTTCTCGACGGACCTCGGACTCGTTGTTCCCAGTCCTGGACTGGAACTGGGACACCCCCCCCCCGTGGGGGCTCAATGTGGAGCCCTGGGACGGGTTTTTGGGGACAACCTGGAGCGCTGCAACCCCTCGGATGTGTTTTTGGGGGACAACCTGCAACCCCTCAAACAGGTTTTTGAGGACAACCAGGACCCTTGTGACCCCTCAGACGTGTTTTTGGGGACAACCTGGAGCCCTGTGACCCCTCGGACGTGTTTTTGAGCACAACCTGCAACCCCTCGGACAGGTTTTTGAGGACAACCAGGACCCTTGTGACCCCTCGGACGTGTTTTTGAGCACAACCTGCAACCCCTCGGACAGGTTTTTGGGGACAACCTGTGGCCATGTGACCCATTGGGCATGTTTTTGGGGACAACCTGGACCCCTTCAACCCATCTTCAACCCAGGTCTTGGGGACAGCCTGGACTCTTGTGACCCCCCCCCCCAAGATGTGTTTCTGGGGACAACCTGCAGCCCTGTGACCCCCTCAGATGTGTTTTTGGGAACAACGTGGACCCCTGCAACCCATTGGACAGGTTTTGGGGGACAACCTGGAGCCTTGCAACCCCTTGGATGTGTTTCTGGGGACAACCTGCAGCCCTGCGATCCTTCGGACGTGTTTTTGGGGACAACCTGAACCCCTGCAACCCATTGGACAGGTTTGGGGGGACAACCTGGGGCCCTGTGAGCCCTCATATGGGGTTTTGGGGACGGTCTGGAGTCATGCGACCCCTCGGACGTGTTTTTGGGGACAACCTGGAGCCTCGTGACCTCTCGGATGTGGTTTTTGGGACAGCCAAGAGCCCTGTGACCCCTCAGATGTGTTTTTTGGGGGGACAACCTGGACCCTTGTGACCTCCCAGCTGTGTTTTTGGGGACAGCCCGAAGCCCTGCGACCCCTCGGCAGCGTTGGGGACGTGGCCGAAGCCACATCCTAAAGCCCCTCAAGCCCCTTGGCCGCGTCAGGGACTCTTCCCTACCCTTGTCCCCAAGCTCTGCCGTCCCCTGGCACTGTCAGGGCTTTGTCCCCAAGTCCTGCAGCTCCTTGGCTGTCCTGGGGACGTGTCCCCTCCCTTGTCCCCAAGCCAGGCAGCCCCTTGGCCACATCAGAGACGTGTCCCCTCCCTTGTCCCCAAGCCAGGCAGCCCCTTGGCCACATCAGAGACGTGTCCCTGTCCTTGTCCCCAAGCCAGGCAGCCCCTTGGTCACATCAGAGACGTGTCCCTGTCCTTGTCCCCAAGCCAGGCAGCCCCTTGGCCACATCAGAGACGTGTCCCTGTCCTTGTCCCCAAGCCAGGCAGCCCCTTGGCCACATCAGAGACGTGTCCCTGTCCTTGTCCCCAAGCCAGGCAGCCCCTTGGCCACATCAGGGACTTGTCCCTGCCCTTGTCCCCAAGCTCTGTGGTCCCCTGGCAGTGTCAGGGATGTGGCTGGGTCTTTGTCCCCAAGCTGAGCAGCCCCTTGGCTGTGCTGGGGACATGTCCCTGCCCTTGTCCCCAAGCCCAGCTGCCCTATGGCAGATTCAGAGACTTGTCCCCAAGCCCCGCAGCCATTTGGGGGGACAATTCTAGACACAAAGGGCTGCATCAACTGCCCTGGATCCCTCCCCCAAGCCACCTCTGTCCCACTCCAGCCGGGACTGGGACAGTGGGGTAAGAGCGAGACACGTCCCTCGTCCCTGTCCCCAGCGGCAGTGGTTCGGGCTCCGGAGCTGTTTACGCTGCGCTGGTCGGGTCAAGGTCATGTTTTGTAACGGGAGAAGCAGCTGCTCCCGGCTGGAGCGGGGCCAGCGCCTGCTCGCACCAGGCACCGCCACCCCCGCCTGCCTTCCCAGCAGCCAAAAAAGCCAGATTTAACCCCAAATCAGGAGCCCGGCAGCAGTAGGGGTGGTCAGCGCTGCACTGAATGACTCTGTCATTCATGGACTGAGTTGTGGCTGGTCTCAGCTGGGGGGTGTGTGTGTGTGTGTGTGTGTGTTGCTCGTCCTGGGTTTTGCTCCCTGTTTTGGGGTCAGGGGGGACACATGTGCCCCACGTGGGGACCCGCTGGGTGTCACTGTGGCGGGAGAATAAAGTGCCCTGGGACAAGAGTGGGTCTGTGCTACTGTGGGACCCCCTGCGCCGTGGGGAGGGCGGGTGGGGGGTGCCAGCACCCTGGGGTGACCACGAGGGGACAGGGATGGCACATGGGGGCACAAGGGGGGCAGTGGGTGCCACCACCCATGGGGACAGGGCTGGTAGTGGGTGCCACCACCCCGGGGTGTCCCTGAGGGGACAGTGATGGCAGTGTGGCCCTGAGTGCTGTCACTCCGGGGTGTCCCTGAGGGGACGGTGATGGCGGTGTGGCCCTGAGTGCTGTCACCCCGGGGTGTCCACGGAGGGACAAGGGTGGCAGTGAGTGCCACCACAGATGGGGACAGGGCTGATAGTGGGTGCCACCACCCCGGGGCGTCCCTGAAGGGACAGTGATGGCAGCGTGGCCCTGAGTGCCATCACCCCTGGGTGTCCACGGGGGGACAAGGGTGGCAGTGGGTGCCACCACCCATGGGGACAGGGCTGATAGTGGGTGCCACCACCCCGGGGCGTCCCTGAGGGGACGGTGATGGCGGTGTGGCCGTGGGTGCCGTCACCCCGGGGTGTCCCTGAGGGGATGGTGATGGCGGTGTGGCAGTGGGTGCTGTCACCCCGGGGTGTCCACGGAGGGACAAGGGTGGCAGTGAGTGCCACCACGGATGGGGACAGGGCTGATAGTGGGTGCCACCACCCCGGGGTGTCCCTGAGGGAAGGCGCAGGCCTTCTTCTGCCACTCCCAAGATGGCGCCGGGAGGCGCACCCAAGTACCCCTCACTCTCCCCGCGCCGTCGCCCCGTCGTGACGTCACATCCTCTTCCGCCGCGCCGCACCCAAGATGGCGCCCGCTCTTCGCGGCCGCTCTCCAGCTCTTCTTCTCTTCCCCCACACCCCCCCCCCGACCTTCTTAACATGGCGGAGAGGCCGTGACGCGCTCCCCGCCCCCTCTGTGACGTCATAGGCAGGGGCGGGGCGCCTTTAAACGGACCATGACCCCGCGGGGGCCGCCGTTACCGCCGGGGCCGGAGCGGGGCGGTGACCGACGACTGGTGAGTTCGACGGGGGGGGTGGGGTGGGACAGTTCCATTAAGGGGGGGGGGGGGGGAGGGGGCAGTTCCACTGGGGGGAGAGGGGAGCGGGGGGGGCAGTTCGGGCTTGGGGGGGAGGGGGCAGAGACGATCTGGGGGCGGGTTGGGGGGGGGGCAATAACCTCCGGGGGGGGGGCAATAATGGGGGGGGGGGGAATAAC
>NC_138935.1:625200-683673 GCF_965231255.1 Vanellus vanellus | reverse complement strand
CCCCCCGACCTTCTTTAAAACATGGCGGAGAGGGCCGTGACGCGCTCCCCGCCCCCTCTGTGACGTCATAGGCAGGGGCGGGGCGCCTTTAAACGGACCATGACCCCGCGGGGGCCGCCGTTACCGCCGGGGCCGGAGCGGGGCGGTGACCGACGACTGGTGAGTTCGACGGGGGGGTGGGGTGGACAGTTCCATTAAGGGGGGGGGGGGGGAGGGGGCAGTTCCACTGGGGGGAGAGGGGAGCGGGGGGGGCAGTTCGGGCTTGGGGGGGAGGGGCAGAGACGATCTGGGGGCGGGTTGGGGGGGGCAATAACCTCCGGGGGGGGGCAATAATGGGGGGGGGGGAATAACTTCTCGGGGAGCTATTAACCCACGGGGGGGGCGATATCTTCTGGAGGGGGCAATAACCACCGGGGGGGGGGCAATATTAACCTGGGGTGGGGCAATTTTAGCTGGTGGGGGGCAATAACGCCTTTGGTGGGGGGGGCAGTAACGCCTTGAGGGAGGGCAATAATGCCATGGGAGGGTAATATTAGCTGGGGGGGGGGCAATAACCCCGGGGGGGGGGGCTATTAGCCCATGGTGGGGCAATATTAGCCTGATGGGGGGGCTGTTAACCCATGGGGGGGGCAATAATGCCTTGAGGGAGGGGCAATAATACTTCGGGGGAGGGCTGTTAGCCCATGGAGGGGTAGTATTATCCGGGGGGGGAATAATGCTTTGGGAGGGGGGTATTAGTCGGGGGGGGGGGGGGCAATACTAGTTGAGGCTTGGGGGGGCAACGTCAGCCCCCCCCCCCCCCCCCCCAAATTACCGGGGGGGGGACAATAATGTTGGGGGGGCTATTAGCCCATGAGGAGGGGGCAATACCTGCGGGGGGGGGGGGGTTGGGGGCAGCATCAGACCCCCAATTACGGGGGGGGGGTAATATTAGCCTGGTGAGGGGCAACTGTGGCTTTGGGGAGGGCAGAAATCTCTCGGGGGGGCAATTTGGGGGAGCAATATCACCCGGGGGGGCAGCAGTAGCCTAGGGGGGCAATAATAGCCTGGGGAGGGGGCAATAATGCCTGAGGGGGGGGAGTATTAGCCCATGGGGGGGCAATACTAGTTGGGGGGGGGGGCAGTGTTAGTTTGGGGAGGGAGCAATAATGCCAGGGGGGAGTATTACCCCTGGGGGGGCAATAGTAGTTGAGGGGGGGCAATTAGAGCATGGGAGGGGGTGGGTGGGGGGTGGGGGGGCAAAGCAGCCCTGGGGGGTAAATGTGGGCTGGGGGGGGGGGGGGGGGCAATACTGGCCCGGAGGGGGTAAAACCGGGGGGTGGGGGGCACAATTTTGGGGGGGCGGTGGGTAATATTGCCCGGGGGAGGGGGAAGAACCAGCTCGGGGGGGGTAATTGGAGGGGGGGGGGGGGCAGTTGTCACCCACAGGGGGTGCCACCAGGCCCTGGTGCCACCCTCGCCACCAGCAGCTGTGTGTCCCCATGTCCCCCCCCCCCCGTGTGTGTGTGTCCCCGTGTGTGTCCCCCCCCCCCGCCATGGGGTGGCCGTGCTGGCAGGGGGGGGGGTGACATGTGCCAGCCTCGGTGACGTCCCCGCTCCGGTGGCCGCCGGTGCCACCGTCACCTCCCCGGGTTGTCCTTGGGAAGGACGACGGTGACATGGAGGGGGGGACGACAGGATGGGGACACACCCCGGGGGTGGCACCGCCGCTCGGGGACCCTTGTGCAGCGGTGGGGTGACAGCGGTGACAGCGGTGGCCTCTGCGTGTGGTGACAAAGGCTGTCGCAACGGGAAGATTCCTGCCACCGCTTCCTCTCCCCGACGGGGAGGGGACACTAAAGTCCCCAAGGCGAGGGGGGGGGGACACACACTGAAGTCCCCTCCCGGCCACTCTGTGTCACCGAGCACCCTGGGGACACCCTGGGGACACCCTGGGGACACCCTGGGGGACAACCGTACCCCATCCCACAGCAAATCGGGGCCAAACCCACCACCCCCGGCAGAATTTTACCCACCGCGGAGATGTCACCCCGTTGTCACCGCTCCCTCCGTCCATCCGTCCCGTCCCCCCCCCCCCGCCGTGTGTCCCCATGTCACAAACTTCTCCTTTTTTATTGGGGTTTTTTACCGGTTTCCCCTCTTTTTTCGCAGGTTTTTGCATGGGCGGAGCCCCGTTGCGGCCATGGGGCAGAGCGAGTCGGAGCCGCAGGAGGAGACGGAGGTAGGAAATGTCACCATTGGGGGGGGGGGGAACATGGAGGTGACAGTCACCCCCCTGTGTGTCCCCACCCGAGGGGGGGGGAAGTGTCACCTGGGGGGGCTCAGCTGTCCCCTTGTCCCCGCAGGACGCGTCCCTGACGGCTGTGCTGCCCAAACTCTTCGCGGAGGAGCAGCTCCCCACCGGCGCGGTGAGCACCCCCAGGGGACACAAACTTGTCCCCATGTCCCCAGGGGACACTGTCCCCATCCCCAGTGCATCCCTGAGGGGACACAAGTGTGTCCCCATGTCCCATGGGGACAGTGTCCTGGTCCCCGATGCTGTTGAGCACCCCAAGGGGACACAAACTTGTCCTCATGTCCCCAGGGGACACTGTCCCCATCCCCAGTGCATCCCTGAGGGGACACAAGCGTGTCCCCATGTCCCCAGGGGACACTGTCCCCATCCCCAGTGCACCCTCTGAGGGGACACAAGTGTGTCCCCATGTTCCGTGGGGATAGTGTCCTGGTCCCCGATGCTGTTGAGCACCCCAAGGGGACACAAACTTGTCCTCGTGTCCCCAGGGGACCCTGTCCCCATCCCTGGTGTTGTAGAGGACCCCCTGAGGGGACACAAATGTGTCCTCGTGTCCCCTGGGGACAGTGTCCTTGTCCCCAACGCTGTTGAGCACCTTCAGGGTATGCAAACTCTACATCCCTGGGGACATGAACTTGTCCCCATGTCCCCAGGGGACACTGTCCCCATCCCCAGTGCACCCCCTGAGGGGACACAAGCGTGTCCCCACACCCCAGGGGACAGAGTCCTGGTCCCCAATGCCATTGAGCACCCTTGAGGGGACGTGAACTTGTCCCCGTGCCCCTGGTGACAGTGTCCTGGTCCCCAACACTGTTGAGCACCTCAAAGGGACATGAACTTGTCCCCGTGTCCCCAGGGACACTGTCCCCATCCTCGGTGCAGCTGAGCACCCCTGAGGGGACATAAAATTGTCCCCACGCTCCGGGGGTCACAAGCTTGTCCCCATGTGACAGCGTCCTGGTCCTCAATGCTCTTGAACACCCCTGAGAGGACAAGAACTTGTCCCCACGCCCCTGGGGACAATGTCCCAACCCCTGATGCTGTTGAGCCCCTCCTGCCCCTGTATGTCACCAAGGTGGCAGTGCCATCGGTCACCCCCTGCTCTTGTCCCCATCCCCTGGGGGACACCGGGGACCACGTGGGGACCCCCCTCTTCCTCCGCAGGTGCTGGGGGCGATGCTCGGCCTCGGCCTCTTCGCTGTCATCGTCGCCGCCGCCATCGTGGTCCTGGTCCGCCGGCTGCGCCTTAAGAGTGAGTGACGCCACCGCGGTGGCCTTGGGGACAAGGGGGTGACAGGGCTGTGCCCCGTTAACCTGTCCCCATCGCGGTCCCCAGAAATACCGGCGCAGGGGACACCGAAATACCGCTTCCGAAAACGGGACAAAATGCTCTTCTACGGCCGCAAGATCATGCGCAAGGTGACACTCGGGGTGGCAGCTGGGGTGACTCGGCATTGTCACCGTCGTGGGGTGACATCCCGCCTCGGTGTCCCCAACTCCAGGTCTCCCAATCCACCTCCTCCCTGGTGGATACCACCATCTCCAGTGCTTCGCGGCCCCGCATGAAGAAGAAGCTGAAGATGCTCAACATCGCCAAAAAGTGAGGTGCCACCAGCGCCGGCAGAAAGTCCACCGGGGGGGTTGGTGGTGGTGGCTTTGTCCCCATGTCACCTCGTTGTCCCCAAGGTTCCTGCGCATCCCGAAGGAGCTGCCCACGCTGCAGTTGAAGGAACCTCCGCCCTCGGTGCTGGAAGCCGACTTGACCGAATTTGACGTGGCCAATTCCCATCTGCCTTCCGAGGTTCTCTACATGCTCAAAAATGTCCGGTGAGGCTCAGGACCCGATCTCTGGTGGGGGCAGGATCCATCCCCGGTGTCAGGATCTGTCCCCGGGGGGGGGGGGGGAGGGTCAGGGACCAGCCCCGGAGGGTCACGATCTGTCCCCAAGGGTCAGGATCAGGCCCCAGCTGGTCAGGATCCATCCCTGGGGGTCAGGATCCATCCCTGGAGGTCACGTTCTGATCTCAAGGGCACAGGATCCATCCTTGGGGGTCAGGATCAGGCCCCACATGGTCAGGATCTGGCTCCAGGGGCGGTCAGGATCCATCCCTGGGGGTCAAGATCAGGTCTCAAGAGCGCAGGATCCATCCTTGGGGGTCAGGATCAGGTCTCAAGAGCGCAGGATCCATCCTTGGGGGTCAGGATCAGGCCCCAGAGGGTCAGGATCAGGCCTCAGGGGTGCAGGATCCATCCTTGGGGAATCAGGATCCGTCCCCGGGGATCAGGATCCATCCCTGTTGACCAGGATCTGTCCCCAATGGATCGGGATCCGGCCCCAGGGTCAGGATGAGGCCCCTGAGTTGGGATCCAGCCCTGGAAACCCTCTAAGGGGAGGCTGGACCACTCCCGCTGAAGGATGCTCTTCCCGTCTCCATCCCCGTCGCCGTGGCAGCCGGCCACGGGGTTGGGGGTTGGGGGGGTGGCTCCAGAGGAGCGGGGCAGGTTGAGGCAGGCTCCGTGTCACCCGTTTGTCCCCATCCTTGTCCCCGGCAGGGTGCTGGGTCACTTTGAGAAGCCGTTGTTCCTGGAGCTTTGCAAGCACATGGTTTTCCAGCAGTGCCAACAAGGTGACTACGTTTTCCGTCCCGGACAACCCGATACCAGTATCTACGTGCTGCAGGACGGCAAGTTGGAGCTCTTCCTCACCGAGCCGGTGCGGGGACGGGGACAAGGAGGGAGGTGGGGACATAGGGGGATGGGGACATTCTGAGGACACCGGGGATGGAAAGAGCCCGAAGGGGTTTGCGGTTCGCAGGATGGGAAGGAGACGGTGATGAAGGAGGTGTTCCCTGGGGACAGCGTGCACAGTCTGCTCAGCATCCTTGATGTCATCACGGTACCGTCGCCACCGCTCTCCCCAACACCCCCTCGTAGACCGATTGTGGTTGTCCCCAACCCCTCTAAGCCTGGTCGTGGCTGTCCCTGAACCCTTCCAGGAGAGTTGTGGCTGTCCCCAAGACCCCTAAACGTGTTCACGGCCATCCCCAAACCCCCAGAGCTTCATCGTGGCTGTCCCCAAACTCTCCAGCCTGACCATAGATGTCTCCAAACCTTCCCACCCCGACCATGGCCATCTCCGAGCCCTACCGACTGTCCCCAAACCCCTCCAGGCCAACCGTGGCCATCTCCAAGCCCCGCCAGTGGTCCCCAAACCACTTCAGGCTAACCATGCCTGTTCCCAGGTCCCACCAATGGTCCCCAAATCCCTCCAGCCCAACCGTGGCTGTCCCCAAGTCCCATCAGCTGTCCCCAAACCCCTCCAGTCCAACCATGGCCATCCCTAAGCCCAACTGTGGTTATCTCCAGGCCCCCACCAGCTGTCCCCAAGCCCTTCCAACCATGGCTGTCCCCAAGCCCCACCAGCAGTCCCCAAACCCCTCCAGCCCAACCATGGCCATCCCCGAGCCCCACCAGCTGTCCCCAAGCCCCAGCAGCTGTCCCCAAACCCCTCCAGCCCAACCATGGCCACCCCCAAGCCCCACCAGCTGTCCCCAAGACCCACCAGCAGTCCCCAAACCCCTCCAGCCCAAATGTGGCCATCCCCAAATCCCACGAGTGGTCCCCAAGCCCCACCAGCTGTCCCCAAACCCCTCCAGCCCAACCACGGCCATCCCCAAGCCCCACCAGCAGTCCCCAAGCCCCTCCAGCCCAACCTTGGCTGTCCCCAAGCCCAACCATTGCTGTCCCCAAACTCCTACAGCCCAACCATGGCCATCCATCCCCAAACCCAACTGGCCAAAAGCCCGGTGCCACCAGTGGGCTTCACCAACCCCCCAACTGCCACCACCCCCCCATCCATGGCTGGGATGGACTCCCCCATCCCAGCAAGGCCACCGACACCATGATGTGTCACCTAGGGCCACCAGCGACCATACCGGACGGTGTGCGCCCGTGCGGCAGAGGACTCCACCGTTCTACGGCTGCCGGTTGAAGCCTTCTCGGCCGTCTTCGAGAAGTACCCCGAGAGTTTGGTGCGGGTGGTACAGGTGAGTCCAGGTTGGGGGGACCACGGGGTGGGGTGTCCCTTGGGGTGGCGGGGGACCGCTGATGGCTTCTCATCCCCCTCTAGATCATCATGGTGCGTCTACAGCGCGTCACCTTCTTGGCTTTGCACAACTACCTTGGGTTGACGAATGAGCTCTTCAGCCACGTGAGTTCGTGGCAAAAATAGGGGGAGGGGTTAGGGGGGGGTTCAGGCTGGATCTGGGCCCCCTCCCCTCCCCCCCAGCCCCGCTGATGTCCCCCTTTTGTAGGACATGCAACCTCTACGGCTCTTCTCCCAACCCGGCCACGCCGCCCGCACCAGCCCCGTCCGTCACGGCAAACGGGGGCTCGGCGGTGTCGATGAGGGCAGGGAACCGGGTAAGAGTCGGGAAAGGGGTGCCATGTACCCCCCCCGTCGCCAACCCGCCTTTCCCCCCCCCCCCCCCCCAAAATGCTGCCTGGGGTGGCTCAAGGGTGGTCTCATCCTGCAGCCGACGCGCTGAAAGCCGGAGGTCTGGAGACCCCCGCGCCGCCGCCACCGGCTCTGAGCCGCTGCATCTCCATGCCGGTGGACATCTCCGGTGGGTCAGAGGCTGGAGGGAGGTGGGGGGGGGGGAGGGGGGAAATCCTGGGGTCCTGTAGCCCCCCCCGGGGCAGCAGATCTCCCTCAAACTCGTGCATCCCCCTCCCCAGGTCATGCATTGCCCCCCCCCAAGGGTCATGCCCCCCCCCCCCTCGCCCCCCCCAGGCTTGTGTATCCCCCCCCCAGGGTCCTGCACCCCCCCCGGGTGTATGCACCCCCCATCAGGGTCTTGCGTACCCCCAAGGTTGTCCCTTGCCACCCCCCCCCCCCTTCCAGGATCACTTGTGCCCCCCCCCCAAGGGTCCTGTAGCCCCCCCAGGCTTGTTGCATCCTCCTCCCCAGGTCACAGATTGCTCCCCCCCAGGATCGTGCACCCCCCCAGGATCGTGCATCCCCCTCCCCAAGTCATGCTCCCCGCCCCCCCCCCACCGCTCGTACGACCCCCAGGCTCATATATCCCCCTCCCCAGGTCACACATTGCCCCCCCCAAGTGTCATGCACCTCCCAGGCTCATACATCCCCCCCACCAGGTCATACATTGCCCCCCCCCCCCCCAAGGGTCGTGCACCCCCCCAGGCTTGTGCATCCCCCCCTGTACTTGTGTATCCCCCCCCAGGATTGTGCACACACACACCCCGGATCATGCATCCCCCTCCCCAGGTCATGCATTGCCCCCCCCCAGGGTCGTGCACCCCCCCAGGCTTGTGCATCCCCCCCTGTATTTGTGTATCCCCCCCCAGGATTGTGCACACCCCCCCCGGATCATGCATCCCCCTCCCCAGGTCACACATTGCCCCCCCCCCCCAAGGGTCGTGCACCCCCCCAGGCTTGTGCATCCCCCTCCCCAAGTCATGCTCCCCGCCCCCCCCCACCGCTCGTACGACCCCCAGGCTCATATATCCCCCTCCCCAGGTCACACATTGCCCCCCCCAAGGCTCGTGCACCCCCCCAGGCTTGTGCATCCCCCCCTGTACTTGTGTATCCCCCCCCAGGATTGTGCACACACACACCCCGGATCATGCATCCCCCTCCCCAGGTCATGCACTGCCCCCCCCCCAAGGCTCGTGCACCCCCCCAGGCTCATAAATCCCCCCCCGTACTTGTGTATACCCCCCCAGGATTGTGCACATCCCCCTCCCCAGGTCACACATTGCCCCCCCCAAGGCTCGTGCACCCCCCCAGGCTTGTGCATCCCCCCCTGTACTTGTGTATCCCCCCCCAGGATTGTGCACACACACACCCCGGATCATGCATCCCCCTCCCCAGGTCATGCACTGCCCCCCCCCCAAGGCTCGTGCACCCCCCCAGGCTCATAAATCCCCCCCCGTACTTGTGTATACCCCCCCAGGATTGTGCACATCCCCCTCCCCAGGTCACACATTGCCCCCCCCAAGGCTCGTGCACCCCCCCAGGCTTGTGCATCCCCCCCTGTATTTGTGTATCCCCCCCCAGGATTGTGCACACCCCCCCCTGGATCATGCATCCCCCTCCCCAGGTCACACATTGCCCCCCCTCCAAGGGTCCTGCACCCCCCCAGGGTCGTACATCCCCCCCTGTATTTGTGTATCCCCCCCCAGGATTGTGCACACCCCCCCCCCGGATCATGCATCCCCCTCCCCAGGTCACACATTGCCCCCCCCAAGGGTCGTGCACCCCCCCAGGCTTGTGCATCCCCCCCTGTATTTGTGTATCCCCCCCAAAGGGTCATGCCCCCCCCCCACCCCCCCCCAGGATGGTGCATCCCCCTCCCCAGGTTGTCCATCTCCCCCCTTCCAGGCTCACGCGTGTGTCCCCGCAGTGGTCCTGCACCCCCCATTCTCCTGCACCCCCCCATCCTCCCCCCCAGTGTCCCCCTCTCGGACACCGGTGACAACCCCCACCACCACCCCCCCCCCCCTCCTCGTCACAGGCATCCAGAAGGGTCCCCGTTCCGACTTCGACATGGCCTACGAGCGCGGTCGCATCTCGGTGTCGCTGCAGGAGGACAGCACCGGCGCCTTGGCCGCCTTCTCCCGGGTAAGGCCACGTTCCGGCATCGCCGCATCCGGCAACGTCACATCCACCCCAATTCCCCACTGGTAACCACCGCAGTGGCCACGGTTGGGTGCCGGGACCATCCCATCTCCTCCACAGTCCGTCTCTCATGAGGCCAAGGAGCGCAAGTCGGTGACGGTGGAGGAGCAACCGTCTGGCGTCTACCACTACAACTACTGCGAGGACGATTCGGCAACTGGGACCTGTCCCTTCGGGCCCTACCAGGGCCGCCAGACCAGCGCCATCTTCGAGGCTGCCAAGCAGGAGCTGGTCAAGCTCATGAAGGTGAAGGTGAGGGCAGAAACCGTGCCAGTACGGGGGTATCGTGGTTTCATGGTGGTCCCCCATCACTTCGTGGTGGTCCCCTGTCTCTTCCTGTTGGTCTCCCGTTGCTTCATGGTGGGTCCCCGTGGCCTTATGGTGGGTCCCCATCACTTTGTGGTGGTCCCCCATCTCTTTGGGGTGGTCCCCTATCTCCTTGTGCTGGTTCCCATCACTTCGTGGTGGTCCCTGTTGCTTCATGGTGGGTCCCCGTGGCTTTATGGTGGGTCTCTGTCACCTCATGGTGGATCCCTGTCACTTTGTGGTGGTCCCCCATCTCCTTGTGGTGGCTTTCATTGCCTCAGGGTGGTCCCCTGTCTCCTCGTGGTGGTCCCCTATCACTTTGTGGTGGCTTCCCATCTCCTCCTGGTGATTACCATTGCCTTGGGTTGGTCCCCCGTCTCCTTGTGGTGGTCCCTGTTGCTTTTTGGTGGTCCTCTGTCTCCTCCTGGTGGTCCCCATCACCTCATGTGATGCCATTCTTCCCTCTAGGACCCTTCTCTCCTCAACAACCGTGTCTTGCTCCATCACGCCAAAGCTGGGACAGTTATTGCCCGTCAAGGGGACCAGGTAGGTCTTGGTTTCGGGGAGCTGGTGTGGCATCTTGCTCCCTCCACCCTATATTTCCATGGGGTGCTACTCCTACTCCTGCCCTATGGGTGGTGGGGGGCAGGAATGATCCCCAGAGCCATCTGGAAGGTGCAAAACACCTGAGTTTCTTCTGGCGCTGGTGGGACCCCTCACGTCTGGGGGTCCCAGGTGGCCTCCAGCGGTGACAAAGTGCCATTTTGGCAGGACGTGAGCCTCCACTTCGTGCTGTGGGGCTGTCTGCACGTCTATCAGCGCATGATCGACAAGGCGGAGGACGTCTGCCTCTTCTTGACGCAACCCGGCGAGATGGTGGGACAGCTGGCGGTGCTCACCGGCGAGCCCCTCATCTTCACCATCAAAGCCAACCGCGACTGCACTTTCCTCAAAATCTCCAAGTCGGACTTCTACGAGTGAGTCCCAGCACCGGCGGAGGAGGTTTGGGGCAAAGAGTTGGTGCCAAAGGGGACTCCTGGGGTGAGCGCTGTGGTGGCATCTCTTGGGGCCACCACCGTGTCCCCCAAATGCTCTTGACCCATAGGATCATGCGGGAGCAGCCCAGCGTGGTGCTGAGCGTTGCCCACACCGTGGCCGCCCGCATGTCACCCTTCGTGCGCCAGATGGACTTTGCCATCGACTGGATGGCGGTGGAAGCCGGCCGGGCGCTCTACAGGTGGGTACCAACGCATGGGTGCCCACCTCAGCTTGGTGAGGACCAGCTTGGCAAGGGGGCTGACTTCCCACCGGTGATGTCCTCCAGGCAGGGTGACAAGTCGGACTGTACCTACATCGCGCTCAACGGGCGCCTCCGCTCCGTCATCCAGAAGGGCAGCGGCAAGAAGGAGCTCATCGGGGAGTATGGCCGTGGAGACCTCATTGGTGTGGTAAGAGCCGTGTTGGGGCCAAGCAGGGGGGACGCTCTATAGGTCTGGCAGATAAATCTTGGCTATATGTCTTCTTCTCCAGGTGGAAGCTCTCACCCGGCAGCCCCGTGCCACCACGGTCCACGCGGTCCGGGACACGGAGCTGGCCAAGCTGCCTGAGGGCACCTTGAACAACATCAAGCGCAGATACCCTCAGGTAACCCCCAGATCCACATCCTGGGATCTGCACCTTCTTCCCGTGGAAGGAACGTGTCCCCGTGTCCCCCTCAGTCGGTGGCTGTGACACTCATTAAAACCGGCTTAAATTAAGGAGTTAAAGACATGATTAGAGCTGTTGGGGGAGAAGGGCTGATGTGCCAAAGGGTTGTCCCTTTCTGAAGTCCCCAAGGATGGGTGGTGGTGATGGTGGTGACACCAAAAAAGACACGTGGGACACCAGTCAGGGCTGTTAATGAGTCTCCAGCTTGGGAAGCCCTGCCAGGTCTGATGGCCATCCCCATCCTCGTCCCTGCAGGTTGTCACCCGCCTCATCCACCTCCTGAGCCAGAAGATCTTGGGAAACCTTCAGCAGCTCCGTGGGCCCTTTGCGAGTAGGTCCCAAAGGGATTGGGGACAATGGCGTGCCCTCTACGGGGCTGGTGGCCATCATCAGAGCAGCTCATGGAAGGTGTTCACCACCTCGTTGTCTCTGTCCGGGCAGGTTCCGGCTTGGGCATGGCCTCCAGTTCAGAGCCCACCAACCCCACCAGCAACTTGTCGACAGTGGCGGTGCTGCCGGTGTGCGATGATGTGCCCACGGCTGCCTTCACACTGGAACTCAAGCACGCGCTCAATGCCATCGGTGAGTGCTGGCGCAGTGGTGGCCATGGCATGGAGGTGATCATGGTCCTGTGGTGCACCACCAACCTGGTGTGGTGGTGACCACGGGCACAGTGGTGGCCGTGGCGTGGTGGGCACCATGGCATGGTGACCATCACAGTCCTACGGCATGGCAGTGACCATGCCATGGTGGTGACCACAGTCACATGGCGTGGTGGCAACCATGGCATGGTGGTGACACAGCCCCATGGCATGGTGGTGACCACAGCCCCATGGCATGGTGGCAACCATGGCATGGTGATGACCAGAGCCCCACAGCATGGTGGTGACCATGCCATGGTGGTGACCACAGCCCCGTGGCATCATAGTGACCACAGTCACATGGCGTGGTGGCAACCATGGCATGGTGGTGACCAGAGCCCCACAGCATGGTGGTGACCACAGTCCCATGGCATGGTAGCAACCATGGCATGGTGATGACCAGAGCCCCACAGCATGGTGGTGACCATGCCATGGTAGTGACCACACCATGGTAGTGACCACAGCCCCATGGCATTGTGGCGACCATGTCCCCACCTCTCCCAGGTCCCACGCTGCTCCTCACCAGTGACATCATCCGTGCCCGTCTCGGTTCCTCAGCGCTGGACAGGTAACACCCGTCAGGAGGAACATCACCGGCGCCCTACCACCGTGCTGCCGGCTGACCCCTCCATCTCGGCAGCATCCAGGAGTACCGCCTCTCAGGCTGGCTGGCGCAGCAGGAGGACATCCACCGCATCGTCCTGTACCAAACCGACTGTACCCTGACGCCGTGGACCGTCCGCTGCATCCGTCAAGCCGACTGCATCCTCATCGTAGGCTTGGGCGACCAAGAACCAGCACTGGGAGAGGTGAGGTGGGGTGGGGGGGGTAGGTGGTGGTGGGACAACACTGCATCGGGTGGCTGATGGCTTCTACAGCTGGAGCAGATGCTGGAGAACACGGCGGTGCGTGCGTTGAAGCAGTTGGTCCTCTTGCACCGCGAGGATGGTCCCAGCCCTTCCCGCACCGTTGAGTGGCTCAACATGCGCAGTTGGTGCTCGGGCCACCTCCATATCAGGTGTCCCCGGCGCGTCTTCTCCCGCCGTAGCCCCACCAAACTGGTACGTGTCTTTCCCTGGGTGACCTTGGTGGTCCACCACCGTCATCGTCACCCATCGTCCATCTGGTGGTCCACCACCATCATCGTCACCCATCGTCCATCTGGTGGTCCACCACCATCGTCCATCCCATCCGCAGCGGGAGATGTACGAGAAGGTGTTTGAGAAGAGCGCTGACCGGCACAGCGACTTCTCCCGGTTGGCACGGGTCCTCACCGGCAACACCATCGCCCTCGTCCTGGGGGGTGGCGGAGCCAGGTGGGTGCCGCGCCGGGGCAGGATAGGACCCAGCGGGGTGTGGGGGTCCCCGATCTTATCCATCCTCCTCTTTATCTTCTCCATCCGGCCAGAGGTTGCTCCCACATTGGGGTGATCAAGGCGATGGAGGAGTCGGGGATCCCCATCGACATGGTGGGTGGCACCTCCATCGGCGCCTTCATCGGGGCGCTCTATGCCGAGGAGCGCAGCGCCGTCCGCACCAAGCAGCGGGCCCGCGAGTGGGCCAAGGTGGGTGCTGTGGCACGTCCCCCACCCCAGTGAAGGCCAACCCTCACCCTCACCGTCCCTCTTCTGGGAGGACGCTGGCATCATGCCTGCCCTCCCCGCGGCCAGCCCTGCCAGAGGTGTTTCTAAAGCACCTCCTTCCCCCTCTTCTTCCTCCTTTTCTTCCTCCTCCTCCTCTTCTTTTCTTCTCCTTGTCTCTTCTTCCTCCTTCTCTCCTCCTTCTTCTTTTTTCCTCCTCTTTCTTCCTCCTCCTCCTTCCACCTCTTCTTTCACCTTCTTCTCTCCTTTGCTGCTGCTTTTCTCCTCCTATTTCCTTTTTCTCTCTCCTTCTTCTTCCTCCTTCTTCTCTCCATCCTCCACCTCCTTCTCCCCTTCCTCCTTCTCCCCTTCCTCCTTCTCCCCTTCCTCCTTCTCCCCTTCCTCCTTCTCCCCTTCCTCCTTCTCCCCTTCCTCCTTCTCCCCTTCCTCCTTCTCCCCTTCCTCCTTCTCCCCTTCCTCCTTCTCCCCTTCCTCCTTCTCCCCTTCCTCCTCTATCTCCACCTCCTCTTCCTTCATCCTCTTCCTTCATCCTCTTCCTTCATCCTCTTCCTTCATCCTCTTCCTTCATCCTCTTCCTTCTTCACTCCCTTCTCCTCTTCCTCCTTCTCCTCTTCCTCTTCCTCCTCCTCTTCCTCCTCTTCCTCTTCCTTCTTCACTCCCTCCTCCTCTTCACTCCCTCCTCCTTCCTTCTTCCCCCTTCCTCTCCTCCCTCTTCCTTCTCTTCTTCCTTCACCTCTTTCTTCTTCTCTCCTTCTTCCTCCTCCTCTTCCTTCTTCTATCCTTCCTCCTTCTCCTCCAGTGCATGAATTCGACGTTCAAGACTGTCCTGGACCTCACCTACCCTATCACCTCCATGTTTTCGGGCTCAGCCTTCAACGCCAGCATCAACAAGGTTTTCCAGGACAAGCAGATCGAGGTGCACCGCGTGGACCATGCCCAAGCCTACACCCACCTGTGGTGGGGGGTCCAACCAGCTCCTCACCCACCCACCCACGTCCCCACCGTGTCACCCACCCCATCTTGTCCCCGCAGGACCTGTGGCTGCCCTACTTCAACGTCACGACCGACATCACGGCCTCGGCCATGCGGGTGCACACGGACGGTAAGAGCTCCCCGGGGAGCCGGGGAAGCTCTCCAGTGCCACCGTGTCCCCTCTTTGCGCGGACACTCCTCACCGGCACCCCAAAAACGGTGCCTCTGCCCCACGGGGGAAGGTTTTCCACATGCCAAGAGGAGGACACATCCTGGCATGGCAAGGAAAGGACTTGGAGGGCTCATGGTGACCCCGGGAAGTGGTGGCTTCCCAGAGCCACCTGGTGCTGGTGACTCCACCAGGCTCAGGTCCCCATGGGGATCTGGCTGTGCCCCACGTCCTCAGTGGGGTTAGGGGCAGAATTGAGGTGTGGAGCCACATCTCGCCACCCTGAGCATGCGCGTCCTCTCTTTAACATATCTGCTCACCACTAACCCCAGTAACCCACGCTCACGGCATGTGGAGCACGGGCGTGCAGTGGTGGTGGTGGGGACGTTGACGTGGTGGTGGTGGGGACGTTGACGTGGTGGTGGTGGGGATGACGTGGTGGTGGGGATGACGTGGTGGTGGGGATGACGTGGTGGTGGAGACGACGTGGTGGTGGAGACGACGTGGTGGTGGTGGGAACAGCGCGGTGGTGGGAACGTCGCGGTGATGGGGACGTTGTGGTGGCTGCCCCTCCTCCTTGCCTAGTGTCCGAGCTCACCTGGGACATTGAGCCGTCCACGGGGCGTACGCGGTGGCTTGTAAGCAGCCTGGCTCTCGCTCTGCCTGCTCCTCAGGCTTCTAACGCCAACTAATCCTCGCTCACCAGCCCTAACCCTCTGGCGAGCGTCTCACCCGCCTCTCCTTCCCCATCCCGGCATGGCCGAGGTGCTTTCCCTTGATCTTGGGGGCTGCAAACGTCCCGCCGCTGCAGTGCCAGCATCCTGGGTCACCCCACCGTCGGGTACTCGGGCATGTCCCCCCCCCCCCCTCCTCATGGCCATGACCGTGTCCTCTCCCTTCGGCAGGCAGCCTTTGGCGTTACGTCCGAGCCAGTGCGTCTTATACCCCTTACCTGCCTCCGCTCTGCGACCCCAAGGACAGCCACTGGCTTGTGGACGGCTGCTATGTTAACAATGTCCCAGGTCAGCATCTCGCTCGCCGGGGCCACCCCCCTCACATCCCCCCCCCCCCCAAAAAAAAAAAAAAGACCCCCTCACCTCCTCCTCAAAAACCCACGTCCCAACCCCCCATCCCAAGTTGAGGCTTTGCAAACGGCCGGTCAGGGCGCGCAACGGGTTCCTCTGCCCACCTGTAGGTGCCCGTTGGGCATCCATGGGGTGCAGACATCCCCGGGCGCGGGCAAGGGCGAGGGGCAGTCCCCCCACCCCCCCCCGGGGTGGGTTTCGGGTGGACCATGCTCATTGCGTTTGTTCCCGCCGGCGCAGGCTCGCTCTGGCGGTACGTGCGAGCCAGCATGACCCTTTCTGGGTATCTACCGCCACTCTGCGACCCCAAGGACGGCAACTTACTGATGGACGGTGGTTACATCAACAACCTGCCAGGCAAGTAGCAGCTCAACGCCGTCAACGCCACCGCCCAACGGGGACGGCAGCCAATACGGCGCCAGGTCTGGCCCCAGGGGCGGTGGCGGGCCGTTGGGCGGGGGCTGCATGGCCACCGTGAGATGGGTTCTCAATGGCTGGAGATGTTGAGGTTGGATTTAGGACGTCTTGCATGGTTTTGCATCTTCTTGATGTCTTCGTTGTTGAGCGTCCTCTCAAGGCATCTTCATCCTCTTTCACATGCAAAAATTGCTCACCCATCTTGCATCGTCTCTTGGTGTCCTCCCTATCGGGTGGCTTCTGAGGGCATCTTCATGGTTCTTCACATTTCTTCACGTGCAAGATAAATCCCTTCATCTTGCATCATGTCTCGGTGTCTTCAGTCATCCTCTCGGGGCATCTTCATCCTCCTTCACACACCAAAAAGATCACACAGTCTTGCGTTGTCTCTCGGTGTTGTTGGCACCAGGTGGTTTTCCAGATCATCTTCATTCTTCTTCACATGCAAAAAATGTCCCTCCGTGTTCCGTCATCTCTGGGTGTCCTTAGCATGCCCCTTGTATGCCAACCACTTGCTTCCATCCTGTGTCATCCTCTTCTGGTGTCTTTGGCATTGGGTGTTCTCCCAGGGCATCTCTGTCCTCCTGCAGGTCCTGGCCATCTCCCTCCATCCTGCACCATCTTTAGTGTTCTCGGCGTTGGGTGTCCATGTTGGGTGTGACATCTTCAAGCCTCATCATGTGCAAGTCATCTTGGTCCATCTTGCATTATCCTTTCTTGATGTTCTCAGCTCCAGATGCCCTCCTTGGGCCTCTCCACCCTTCTTCACCTTCAAGACACCTCCATCTGTCTCGTACCAGCTCTTGGTGTCTTTGACACCAATTGTCCTCCATGCTCTTCGACGAGCAAGCCATCTCCCTCTGACTCATACCATCTCTTGGTGGCCCTGGCACTGGGTACGTTCCTGCAGCACCTTCATGTGCAAGCCACCTTTGTCCATTCTGCATTATCTTCTCCTGGTGCCCTCAGCACTGGATTGCCTCCTGGGGCATCTCCATCCTCGCTTATCTCCATCCTCGCTTATCTCCATCCTCGCTTATGTGCAAGCCACCTCCTGTCATCTCAAACTATCTCTCAGTGTCTTTGACACCAGGTGTCCTCCGTGCTCCTTCAGGTGCATGACACCTCCCTCCACCTCAAACTGTCTCTTGGATGCCAGGTACCCCCCAGAACATCTCCATGCTCCTTCATGTTCGAGCCACCTCCTTCCATTGTGTGTCACTTCCTGGTGTCCTTGGCACCGGCTGCCCTCCCAGGACATCACCATCCTTCGCATCCTGCCATCCTGCACCATCTTTCGGGGTCTTTGGTACTGAGTGGACTCCTACGGCGTCTTTGTGCTCTGTCATTTCAAAGCCATCTTCCTCCATCCTGCGTCATTGCCTCTTGATGCCATCAGCAATGGGCGCCCTCTTGCAGCATCTTCATCTCCCTTCATATCCAATCCACCTCCCTCCATCTTGGATCATCTTTTGGAGTCCTCAGAACCAGGTGTCCTCCTGGGGCATCCCCATCCTCCTTCACATGCAAAACCACCTTCCTCCATGTTGCACCATCATCTCCTGATGTCCTCGGCACCAGGTGACCTCCCGGAGCATCTCCATCTTCCTCCATGTGCAAGGCATCTCCATCCACCTCACATCATCTCCTGGTGTCCTCGGCACTGGGTGTCCTCCTGGGGCATGTCCATCCTCCTTCACATGCAAAACCACCTTCCTCAATGTTGCACCATCATCTGTTGATGTCCTCGGCACCAGGTGACCTCCTGGAGCATCTCCATCTTCCTCCATGTGCAAGGCGTCTCCATCCACCTCACATCATCTCCTGGTGTCCTCGGCACTGGGTGTCCTCCTGGGGCATGTCCATCCTCCTTCACATGCAAAACCACCTTCCTCAATGTTGCACCATCATCTCTTGATGTCCTCGGCACCAGGTGACCTCCTGGAGCATCTCCATCTTCCTCCATGTGCAAGGTGTCTCCATCCACCTCACATCATCTCCTGGTGTCCTCGGCACTGGGTGTCCTCCTGGGGCATGTCCATCCTCCTTCACATGCAAAACCACCTTCCTCAATGTTGCACCATCATCTCTTGATGTCCTTGGCACCAGGTGACCTCCTGGAGCACCTCCATCTTCCTCCATGTGCAAGGCGTCTCCATCCACCTCACATCATCTCCTGGTGTCCTCGGCACTGGGTGTCCTCCTGGGGCATCTCCATGCTCCTTTGCATCCCACCACAGACGCTGCAACTTGCCTGTGCCCTCCCGTTGCCCCAGCACATGCACCAGGTTGCATCACTGCTCAGCTCCCCACCGGCACGTCCTGCCGCTGGGCTCCTGCCCCCAACTCCTGCCCCCATGGGACACTGCTCATCCCACCACGAGCCCCAGCATGGCTTTGCCATCCAGCCCAGGCTCAAGGACAATCCTTCAACCCCGTTTCCCTGCTCCGCTCCTGCCACCACCTCTTGCCGCGGGCTCGGACCAAGGGAAACCATGACTCTGCTGACCCATCTTCTTCCTTTCCCACCCCGCAGCCGACATCGCCCGCAACATGGGTGCCAAGACGGTGATCGCCATCGACGTGGGCAGCCAGGACGAGACAGACCTGTGCAACTATGGGGACAGCCTGTCTGGCTGGTGGCTTCTCTGGAAACGTCTCAACCCCTGGGCTGAAAAAGTCAAGGTGAGGACTGGTGGGATGCGGGGATGCCGGTGAGATGGTGCGGACGGGGTGTTGAGCACCTCATCCTCGCAGGTGCCCGACATGGCGGAGATCCAGTCCCGCCTGGCCTACGTGTCATGCGTGCGGCAGTTGGAGGTGGTGAAGTCCAGCTCGTACTGCGAGTACATCCGCCCCCCCATCGACCGCTTCAAGACCATGGATTTCCGCAAGTTTGACGAGATCTACGTGAGTTGGGGGACAGGGAGGCTGGTGGGGTGGCCTGGACCAGCTTAGCCTGCCTCAGGCCATCTATGAGATGCCCTGAACCGTGTGTTGAGATTCTCCAGCCATCAGTTGGGAGTGTTCCGGCCGTTGATTGGGGTGTCCTGGCCATTAACAGGGTGCCCTGGCCACTAATAGGGTGCCCCAGATGTGGCTTGGAGTGCCCTTCCATCAGTTGGGTGTCCAGGCCAGTAACAGGGTCTCCTGGTCATCAGGTAGAGTCAACCAGCAATTGATTGGGTGCCTCAACCACCATTTGGGGGTGCTCTGGTCCATCGACTGGGGTGTCCTGGCCATCAGTTGGGTAACCTGGCCATCAGTTTGGTGCTCAAACCATCACTCAGGTGCCTCAGCCGTTAATGGAGTGACCAGAACATCATCTTGGGGTGCCTGAGCCATCGTTTGGGGTGCTTGGGCCATCAATTGCCATATCCTGGCCATTATTTGGGATGCCTGGGCAATCATTCCGGGTAGCCAGGTCATCATTTGGGGTTCCCTGACCATCAGTTGGGCCACCTGGGCCATTGGTTGGGATGCCCAAGCCATCGTTTGGGGTGTCTTGACTAGGTTGAACAATCCCAGTCATCGTTTGGGGTACCCCGGCCATTGGTTGGGTGCCCCAGCCATTGATGGGGTGTCCTGGGCCATCAGTTGAGATGTCCTACCCATCGGTTGGGTGCCTGGGCTGTCATTTGGGGTGCCCTGGGCCACCGATGGGCTACGGCCGCTCTCCCTGCAGGATGTGGGGTACCAACACGGCAAAGTGGTCTTCGACGGTTGGAGCCGGGGTGACATCATCGAGAAGATGGTGAAGGACCGGCGCTCAGCTGATTTCTACGAGAGCAAACGCATGGATGTGAGCAAGGGGTGGCACCGGGACCTGTGGGGGGTGGTGGCTGCCTGGGGACCTGCCCTGGGGCATCCTGGGGTGGGCCACCCTGTCCCCCGCACCCTGATTTTAGGGATTTTTTTTCTTTCCCCTGGCCCTGGAGCCATCTTCAGGGAGCAGGACATTGCCGTGTCCCTTGTCCCCTCTGTCTCCCCCGTGTCCTTCTACCCCTCCTGGTGCAGGTTGTCCCCCTTGGTGTTCTCCTGTTCCTCACTGCCATCTTCCTGTCCCTCCCCACCCTGCCTCAGCCTCCCGTCCCCTTGGTCCATCCTGCTGACCCTGCCACCCTGGTCCATCTCCTGTCCCTCCCCAGCATCATTCTGTCCTCTTGGTCCATCTTTCTGTCCCCTCCACCTTGGTCCATCCTCCTGTCCCCTCCTCGGTCCATCCTCATGTGTCTTGGTCCATCTCCTGTCCCCCCAGGCATTCTCATCCCCTCCTTGGTCCATCTCCTGTCTCTCACTGGTGTCCTCCTGTCCCCTCCTCAGTCCATCTCCTGTTCCCCTCAGCATCTTTGTCCCCTCTTTCCATCTCATGTCCCCTCTACCCTGTTCCATCTCCTGTCCCTCACTGGTGTCCTCCTGTCCATCCCTTGGTCCACCTTCTGTCCCCCTCCCCATCACCTTTTTGTCCCCTTAGTCCATCTCCTGTCCCCTCCTTGGTCCATCTTGTCCCCTTGCTCCATCTCCTGTCCCCCCAGCCTCTTGTCTCTCTCCCTGTTGTCCCCCGCTGCCCTCCCACCCCCTTAACCTCACAGTCCTCCTCCCGCTCCCCCCATCCTCACCCCTCTCGCACATGGGGGGGGCGCTGCTTGGGGCGGGGGCCCCCCCTTTTTCCTCCCGTAGGTTCTCACGTGTCCCAGCGCCGGCTTCACCGACCTGGCGGAGATTGTGTCCCGCATCGAGCCGGCCAAGCCCTACTTGTCCGATGGATACGCGGACGGTGAGCTGGAGGGGGAGGTGGGGTGTCCCACGGTAGGGGGCCAGACCCAGAGCTGGGACCTGACCCGTCACCCCCTCTTGTCCCCGTCACCCCTCCAGAGGAGTCCGACTACCTCACCGAGTACGAGGATGAGGGGCCGGAGCCAACGCGGGGCGAGGAGGATGCGTTCGCCCCCGCCGAGTGGGCCGGCGCCGGTGTCTTGGAGGCCGTGAGTGTCCCTGGTCATGGAGAACCTCCAAAATGGGGTGTCCCCTGGGTTTGGGGGCTCCTGAGGGTGCCCTGACCCCATGTGTGTGGGGGTGTGGTCATGGAGACCCTCCAAAATGGGGTGTCCTTCCAAAATGGGGTGTCCCCTGGGTTTGGGGGCTCCTGAGGGTGCCCTGACCCCGTGCGTGGTGGGGGTGGTGGCCATGAAGAGCCTCTAAAATGGGATGTCCCTCCAAAATGAGGTTCTTCTCAGTTTGGGGGGCTCCCAAGGGTGCCCTGAGCCTGGGCAGGGGGTGTCCCTGGGGCAGATCCTGCTCCTGGTTGTGGAGACCCTCCGAAATGGCCTTGGGGACAGCCCGAACCCCACGGCTGCTGCACCGTGTCCCTGTCCCGGTGTCCTCCACTTGTACCCCTGTGGTCTTGGGGACAGCCCGGAGCCCACAGGTGCTGCACCATGTCCCCATCCCAGTGTCCTCCACATGTCCCCCAGCTCCCTGCGGTCTTGGGGACAGCCTGGCACCCACGGGTGCTGCACCCTGTCCCAGTGTCCCCCACATGTCCCCCCACATGCTTGGGGACAGCCTGAACCCCACAGGTGCTGCACCGTGTCCCCATCCCTGTGTCCCCCACATGTCCCCCTGTGCGCTTGGGGACAGCCTGGAGCCCACGGGTGCTGCATGTCCCCATCCCAGTGTCCCCAGCGAGTCCCATCTCTCCCCAGGAGGAGGAGAAGACCCTGCGGCACCGCCCGGCCCGGGACCCCTGCGCACCCCACACCTGATCCCAAACGCTACCGAAGGAGCCGGCACTACCTCCGCACCCCGGGGGTGTCCCCTACTGACTCCCCCCCCCCCCCCCCCAAAAAAAAACGCCCACAACCTCCTGTGGCCGCTCCCCCACCGGGGTCTCGGCCCCACAGCACTTTCCCACTCCTCCCGACTTGTCCCCATCGCCGTCCCCACACCAGGGTGACGCGGGGGGGGCTCCAGGGACTCCCCTTCCCCCCTCCCTGCACTGTTGCACTGACCCAAATCCCCCCCTCCAAGGCCCGGCCGTGCCCCGCTGGGGAGGAGGGGACGTGACTGCTGTATATTTTCTTTTTTTTTTTTTTTTTTTTAATTATTATTACTATTATTTAAAACAAACCTGACTACGTATTTTGTTTTTTAATTATTATTATTGAAAATTAACCCAGTGCTGCTTAGCCTGGGGGGGGGGGGGGGACGACAGGACTTCAAGGCTGGCACGGGGTGCGATGCACTCGGTGACGTTGCCGGAATGGCCCCCCAGCGCGGCAAATGCCATGGCACACGGTGTTCATTGGCACCCCGTGACGCCCTCCAGACGCCCAGCGGTGGCACCCATGGGTGCTAATCGGGCGCGTGTACTCGCTGGTGCAGGAGGAGGTTGGAGCTGCGGCTGTAACGGCGGCCGCAGTGGATGCAGGGAAAGGGCCGCTCGCCGGCGTGCGTCCGCCGGTGCCGCAGTAACGCCGAGCGATGCCGGAAACCCCGGTGACACTGGGGACAACGGTGAGGCCTCTCACCCGTGTGCCGCCGGCCGTGTTCTACCAGGCTGGCACGCTGGGCGAAGCGTTGCCCACACTGCCCGCAGGCAAAGGGTCGTTGCCCACCGTGTGCCCGCCGGTGAGCCGCCAGCGCTGCCCGGCGCCCAAAGCGCTGCCCGCACTGCGCACAGGCGAAGGGCCGCTGCCCGCCGTGGGTGCCGGCGTGCGCCCGGAGATGCGCCCGCTGGGAGAAGCGGCGCCCGCACTGCCCGCAGGCGTGAGGTCGGAGGCCAGCGTGAGCCTGGCGATGCCGGAGGAGGTTGGCGCGGTCGGCGAAAGCCCGCGGGCATTCGGGGCAGGCGTGGGGCCGTTGGCCGGCGTGGGCGCTGCGGCGGTGCTGGGCCAGGTAGGCGCTTTGGGTGTAGGCGCGAGGACAGTCGGGGCAGCGGTGCGGGCGCTCGCCGGTGTGCACCAACTGGTGCCGCAGCAGCGTGGCGCTGAGGGCAAAGGCTTTGCCGCACTCACCGCAGGGAAAGGGACGCTCACCCGTGTGTGCCAAGCGATGCCGCGCCAGGTGAGCCCGTTGGCGGAAGCGGCGCCCGCAGTCACCGCAGGCGTGGGGCCGTTCGCCGGTGTGGGTCTGAGCATGCCGGGCCAGCGTGGAGCGGAGGGCAAAGGCTTTGCCGCACTGCGGGCAAGGGTGCGGGCGCCCCGTGCCGTGGGCGCCCTGCCGGTGTTGGGCAAGGTGGGCGCTTTGCCGAAAGCGCTGCCCGCACTCGGCGCAGGCAAAAGGACGCTCTCCCGTGTGTGCCCGTTGGTGCACCAGCAGCCCCGTGCTGCCGGCGAAGGCTTTGCCGCACTCGGCACAGGTGAAGGGCCGTTCGCCCGTGTGCCGGCGCTGGTGCGTTGCCAGCGCCGCCCGGTCGCAGAAGCCACGGCCGCACTCGGCGCAGGAAAAAGGGCGCTCAGCTCCGTGCAGTGCCTGGTGCCGCGTCAGCGTGGCGCTCGCCCCGAACCGCTTCCCGCATGCCCCGCACTGAAAGGGACGCGCACCGGCTGCCGTGGCCTCACCGGTGGCGTCACCGTTGCGCCAGCTCGGCTTGGCGGCATCCTCCTCGCGCTGGTGCTGCGGGGCTGATTCGGCGCTGCCGGCATCCGCCATGTCCTGGCATTGTCTCCCCGAATTGGCGCTGCTGGTGGCTGCCTCGTCCCGGCACCCCGGCATTGGTTTGGAGCTGCCGGCATCTGCCTGGTTCTGGCGGTGTGTCCCCACATCGGTACTGCTGCCATCGTCCCGGTATTGTGTCCCCAAATCGGCACTGCCGGGGTCTGGCCAGTCCCGGCATGCCGGCATCAATTCAGCACTGTCAGCACCTTCTTCGTCTTGGCATAGTGGCTCCAAATCGGTACTGCCGGCATCAGCCCAACACCGCAGCATCGTTTTGGCACTGCCGGTGCCTGTGCTGTCCTGGCTGCTCGGCGTCAGTTTGGCACTGGTGGCATCTGCCGGGTGTTGGTATGGTGGCGTCAAACTGGCACTGTCGGTGTCCTCACCATCCTGACTCACCGGCATCGATTCGGCGCTGCTGGCATCTGCCCCGGCCTGGCAGCGTGGCCCCAAATCGGCGCTGCCGGTGTCCATCCTGTCCTGGCTCCCTGGTGCGGTTTCGGCGCTGCCGGTGTCCTCCCAGGTCTTGTCTGCGGCGCAAGGAGAGAAGGGGTGAGTAGGCAGCACCTAAGGGTGGTGGTGGACCCCCCGTGGTACCGGGGACACTCCAGGGACACCGGTGATGGTTGCCGGGGTCACCGGTGATGGGGACAGGTCCCCGTGAGCAGCCCAGTGCCACGGTACCGATGGGTCCACTCCCTGGTGCCTTTCCCAGTCCCAACCTCTTCCCCGGCGTTGGCTCCCCAGTACTGACTCCTCCCGCACCGGCTCCCCGGTACTGGGTGCCTCCCCGGTACTGGGTGCCTCTCCCACCGGCTTCACCCCGGTCCTGGTATCCCCCAGTCCCTGGTACCAGCTCCCCCCATACCGACCCCCAGTCCCTCCTTCCCGGTCCCAGTATTCCCTGGTCCCAGTGTCCCCCGTACTGATCCCCGGTCTCTGCTCCCCAGTCCCCCCACCCCATTCCCAGTATCCCCTGTTCCCGACTCCCATATCTGCCCCCAGGTCCCAGTAACCCCCAGTCTCTCCTCCCCCTGTCCCTATAACCCCTGGTCCCGGCCACCCCATTCCCGGTAACCCCAAGTCCCTGCTCCCCGGTCCCAGTCTCCCCCATTCCCGGTATCCCCCGTTCTCGGCCCCCGTACCTGCTCCCCGGTCCCACACCATCCCTGTTCCCGGTAACCCCCGGTCCCTGACCTCCCCCCCCCGTTCCCAGTATCCCGAGGTCCCGCCCCCCTCCCCCATACCTGCTCCCCGTTCCCGTCTCCCCCCCCGTTCCCAGTGCCCCCGTTCCCGTTATTCCCTATTCCCGCCCCTCCCACCTGCTCCCCAGTCCCGGTAACCCCTGTTCCCGGTATCCCCCGTTCCCGCCCCCCCTCTCCCCGGTCCCGTCTCCCCCCGTACCTGCTCCCCGGTCCCCCTTCCCTCCCACGCCATTCCCGGTATACCCGGTCCCGGTATCCCCCGTTCTCGGCCCCCGAATCTGCTCCCCAGTCGAGCCCCCCCTCCCTCGGTTCCCGGTAACCCCCCTTCCCGGTATCCCCCGTTCCCGACACCCCCCGCCCCTGTACCGGCCCCTCCTGTTCCCGGTATCCCCCGGTCCCTGTTCCTGATATCCCCCGTTCCTGACACACACACGCACCCACCCCGTACCTGCTCCCGGTCCCTGTCCCCCCCCCCGCCCGTTCCCGGTGTCCCCCCGGCCCCGCCCCTCGGCGGTTCCGCCGGTGAGGGCGCCCCCTGTCGGCCGCGGACGGCGCTGCACCGCGGGGACCCCCCCGGGACACGGTGGGGGGGGTGACACAGGCGGGGGGACCTTGCGGGGACGGGGGGTGGGGTGGGGGGAGACTGGGGACACGCGTGGGGACAGCATGGGGGGGGGTCCTGCGAGTGCGGGGAATGGTGGGGACACCCGTGGGGACACCCGGCGCTACCAGGGGACATCTGGCACCACAATGGGACACCCAGCACTGCCATGGCACAGCTGGCACCACCATGGGTCACCTGCCACCACCACGGGCCACCCGGCACCACCACGGGACATCCAGAACCACCATGAGACACCCGCCACCCCCATGGGACACCTGCCACCACCATGGCCCACGTGGCACAGCTACAGGACACCGGCACCACCACGGGACATCTGGCACCACTGTGAGACACCCAGCACCGCCACGGGACACCCGGCACCAACATGGGACATCTGGCACCACCACGGGACACCCGGCACTGCCGTGGGACACCCGGCGCCACCACAGGACACCCAGCATAGCTATGGGACACCCGCCACCACCATGGGACACTCACTACAGCCGTGGGCCACCCGCCACCACCATGGGACACCCGGCCCTACCACAGGACATCTGGCACCACCGCCAAGGGACATTTGGCACCACCACAGGACACCCAGCACCGTCACAGGACACCCGGCAGCACCACCATGGGACACCCGGCACTGCCACGGGACACCCGGCACCGCCACAGGACACCCGGCAGCACCACCACAGGACACCGAGCACCACCATAGGACACCCAGCGCAGCTACAGGACACCCGGCACTGCCACAGGACACCCAGCAACACCACCAAGGGACACCCAGCATTCCCACAGGACACCCGGCACTACCATGGGACATCTGGCACCACCATGGGACATTTGGCACCACCACAGGACAACAGGCAGAGCCCCAGCACACCTGGTACCACCACAACAGACCCGGCCCTACCACGGGACACCCATCACCACCACGGCACAGCCGGCCCCACCACGGCCCCGCAGCCGCCCCCACCGCCCTGCGCCCACCCCGTGGCACCGGCTGCCCGCTCCCACCGGAGACGATAAGCCGGGTGCCGGCGGGGGACCGGGGAGCTGCGGCTGTGGCTGGTGGGTGCTGATAGCACCCGGCTCTTCCGGCGCGGCCGGAGCCGGCGTGGGGGCAGGAACCCCCCTTGGGGCCACCCGGTTCCCCTGGGGGTGCTGGGGTGGGCACGGGTGCAACCTGGGGGAGGCAGATGGTGGCAGGCATGGGGACACCCGGGTGACAGCGACACCATGGGCGCTGCCATGGGGACACGCTGGGCTTGGGGACACCCCGGGCATGGGGACACACTGGGCATGGGGACATCATGGACACTGCCATGGGGACACCCTGGGCATGGGGACACCCCGGACACTGCCATGGGGACACCTTGGGCACAGGGACACCCTGGGCATGGGGACATCCCAGACACTGCCATGGGGACACCTTGGGCACAGGGACACCCTGGGCATGGGGACATCCCAGACACTGCCATGGGGACACCCCGGGCATGGAGTCACCTTGGGCATGGGGACACCCTGGGCTTGGGGACATCCCGGACACTGCCATGGGGACACCCTGGGCATGGAGTCACCTTGGGCATGGGGACACCCTGGGCATGGGGACATCACGGACACTGCCATGGGGACACCCTGGCCATGGGGACATCCCGGACACTGCCATGGGGACACCTTAGACACAGTGACACCCTGGGCATGGGGACATCCCGGACACTGCCATGGGGACACCCTGGGCATGGCGACACCCTGGGCTTGGGGACATCACGGACACTGCCATGGGGACACCCCGGGCATGGAGTCACCTTGGGCATGGGGACACCCTGGGCTTGGGGACACCCAAGACACTGCCATGGGGACACCCCGGCATAGGGACACCTTAGGCACAGGGACACCCTGGGCATGGGGACATCCCGGACACTGCCATGGGGACACCCCGGGCATGGAGTCACCTTGGGCATGGGGACACCCTGGGCTTGGGGACATCCTGGACATTGCCACGAGGACATCTCTGGCACGGGGACACCCAGTCCTTGCTCTCCCCGAGTCCCCCACATGCCACCCAGCACCCACCCCCCAACCAGGCAGCACCCTTGGGTCCCCACCACGGGGCCTGTCTCTGCTGTCCCCCCCACCTCCAGGGACACTGAGGTCTTTGCCAGCACCCGTTGGGGACTGTCACTGGTGGTGCCACCTCCAGCCAAGCTTTGGGGTGCAGGGAGGGAGCCATGGGGTGCCTGGGGGCCCCTTTGAGGCCCATCCTTGGGGTGTGGGTGCATCCGGCACCCCCCCTCCCCCGTCACCCGCTTCCCACAGGCTTTATCAGCAGGGACACCCGCTGGGGACAGCTCTTTGGTGGCACGGGGACAATGTACGGCAACATCGAGTCCAGCCAAGCCAAGCAGGGGCCCGAGGAAGGTAGGGAGCACCCCAGGGTGTGGGTCAGGGTGGGGGGTAGCCCAGCGGTCCCCCTGTCCCTAACGCACACACAGAGCCCCCACCATGTCCCTTTTGGGGTGTCACAGCGCAGGGGGAATTCCTGGTCTCTGTCCCCGCTGCCCAAGGAGGGTCCCCAGGGTGGGTGGTGGCACCAGGGAAGGACCCCCGTCTCCATCCCTGGTGCCCAAGGAGGGTCTCTGGGGTGGGTGGTGGCACCCTGAGGGGTTTCCCCATTCCTGGTGTCTGACGGGGGGTCCCCAGGGTGGGCAGTGGCACCAGGGAGGGACCCCCATCTTCATCCCTGGTGCCCAACAGGGGTCCCTGGGGGACTGGTGGCACCTAGAAGGGGATCCCCAGCAGCCAAGGAGGGTCCTCAGGGTGGGTGGTGGCACCCAGAGAGATTCCCCCATCCCTGGTGTTTGAGGGGGACCCCCAGAGTGGGCAGTGGCACCAGGGAGGGACCCCCCATCTCCATCCCTGGTGCCCAAGGAGGGTCCCCAGAGTGGGTGGTGGCACCCCAGGGGGGGTTCTCCCATCCCTGATGACTGAGGGGAAGGTCCCCAGGATAGACTGTGGCACCAGGGAGGGATCCCCATCTTCACCCCTGGTGCCCAACGGGGGTCCCTGGGGAAATGGTGGCACCTCGAAGGGGATCCCCAGTCGCCGGTGCCCAAGAGGAGTCCCCAGGGTGGGTGGTGGCACCAAAGGGGACCCCCATCTCCATCCCTGGTCGCTGAGGGGTGTCCCCAGGGTGGGCGGTGGCACTGAGAGGGATCCCCGTCTCTGTGATTAGTGTCTGAGGGGGTCCCTGGGGTGGCAGGTGACCCCCAGAGGAGCTTCACCCATCCCCAGTGTCTAAGTAGGAGGTCCCCAGGGCAGACAGTGACACTGAAAAGGACCCCCATTTCCATTTGCGGTCCCCAAGGGTGATCCCCGGGGAGGTCAGCGACACCTCCGGGGGAGGATCCCCCACCCCTGGTGCCTAATGAGGATGTCCCCGGAGCAGTGACACGAGGGGGCAATCCCCCATCCCAGTGCCCGAGGGGAGTCCCCAGGGATCACGGTGGCACTGGGAAAGGGGGGGAAACCCCCTCAGAGTGCCATCACCACTGTCCCCTCCCCAGCCTGCGGCGACCTGTGCCCCACGGAGGAGAACCTCTATGAGCCCCTGGACCCCATCATCACCGTGCCGAGCCAGAAGCACGTGCCCGACTCGCCCGGTACGGCACGGGCAAGGGCAAAAGCATCGCCGGCAGGACGAAACCACGCTGCGGTTAAAACCGGTGCCTCCCAGTTCTGCCCGAACCGGGGACCGGTTGTCACTCACCCACCCTTCCCAACGTCATGGTGCTGCTCCAGGGAGAAGCTGGTGCTGGTGGGCACCATCGCACTGGGGGTCTCGGTGCTGGTGAACGCGCTCTTGCTCGCCGTCGGCTCACGGCACAGTGAGTAGCCGGGGCTCGGTGGGACACGGTAGAGCCCCCTTCCATCTGGGGAGGCGATGCTGGGGCTGCTGGGGGGGCAGAATTAAGGTTATTGGGGTGTTGGGGGGCTCCATGGGGGCTCAGCACCCCTCAACACCAGCCCCTATCCCACCCCTTGCCACGGCAACAGCTCCGGGACACCCTGTGCCCTGCGGTGACGGGGTGACCTGTGTGTGTTGTCCCCATTTTCCCCCCCCCCCACCAGTTGCAGCCCTGACAGCGGCGCTGGAGGCAGAGAAGGCGAAGGAGCTGCCATACATGGGTGCGTGTCCACACCGCCTGTCCCCTTCCCCTTCCGCGGTGCCGCCCGCAAACGCGTCCCCAGCCCCCACGCGCGTCCCCAATCCTCATGCGTGTCCCTCGGTTCACCGGGAACCTCTCCCACAGTCTCCCAGTCCTTCCTGCTGTACAACGAAGCCCACAGCATGTGCGTGGAGGCCAAGGGCCAAGAGTTGACGATGACAACGTGCCAACCCCAGGCGGCGGCCCAACGCTTCCAGTGGTTGCAAGGGGGTCGGCTATGGGGCTGGGGGAGCCAGCGTTGCATTACGGCAACCCACGGGCAAAACCTGGCTTTGGTGAGGTTGGAACCGTGCCGGGACAACGATATGCTGCAACGTTGGGAGTGTCAGGAAGGCGGGTTGTTGGCGTTGGCCGGTTACAATCTCTACTTCAATTACGGCAACAACAAGCAACGTACGGTGATGCTCTACACCGGGGATCGCGAGTGGAGCCGCTGGGTCATCCACGGCAGCAAGGATGACATCTGTTCTCACTCCAGTCAGTCCCGATAACTTAATCCAAAATATTGAAGGCTTTTCCTAACCCTCCACTGGCTGAAGTTCAGCCCTAACCTGGTGTGGGGACACCTTAAGCGAAGATCAAACTGCCACGAGGCCCTAAATCTGAGCTCATCCTACATTTAGGGTGATTGAGGTGACTTAACCTAACCCTAACTGAGGCCAGAAACTAATAGGGCCCTAACCCTGATGCAAATTTAACCCTAAAAACACCCGACTTAACCTAAACCTAAGCGAGGTCAAACCTCAGTGGCATCTTAACCCTTAACCCAGCGCAAACCCTAAATATATGTGACTTTACCTGACCCTAAACTAGCCCAAACCCCAGCAGGGCCGTGAGGATAAATCACTTGTAGCCCTAAATATATAGGATTTCGACTAACCCTAAACTAGCCCTAACCCAAATAATCCTAACCGAGTTTTAACCCGAAATATAGAGGATTTAAAGTAATCCTAAAGTAGCCCTAATCCCAGTGGGGTTCGAACTCTAACTCAGCCAGAGCGCTAAATATCTAAGACTTAAAATAACCCTAATTTAGCCCCAAATTCAGCATGGTCCTAACCCCCAACCCAGTTGTAACCTTAAACGTATAGGACTCAAGCTAAACCCAAACCCCAACGGGATCCTAAACCACTTATAACCCTAAATATATAGGCTTTAACCTCATCCTGAGCCACTCCAAACCCCAACGGGACCCCCCACCCCAGTCCTAACCCTAAATATATAGGATTTAACCTCATCCAAACCCCAACGGGACCCCCCACCCCAGTCCTAACCCTAAATATATAGGATTTAACCTCATCCAAACCCCAATGGGACCCCCAACCCAGTCCTAACCCGAAATATAGAGGATTTAACCCAAACCCTCTAACCAACCCAGCCCTAATGCCAACCTGGTGGGGAGGCTCAGCAGCTCTCGCTGTCGGGATCGCGTCTCCAGTGGGGGCCGTCCCTGGTTTACGGGATTTTTGAGGTGTGACACACTCCCCCACTGCCCCATTTTTCTCTGTCCTCCCCCTCTCTCCCCAGGCTGTTCCCCTTGCCCTAAAGGCTGGACCTATTTGGGGAATTCCTGCTATTTCTACTCCAAGACTCCCAGTTCCTGGGAGAACGCCCAGCGCTTCTGCTCGGTCCTGGGAACGCAGCTCCTGGAGGTAGACGGCCCCGAGGAGAGGGTAAGCGGGGTCGGATCCAGGCAGCCCCGAAAAAAGGGGGATGGAGACACACACACGACACGCTGCGGTGCCTGAGGTGCTTTGTGGGGCGGGGGACAATCTTCTGGGGGGACGGGGAGTGGTTGGAAGCTTCATGTGAACCCCATAAAGCCTGTCCTGAACCCTACAACAGCTTTGGGGTCACCCGCTTTCTCCCACGGGTCGGTGCTGCTGAGCCCCCACCCTAAGCTTTACCCTAATTCTGTCCTTTTAATCCTAAATTTGCACTCGAGTGCCTAATTTTTCTACAATTAAGCCCAACTCCCTTCCTAATAGAGCTGTGACCCTAATACTGAACCAAATCCAGCCGAAAATTATGCCTAACCCTATCCCTAACCCTAAACCTAATCCTAACCCTGGCTTTAACTCTAACCCTGACCCTATCCCTACCTCTAAATGGTAACCTTGACCTTAACCCTGTCCAAAACCCTAAGCCTCAGACACCAACAAGGCCCTAATATAGCCCTAACCCTAAATATATAGGATTTAAGATAACCCTAAGATAGTCTGGACCCCAATGAGGCTCTAACTTAGCCCTAACCCTAAATATATAAGATTTAAGATAACCCTAAGATAGTCCAGGCCCCAATGAGGCCCCAACCCAGCCCTAACCCTAAATCTATAGGATTTAAGATAACCCTAAGATAGTCCAGACCCCACTGAAGCCCCAACCCTAAGTCTATAGGATTTAAGTTAACCCTCTGGACCCCAACGAGGCCCTAACCCTAAATCTATAGGATTTAAGATAACCCTAAGGTAGTCCAGACCCCACTGAAGCCCTAACCCTAAGTCTATAGGATTTAAGTTAACCCTAATCTAGTCTGGACCCCAATGAGGCTCTAACCCTAAATCTATAGGATTTACGATAACCCTAAACTAGTCCAGACCCCAATGAGGCTCCAACTTTAACTCTAACCCTCATTTTTCATAACCGTGACCCCAAATCCACGTGTAACCAGACCTCTACCCCAGCCCTAGTGCCCCACAGACCCTCACCCTGCCATCCCCGACCCCAAACCTCCTCCGAACTGTCCCCCAGCCCCCCCCCCCCAAAAAAAAAACCCCAAACTCCCCCACTCCAGGGCAGAGCATCAGCAGTGGGGAGGCGTTGGGTACGGAGGGGGGTTAATGGCATCAGGTCCTACCTGCCGCCACCGGGAGCTGCTGTCCCCCCGCTGTCCCCGAGGGTCGTGGGGTGGCATGGGGGGGTTCTTGCCATGGAGTGACGCTGCTTTTGTCCCCAGGGTCACATCCAGACCATGCTGCAAAGCTCCTCCTGGCTCGGCATCAGGGACGTGGAGGTGGAGGGTACCTGGAAGCGAGCAAACGGCACCATCCTACCCCAGGAAAGCAGGTACAGCCCCAGTGGGCACTGGGGACAAAGGGGACAGGAGCCTGGGGACATGGTGGGGGAAGCGGTGACACCCCTAAATTGTCCTGATCCCCCTTCCTCCTCACTGCTCGTGGCACAGGGACGAACCCAATGGCGGGCATCAGGAGAACTGCGCGGCGGTGAGGGAGGACGGCGAGTGGTACGACTACCCCTGCACTTACAAACTGCGCTGGGTGTGCGAGGGACACCCCTAAGCGTGCGAGGGACACCCCAAAAATCCCCCCACACACAGCATCACCCGTCACCCCCCTTGGGGTCTCCCCCACCTCCAGCCCCACTCTTTTTCCGCTTGTCACATCTGACCTTGCAGCTCTCCAAGGATGCAGCCCCCACCGTCGGCACGTTTTGGGGTCCGCGAATGGAAAAATTGGGGTACGGGGTGGAGTGGGGGGTGGGAGGTGTGTGGGGGGGGTCCCTGCAGGGCAATAAACACGTGTGAAGTGTGAGGGGCCCCCGCGGCGGTGACGTGTTGGGGGGGGCTGTGTGGGACGGGGGACACCACCCACCCACCCTCCGATGGTGTGGGGGTGGATGGGTGCGAGGTGGGTCATGGCTCTGGGTTTGGGGGTCCCTCGGCTGAGCGGCGGTGGGTTGAGGGGGAAGGATGGGGGGCAGAGGGGGGGTCTTGGGCCCTCCCGGGCTCCCCACGATCCCTTCAGTTACATTTCAGGATCTCCAAAGTACCTCCCAGACCCCCAAGTACTCCACTTTTCCCCCCAAATACACCCTCAGACCTCCCTAATTTCCCCCCAGACCCCCAAATACCCCCAGACCTCCCTAAATCCCCCCCCAGACCCCAATTTTCCCCCCCCCAGGGCTCCCTAAATCCCATGCAGACCCCCAAACACCCCTCAGAACTCCCTAAATCCCCACCCAGGCCACCAAATACCCCCCAATGCTCCCCCAAATACCCCCTCAGACCTCCCTAAAATCCCACCCAGGCCCCCAAATACTCCCCCAGGTCTCCCCCAAATACCCACCATACTCGTTAAATCCCCCCAGACCACTAAATACCCCCCACTACTCCCCCAATTACCCCCCCAGGAGACCCAGATACCCCCAAGAACTTCCTAAATCCCCCCCGGATCCCCAAACAACCCCCAGACCTCCCTAAATCCCCTCCCAGGCCCCCAAATACCCCCCCCCGATCTCTCCCAAATACCCACCATACTCGCTAAATCCCCCCCCGACCACTAAATACCCCCCCAGACCACTAAATACCCCCCAATTACCCCCCAGGAGCCCTAAATACCCCCCAGACCTTCCTAAATCCCCACCCGGGACCCCAAATAACCCCCCCACCCCCCCAGGTCTCTCCCAAATACCACCATACTCGCTAAATCCCCCCCAGATCACTAAACACCCCCCACTTACCCCCCAGGAGCCCTAAATATCCCCCAGACCTCCCTAAATCCCCACCCAGGACCCCAAATACCCCCCAGACCTCCCTAAATCCCCACCCGGGACCCCAAATAACCCCCCCACCCCCCCAGGTCTCTCCCAAATACCACCATACTCGCTAAATCCCCCCCAGATCACTAAATACCCCCCACTTACCCCCCAGGAGCCCTAAATACCCCCCAGACCTCCCTAAATCCCCACCCAGGCCCCCAAATACCCCCCCCCGATCTCTCCCAAATACCCACCATACTCGCTAAATCCCCCCCAGACCACTAAATACCCCCCCAGACCACTAAATACCCCCCAATTACCCCCCAGGAGCCCTAAATATCCCCCAGACCTCCCTAAATCCCCACCCGGGACCCCAAATAACCCCCCCACCCCCCCAGGTCTCTCCCAAATACCACCATACTCGCTAAATCCCCCCCAGATCACTAAATATCCCCCACTTACCCCCCAGGAGCCCTAAATATCCCCCAGAACTCCCTAAATCCCCCCCAGGACCCCCAAACACCCCTCAGACCTCCCTAAATCCCCACCCAGGCCCCCAAATACTCCCCCCTCCAATCTCTCCCAAATACCCACCATACTTGCTAACCCCCCCCCCCCCAGATCACTAAATACCCCCCAGGAGCCCTAAATATCCCCCAGAACTCCCTAAATCCCCCTCTCAGGACCCCCAAATACCCTCCAAGTTGTCCCTAAATCCCCTCACCCTGTGGCGGCGGCGGGCCCGATCCCGTTGGGGGGGGGGGGCAATCCGGGAGGTCTCCCGCTCCCCACAGGGGGGGGGGGTCTTCCCGGTCCACTGGGGTGTGTGTGGGTGTTGTCGGTGCCGGGTGTTGTTTGGTTGGTTTTTTTGGGGGGGTTTCAGCGTGGTTCCGGACTACAGCTCCCGGCAGCGCTGCCGGCGGCATCCCAGGAATTCGCGCCGCGGGATGGCGGCCCCGCCGCTGAAGGCCCCGCCGCGCTGAGGGGAGGGGGGGGGGCGGCCTGAGGGGACCTGGAAGGGCTTGAGGGGACCTGGAAGAGCTGAGGGGGTAACCGGGAGGGGGGGGCTGAAGGGGGACCCGGAGGAGCTGAAGGAGACCTGGGAGGGCCCGAGGGGGGCGGGCGGTGTGAGGAGACCCCCGGTGAGGGGCGGAGGGGAGGGGAGATGGCGGAGCCGCTGTTGCGGCGGACCTTCTCCCGCCTGAGGGGCCGCGACCGCCCGCGCGGGAAGAAGTCGGACGGCAAAGACAGAGGTACGGACACCCCCACATCCCCCCCTCCCCTCGAGGAAGGGACACCCCCCCCACCCCCCCCAAAGGAAGGGACACCCCCCTCCCAAGAAGGGACCCCCCCCCAGCACCCCGGGGTCCCTCCTGCACCCCCCGAGGAAGGGACATCCCCTCCCAAAGGAAGGGACACCCCCCGAAAAGAAGGGACACCCCCTCCCCAGCACCCCAGGGTCCCTTCTGCACCCCCACCCCCCCCCCCCGAGGAAGGGACGCCCCCCAGGAAGGGACAACATTCCCCCCAAGGAAGGGACCCCCAACCCCGAGGAATGGGACACCCCCTGGGAAGAGACACCACCCCCCCCCAAGGAAGGGACACCCCCCCCCCCCCCGAAGAAGGGACCCCCAGCACCCCAGGGTCCCTTCTGCACCCCCCGAGGAAGGCCCCCCCCCCCCAAAGAAGGGGGACCCCCCCCAGCACCCCAGGTCCTTCTGTCCCTTCTAGGAGTTGGGGGGTCCCCTCTGACCCTCCCCTGGGGTCCCTCCCGTCCCCCCGTCTTCCCCCCGAAAGGGACACCCCCTTCTGAGGAAGGGACCCCCCCACCCCCCATCATCCCAGAGTCTCTTCTGGCCCCCAAGGAAGTGAACCCCATCATCATGGGGTCCCTCCTGCCCCCCCTGGAAGGGTTGTGTATACCCCCCCCCCCCCAGGAGAGGTCCCTCTGTCCCCCCAGGAAGGGACCCCCTTGTCCCCATTTCTCCTCCTGCCCCCCAAGGACGCCCCCCCCCCCCCCCGAAGGAAAGGTCCCCCATCACCCCAGGGTCCTGTTCCCCCAGCAAGGTGCCCCCCACCATGTCCCCATTTCCCCTCCTGCCCCCCAAGGAAGGGACCCCCCCCATCAGCCCAGTTCCCTCTGTGCCCTACAGGAATTGCGGGGGGGGGTGTGTGGGGGGGGACTGTCTCCCCACTGCACATCCCTTCTGCCCCTACCCCACACCTCTGGGGGTGTCAAGCTCCCACGGGAGCAGGGGGAGCCCCACACCCGGGGGCTGTGGCATCACCAGTGGGGGGGTGGGGGGGGGTTATCCGTGGGGTGCCACGGAGAGGGGGGGAGGCACCCTGCTGTGGGTTCGGGGGGATTGTGGTGCACTTTTGGGGAGACTCCCCAGTGTTTGTGTGAGCTGGGGTGGGGACACCACGGACATGGGCAAAGCCCCCCCTGTCCCTATTGGGGACACCCCCCCCTCATTACCGGGGGTCCCCCTGCCCGTGCCGGGGCGGTAGGAGCACGGCCATGGTCCGTCTGGCAGTAAACAAGCGGAAATCCCGCTTGGCAAAGGGCTGCGGGCAGCTGCCTGCGCCCGCCCACCGCCCCGGCACAGCCGGCACCGCAAAAAAGTGTGGGGGGGTCCCATCCGGGATGGCGATAGATAGTGGGTGACCCGGTGGGATCCTCAGTGGGGAGACATGGGGGGACACCAGAGAGACGTCCCCACGTCCCAGTTGGCGTTTTGTTGGCTCAGCCCGGCGTTTTCCCTTCCTCCGGCAGAGCATCCTCCGCCGAGCCCTGATTCTCCGGTGGAGCCTGAAGCAGCGTCGGTGGAGCCGGTGCCGGCGGTGTCCCGCAAACAGAACTGGGCCCGTTTCTCTTGCGGCGGCCGAGATGAGAGGCGGCCATTGCCTCCCAAATCCTCGCCGGATCCGGCGGATGCTGGTGAACCCGACCCTGCCGCCGGCAGCCCCCGGCCTGGTGTTGAGCCGCCCAGCGAGGAGGATGTGGAGACGGCAGAGGAAGCAGAGGCGGTGAACGGCTCCGGAGAGCTTGGTGGTGCCGGTAGGAGTCCCGGTCACGGCGCATATCTGCAGAGCTTGGAGCGGAGCAGCCGGCACTGGGTGCTGTCATCGGTGAAGGGACCGGGGTTGGATGAACCCGGCGGCGGTGCTGAGGCGGATGCCGGCGCTACCGGCAGCGAGGGTGACATCTGGTACAACCCCATCCCCGAAGATGAAGACCCTCAGCCTGGGAGCTCCTGGAAGACGTGGGGCGAAGGGAACCGCGATGCTGAGAGGGGCCGTGGTGGGGAGTCACCCCCAAAGACGGGGAGGGAAGACCCCTCCCAGGGCGGTTTGGGGACGGCGGAGAGCACCGGACCCCGCAGCGGCACAGCCCCGGCGCTGCCCACGGCTGGCCGAGGAGAGGAGCCAGGAGCCGGCAGGACCCAGGCGTGCGGTGAGGGGCGGAACGCGGCTACGGGCCAGGGAGAGGGGGGGACAGTGGTGGCACCCGGTCCCCCCCAGCCTGTGTCTTTCTGTCACCCCCCCCCTCCCCAGGAGTGTCCTCTGGACCCCACAGTCCTGTCTCCATCCGCAGCATCGTGTCCTTTCTCTGCCCCCCATGAGGTTTCCTGGACCCTGTGGTCCCCAGACCCAATGGTTCCTGTCCCCATTGTCCCCTGGACCCCATGGTGCCTGTCCCCTAGGATGGTGTCATCCCAATCCCATGGTGCCCATCCCTTCCCTGTCCCCGGGCCAGTGGTTCCTGTCCCTTCCCAGTCTCCCTGGCCAGTGTCCTTCGAACCTCACAGTCCCTGTCCCCAGGGATGTCTGCTGGACCCCACAGGACCCGTCCCTTCCCTGTCCCCCAGGAGAGCGTCCCCAGGACCCCGGTCCCTGTTCCTGCCCCAGGGGAGTGTCCCCCAGACCCCGCAGTCCCCATCCCTTCCCCATCCCATAGGAATTGTCCCCCAGACCCCCCAGTCCCCATGTCCCCAGGACATTGTCCCCCAGACCCCACAATCCCCATCCCTTCCCTGTCCCCCAGGACATTGTCCCCTGGATCCCACAGTCCCCATCCCTTCACCATCCCATAGGAATTGCCCTCCAGACCCCACAGTCCCCATGTCCCCCAGGACATTGTCCCCCAGACCCCAGAGTCCCCATCCCCCAGGACATTGTCCCCCAGACCCCACGGTCCCCATCCCTTCCCCATGCCATAGGAATTGTCCCCCAGACCCCCCCCACCCCCCATCCCATCCCATGGGACCCTCCCTCCACCCCACAGCACTTTCCAGGGCGCAGCCCCAGCCCGCCCAGGCTTCCCAGTGCCCCCCCCAGGACCCACTCACCCCTTTTCCCCCCCCCTTGCAGGGAAGATGCCGATCCCGTGCGTGAGCTCGGGGACGGGGCTGACCACCCCCTCGCCCCCTGCCAGCCCCAAAAAGGGCCGTTCCCTCAACAAGGTGAAATCCCCGGGTACCGTCCGCCGCCTTTCCATGAAGATGAAGAAGCTGCCGGAGCTACGGAGGAAGCTGAGCCTACGCAGTCCCCGTCCCCGGGGCCAAGAGGGTGGCACTTCGCCCTCCGAAACCCGCAAGGAATCCAGCAACGTCATCAGCCGCTACCACCTAGACACCAGCGTGGCTTCACGGCCGGGATTGCCGCGAACCAAAGCGGCCGGCAAAGGTGGCTACTTGAGCGACGGCGACTCCCCGGAGCTGCCGGCTAAAGCCGGAGCGCATACCGAACCGGAGGCTGGAGAAAACGGGCTGGATGTGGGTGCTTTTCATCCCTACAGTTGCGGGGAGACGCCGCCTCGGTGCGGGCAGCACATTTCGGGGCTGGTGAGCGTTCACCTTCACGGCGTGCGGGACCTGAAGCCGCCGCGGGCCGAAGCCCGGGAGGTTTTTTGCGTGTTGCAGGTGGACGCTGCCAACCGGGCTCGCACGGCTTTGCTGCCCTGCAAGACAGCGTTCCTCGGCCTCAACCACACCTTCAACTTGGAGCTGGAGGGTGCCCGGCACCTCAAAGTCATCGTCTTCTCTTGGGATCCCATCTCCTGCCGCAACCGTCTCTGCTGCCACGGCACCGTGGTCCTGCCCCACATTTTCAGAGGTACGGCCTGGCGGCGGGATTGGTTTAGGGTTTGGCGATTTGGCATCTCGTTGACGGGTCCCGCTGGGTTCCGCAGGTTGCCGGGCTCAGCAGTTGGCGGTACGGCTGCAACCTCGCGGCGTCCTTTACTCCAAATTCACCTTGGTGGAGCAATGGGACGGTCCCGGTGAGCGGGAACCCCGCGTCTTCGGCGTGGAGCTGGGCCAGCTGGTGGAGAGGGAGAAGACGGCCACCAAGGTGCCTCTGCTCATCCAAAAATGCGTGGCCGAGATAGAGAAACGAGGGCTGAAGGTGAGCGGGGACTTACGGTGATGGCTACAAGGTGGGGGGACGACGGTGGATGAACCCCCAAACGGCGGTGACGGTGTCCCCTGTTCGCAGGTGGTGGGGTTGTACCGGCTCTGCGGTTCGGCCGCCGTCAAGAAGGAGCTTCGTGATGCTTTTGAGAGGGACAGTGCGGCTGTGACACTCTCGGAGCAGCTCTACCCTGACATCAACGTCATCACGGGTGGGTGCTTGCCCTTCAGGGGGGGGACAAGGTCCCCATGCACCCCATGGGACCACGCTGATGTCCCCCCCCTGATGTCCCCTCACTGCAGGGATCCTCAAGGATTACCTGCGGGAGCTGCCCACGCCGCTCATCACCCCCACGCTCTACCACGTCGTCCTGGAGGCCATGGCCAAGCGACACCCCCGGACCCCCCCAGGAGAGCAAGACGCTGTCACCCTGCTCAACTGCCTGCCCGACGTCGAGAAGGTGGGTGCCCATCGCCAAAAAGGGGGTACCCATCACCAGAAAGGGTGTACCCATCACCAAAAAGGGGATGCCCAGTGCCCAAAAGGGGGTCCCCAGCACCAAAAAAGGGGGTCCCCAGCACAAAAAAGAGGGTCCCCAGCACCAAAATGGGGTGCCCAGTGCCAAAAAAGGGAGTACCCAGCACCAAAAAGGGAGTGCCCGTCACCAAAAAGGGAGTGCCCAGCGCCAAAAATGGGGGTACTCAGCACCAAAAAGGGGATGCCCAGTGCCAGATAGTGTGTGCCCAGTGCCAAAAAATGGGGTGCCCAGTGCCAAAAAAGGGGGACCCCAGTGCCAAAAAGGGGATGCTCAGTGCCAGATAGGGGGTGCCCAGCGCCAAAAAGGGGGTCCCCATCACCAGAAAGGGGGTCCCCATCACCAAAAAGGGGATGCACGTCACCAAAAAAGGGGTGCCCAGTGCCAGAAAGGGGGTTCCCATCACCAGAAAGGGGGTTCCCATCACCAGAAAGGGGGTACCCATCACCAAAAAGGGGATGCCCAGTGCCAGAAAGGGGGTCCCCACCACCAAAAAAGGGGGTCCCCAGCACCAAAAGGGGGTGCCCAGTGCCCAAAAGGGGGTGACCAGCGCCAAAAAAGGGAGTACCCAACACCAAAAAAAGGGGGTGAGGGATTACATGGGGGGTCCTGTTGCCTCTCAGCCCCGGGGTCTCCCCCCCCCATCCCAACTTTTCATTGCAGATGGGCCTTATTTTTTTAATATGTGGCACAGGGCGCGTCCCCGTGTCACTTCCCTCCTCAGGACCCCCAAGTATTTTTTTTGGGGGGGTGTCTTCATATCCCCCCAATATTTAAGCATTTATTTCCCCCTCCGCATTCACTGCGTGACTCAGGGCCCGGTGACACCAGGGACCATCTGCCGCCAAATCCCCCTGCGGCTCTGTTTTGGGGGGGTGGTGGACCACCAGGGTGGCACGAAAGGATGTCCCCACTGAGGCCACCTCGTCACCCCTCCCCAGGCCACGCTGACGCGGCTGCTGGACCACCTCAGCCTGGTGGCCTCTTTCCACGACTTCAACCGCATGAACTCGCAGAACATCGCCGTTTGTTTCGGACCCGTCCTGCTCACCCAAAACCAGGAACCCCGGTGTTCTGGCACCGCTACCGGTACCAGCAACCGCAGCTACGCCCACTGCGAGGACATCGCCAGCGCCGTTGACTTCAAGAGGCACATTGAGGTGCTGCACTACCTGCTGCAGGCCTGGCCGGGTGAGCAGGGTCGGGGGGACACCTGCAACCCCCCCACAAACTTTGAGGGGGCTCTTTGCCCGGCCACCTGCTGGGCCACCATCGGTGGCAGTTGTTCTGGGGGTCTGTGACCCCCCCACTGTGACCGTCACTATGTGTCACCATCACCAGCAGCTCCTCCAGGGGTCTGTGACCCCCATAGGGCTGCTCTTCGACCCCCCTGCCCCCCCAACCCTGGAAGGGGTCTGTGACCCCCCCTCCATGTGCCACCGTCCCCAGCAGCTGCTCCAGGGGTCTGTGACCCCCCCCCTCCATGTGCCACCGTCCCCAGCAGCTGCTCCAGGGGTCTGTGACCCCCCCCTCCATGTGCCACCGTCCCCAGCAGCTGCTCCAGGGGTCTGTGACCCCCCCCTCCATGTGCCACCGTCCCCAGCAGCTGCTCCAGGGGTCTGTGACCCCCCCCCCTCCATGTGCCACCGTCCCCAGCAGCTGCTCCAGGGGTCTGTGACCCCCATAGGGCTGCTCTTGGGGGGGATTCCCACCTCTGGAATGGGTCTGTGACCCCCATATGTCCGCTCTTAGGGGCACCCCCAGGCCCAGAAGGGCTCTGTGACCCCCATAGGGCTGCTTTTGGGCCCCCCCCCAAGCCCTGGAATGGATCTGTGACACCCCCCGCCACGTGCCACCATCCCCAGCAGCTCCTCCAGGGGTCTGTGACCCCCGTAGGGCTGCTCTTGGGGGGACCTCCACCCCTGGAATGGGTCTGTGACACCCCCCCCCCCGCCATGTGTCACTGTCCCCAGCAGCTGCTCCAGGGGTATGTGACCCCCCCAGAGCTGCTCTTGGGGACCCCCCCCGAACCCTGGAAGGGGTCTGTGATCCCCCCGTGTGCCACCGTCCCCAGCAGCTGCTGCAGGGGTGTCCCCCACCATCTCCAGTAACAGGTCCCCCCCCCCATCCAGTTCCAGCAGCTGAGCTGGTGTTCCCCATTCCCAGCAAAAACTGTACCACCCCCCCGCCCCCAGCATTTTCCCAACCCCCCCAAAACCTCCTGGTGACCCCCCTGTTCCTTTTTACCGCTCTTTCCGCAGCCCCCCGCTCGCCCTCGGCCCCCCAATTTTGGGAGGGGGCTCAACCCGGTTGTCCGCAGCAACACCGGGGGCCATCGCTGCGACTGGACCTGCTGGAGAGCGCGGTGGTGGCCCGTCACCGTCCCCGAGGCCCAGAGAGCCCCCCCAGTAACCGCTACGCTGGTGACTGGAGCATCTGCGACCACCAATTCCTACTGGTACCCGGCGCAGCCGGTACCATCGACTACGACGAAGCACCGGCGACCGACGCCGGTGAAACCGGGGTGCCGGCGCGGCGACCCACCCCCCAGCGGACCCTCTTGGTGGCCGATTTCGCTCTGGGCGAAGAACCGGAGGCGGCTTTTGGCCCCCGCCTCAACCTTAAGGACTTCGACGCGCTCATCCTCGACCTCGAGCGGGAACTCGCCAAACAGATCAACGTCTGCCTGTGAGACCGGTGCCGCCGCCATCGACGCCGGTGCCGCCGATGCCACTGCCGCCGGTGCGAGAGCGACCAAAAAACCAAGCAGCACTTGCCTCCAGTTGCCTTCGATTTGCACAGCGCCGAGCAGGATGGACCCCGCCAGCCGCGTTCGGTGAGGTTGGGAGACACCACCCCCCCCCAAAAAAAAATAACAGCCCCAACTCTGCTTTTTTGCCCCCCCCGCGCTCCCCCCCCCGGTGTATTTTGGGGGAGGTTAGGAGGGTTTTGGTGCCTCTTGCTCGGCTTTTTTATTTTATTTTATACGGCCAAATTTTTGCCTTCAAGTGCCTGTTCGCCCCCCCTACTCCCTTCCCTGATGTCCCCCCCCCCCCAAAAAAAAGAAGCAGTATTAGGAATTTATTGACAAGGGTCCATGACCTCCATCCCTCTGGGAAGGGGGGGGGAACACCCCAAAACCCCCTTCCCCGCTGCGTTTGCCCCCCGAGAAGGGCCACGGGGCTCCCTCTTGCCCCCCCCCTACTCAGCCTGGGTGGCAGCAGGGACCACCCCCCCCCCCCCAGTTTTTAGCCCCCCCCTGCCCCCAGTTTTTTAGCCCCCACCCCCCCAATTTCCCTTCTTCAAGGTGGGGGCTGCCGGTACAGGAGCGCTGAGCTTTTATTTATTACTCCAGCTTCGTGTGCGTGTGTGTGCGTGGATGGACGGCCGATGCCGTCACCGCAGCCTGCGACTAAAAACTCCCTTTTTACCCCCCAAAATTAACCCACTGCCAGTGTTACAGGGGAAGGTGGGGGGGGGGTGTCCCCAAAATACACCCCCTTCCTCCCCAAAACCAGCCTTGCTCAGTATTAGCCTTAAAGGAACCAGCTGAATGTGAAATCACCGGCCCGGCCGGGCTGAGCCACCAGTGTTAAAGCGCCCAGGCGGGAGGGGGGTGCAGGTGGGTCAGGGTGACAACGCTGTCCCCTTTGTGTCCCCCAGGGTGGCCTGACACCCCCCCGTCGCCCTGCCACCGCCTTGTCACCATCACCAGCAATAAATGACACAAGCTGCACTCGCCGCCGGGCTTTGTGCGTGTGTTGGAGTGACGCCGTCCCCACAAAGAGGGGGGCAGAGGGGGTGACAGTCCCCAAAATGTCACTTAGGGTGTCCCCGGGGTGTTGGCACCCAAATTGATGGCACTGGATGGCGGGTGTGGACAAACGGTGCTGCTTTATTGCCAGGGACACACACACACACACACGTGGTTGTCCCCTGGGTTGGGTGTGCAGCACCGGTGTCACCCAAACCCACCTTCCTCCATTTCCCCCCCCCTGCTGGGGACACAGCAGGGACATTTTGGGGACATTGTCCCTAAACGGAGATGGAACCATCGCGGAAGTCAGTCTTGCCGATGAGGGCGTTGACGAGGACGGGGTGGCCTTGGCGGCACGCATCCTGCGCAGCACGGAGGACGGCGTCCAGCCGCTCGCGGTCCGGGCGACCCACCACGAAGCCTTTGCCACCCAGAGCTTCGGCTGCCGCGTGGTAGTCTGTAGGGAGGGGACAGCGGTGGTGGCCCTGTCACCTCCATGGAAAGGGCTTGATATTGGGGTGACACAGTGCCACCAGACGTGGCCTGATCCAGGGTGACACAATGCCACCAGACATGGCCTGATCCTCTCAAGGGTGACACGGTGCCACCAGACATGGCCTGCTCTGGGGTGACATGGTGCCACCAGACATGTCATGCTCTGGGGTGACATGGTGCCAGCAGATATAACCTGATCCTGGGTGACACAGTGACACCAGGCATAGCCTGGTCTTCTCAAGGGTGACACAGGTCCTCCAGGCACAGTCCAATCGTCCCTGGAGGTGACATGGCCATGTGATGGTCCCTAAAGCTATTGTGATGCCACCAGGCACAGCCCAGTCCTCCCCAGAGTGACATGGTACCTCCTGGCACAGCTCAGTCCACCCCAGGGTGACACAGTGCCACCAGGCATGGATTGATCCAAGGTGCCATGATGCCACCAGGCATGGCCTGATCCACCCCAAGGTGCCATGGTGCCACCAGATATGGCCTGCTCTGGGGTGACCTGGTGCCACAAGGCATGGCTTGATCCTCCCCAGGGTGACACGGTGACACCAGGCATGGGTTGATCCACCCCAAGGTGACATGGTGCCACCAGATATGGCCTGCTCTGGGGTGACCTGGTGCCACAAGGCATGGCTTGATCCTCCCCAGGGTGACAGGTGCCACCTGGCACGGCCCGATCCACCCCAAGGTGTCATCGTGCCACCAGGTGTGGCTCAACCCACCCTAGGATGACATGGGGGTCACACGGGTGTCCCCAAATCTGGGGATAAAGAGGAGGGGACGGTGCTCACCCAGGTACTCGAGGCCACACGCCACGTTGCTACCCAGCAATGCCACTTGTTCCCGGGAAATCTGGCTCCAGCACGCATCGTTGCCCACCAGTGCGATGATGGGCGTCTGGAGGGGACAAAGCACAGGGCCACCACACCCTGGTGACACCCCGGGATGGGGACAAGACCCCCATGTCACCCCGTTTTTGGTGCCATCTCACCTTGTGCCGCACAAAGGTGTCGAACTCCATCAAGCTGTAGCCCAACGAGCCGTCACCGTAGAGGACCCAAACCTGGCGCCGGGGAGGGGACAAACACCATGAGGTCACGCAGGTGGCACGGTGGCCGCTGTCCCCATAGGCCACCTCCTGTGTCCCCCCGGTACCTCCGCATCGGGACGGCAGAGCTTGGCGCCGAGCGCGAACCCTCCGCCGACTCCCAACGTGCCAAAAGCTCCTGTGGAGACCACAACCGGTGGCGTCACCCGTATGTGGGTGTCCCCTCTACGGTGACGGGGGGGGGGGGGGGAACGACACGGGGGGTGTCCTTACCGGGGTCCAGCCAGGCGAGGGGACGTCGGGGACGGACGATGTAGGCGGCGGTGCCCACGAAGTCCCCCCCGTCGGCCACGAGGAGGCTCTCGGGGGGCAGCAGCGCGTCCAGGCGGTGCAGCAGGTCCAGGGGGTTGAGGTGTTGCGGGGTGGGGGTCGCCGCCTTCTCCCTGTTTGGGGGGGGGGGGGGGGGGTCCCCCAAAAATATGGGGATGGGGACACCCCCACCCCCTCAGTTGGAAATGGGCTGGAATCCCCCAAAACTGGGACTAGGGGACACCCACCCCCACCCACCCCCCGAGTTGGAAATGGACTGGGAGTGCCCCCCCCCAAGTTGGAAACAGGCTGGAATCCCCCAAAACTGGGACTAGGGGACAGCCCCCCCCCCCCCCCCCCCGAGTTGGAAACAGGCTGGAATCCCCCAAAACTGGGAATGGGGATCCCCCCCCAGTTGGAAATGGGCTGGGACAGCCTCCCCCAAGGACTGGGAATGGGACCCCCCCCAGTTGGAAATGGGTGGGGTCCCTCCCAAAACTGAGAATGGGGACACCCCCCCCCCCCCAGTTGGAAACAGGATGGAATTCCCCCAAACTGGGAATGGGGACACCCACCCCCCAAGTTGAAAATGTGTTGGAATGCCCTAAAACTGGGAATAGGGACACCCCCCCCCCCAAGTTGGAAATGGGTTGGGACCCCCCAGGGACTGGGAATGGGACCCCCCACAGCTGGAAACGGGATGGAATTCCCCAAAACTGGGAATGGGGACCACCCCCTCCCCCAAGTTGGAAACAGACTGGGATCCCCCCCCCCCAGCTGGAAACAGGTTGAAATCACCCAAAACTGGCAATATCCCCATCCCTGTCCCGACCTCTGTCCCTGTCCCCACCTCTGCCTGTCCCTATCCCCGTCCCCACACCTACCACTGTCCCTATCTCCATAACTCCCCTGTCCCCATGTCTGTCCCCATCCCTGTCCCCATCCCCATCCCTGTCCCCATCCCCATGCCTACCACTGTCCCCAGCCCTGTCCCCACCTCTGCCTGTCCCCATCCTTGTCCCCATCTCCATAACAACTGCCCTGTCCCTATCCCCGTCCCCATCCCTGTCCCATCCCTGTCCCATCCCCGTCCCCATCCCCGTCCCCACGCCCACCACTGTCCCCATCCTTGTCCCCATGTCCATAACTGCCCTGTCCCCATCCCCGTCCCCATCCCTGTCCCACACCTGTGCCCGTCCCTGTCCCCATCCCCATCCCTGTCCCTGTCCCCACGCCTACCGCTGTCCCCATCTCCATAACAACTGCCCAGTCCCTATTCCTGTCCCCATCCCCGTCCCACACCTGTCCCTGTCCCCATCCCCATCCCTGTCCCCATCCCCACGCCCACCACTGTCCCCATCCTTGTCCCCATGTCCATAACTGCCCTGTCCCCATCCCCGTCCCCATCCCTGTCCCACACCTGTGCCCGTCCCTGTCCCCATCCCCATCCCTGTCCCTGTCCCCACGCCTACCACTGTCCCCATCTCCATAACAACTGCCCTGTCCCTATCCCTGTCCCCATCCCTGTCCCATCCCCGTCCCCATCCCCGTCCCCACGCCCACCACTGTCCCCATCCTTGTCCCCATGTCCATAACTGCCCTGTCCCATCCCCGTCCCCATCTCTGTCCCACACCTGTGCCCGTCCCTGTCCCCATCCCCATCCCTGTCCCTGTCCCCACGCCTACCACTGTCCCCATCTCCATAACAACTGCCCTGTCCCTATCCCCGTCCCCATCCCTGTCCCATCCCTGTCCCACACCTATGCCCATCCCTGTCCCCATCCCCATCCCCACGCCCACCACTGTCCCCATCCTTGTCCCCATGTCCATAACTGCCCTGTCCCCATCCCTGTCCCACACTTGTGCCTGTCCCTGTCCCCATCCCTGTCCCTGTCCCCACGCCTACCACTGTCCCCATCTCCATAACAACTGCCCTGTCCCTATCCCCGTCCCCATCCCTGTCCCATCCTTGTCCCATCCCCGTCCCCATCCCTGTCCCCACGCCCACCACTGTCCCCATCTTTGTCCCCATGTCCATAACTGCCCTGTCCCATCCCCGTCCCCATCCCTGTCCCACACCTGTGCCCGTCCCTGTCCCCATCCCCATCCCTGTCCCTGTCCCCACGCCTACCACTGTCCCCATCTCCATAACAACTGCCCTGTCCCATCCCCGTCCCCATCCCTGTCCCACACCTGTGCCTGTCCCTGTCCCCATCCCCATCCCTGTCCCTGTCCCCACGCCTACCACTGTCCCCATCTCCATAACAACTGCCCTGTCCCTATCCCCGTCCCCATCCCTGTCCCATCCCTGTCCCACACCTATGCCCATCCCTGTCCCCATCCCCATCCCCACGCCCACCACTGTCCCCATCCTTGTCCCCATGTCCATAACTGCCCTGTCCCCATCCCTGTCCCACACTTGTGCCTGTCCCTGTCCCCATCCCTGTCCCTGTCCCCACGCCTACCACTGTCCCCATCTCCATAACAACTGCCCTGTCCCTATCCCCGTCCCCATCCCTGTCCCATCCTTGTCCCATCCCCGTCCCCATCCCTGTCCCCACGCCCACCACTGTCCCCATCTTTGTCCCCATGTCCATAACTGCCCTGTCCCATCCCCGTCCCCATCCCTGTCCCACACCTGTGCCCGTCCCTGTCCCCATCCCCATCCCTGTCCCTGTCCCCACGCCTACCACTGTCCCCATCTCCATAACAACTGCCCTGTCCCCATCCCCGTCCCCATCCCTGTCCCATCCTTGTCCCATCCCCGTCCCCATCCCCGTCCCCACGCCCACCACTGTCCCCATCCTTGTCCCCATGTCCATAACTGCCCTGTCCCCATCCCCGTCCCCATCCCTGTCCCACACCTGTGCCCGTCCCTGTCCCCATCCCCGTCCCCGTCCCCGTCCCCGTCCCGCCTGCGCTCACCGGTTCGCCTGTTCCTTCTTCCGATCGGCCTCGCGCAGCCCCTCCAGCCAGTGGCCGGGGCAGCCGTAGCCCCGCAGGCTCCGCGCCAACCGCACCACGAAGGAGGCGGCATCGCCTGCCGAGAACGCCCAACTCATCACACCCCACACCGCCCATTTCGGGCTGGGGGGGGGGGCGGGGGGGTGTATGGGGGGGTGTCTCACCTTGCACGGCGAGCCGTGGTTTCCAGAAGACATCGGAATTACGGAGAAGCTGCGCCCGGTCCCGGTTAACGGCCACGATGGCGGCGCGACGCCCGAAAAGCCGCCCGTAGGAGAGGCGAAAATCGCAGACGGCACCTCGGGGGATGCAGGGAGGGGGTCAGGATGGGGACGGGGAGGGGACACGGTGGGTGACATGTCACCCCCCACACCCCCCACCCCCAACCAACCCCGCGCCGGTACCTGCCAGCAGCACCAGGTCGGCGTCGCGGAGGGCGTCGCGGCGGTTCTGGCGCAGGAGGAGGGGGCTGCCGGGGGGGAGAAGCCCCCGCGCCGCCCCCCCCAGGTAGCAGGGGATGCCCAGGGCCTCCAGCGCCGCCCTGCGGGTAGGTGGGCGTCAGCGTGCGCCCAAAACACCTCGGTTTGGCCCCAAAACTGGCTTGGTTGGGGTCCCAACCTGGCTCAGTTGGAGCCCGAAACCAGCTCAGAGTCCCAAACTAGCTCAAGTTTGGCCCCAAAACCAGTTCATTCAGAGCCCCAAACCAGCTCAGTCAGGGCCACCAACTGGTTCAGTTGGGACACCCAAACTGGCTCAGTTTGGCCCCAAAACCAGTTCATTCAGAGCCCCAAACCAGTTCGGTCAGGGCCACCAACTGGTTCAGTTGGGACACCCAAACTGGCTCAGTTTGGCCCCAAAACCAGTTCATTCAGAGCCCCAAACCAGTTCGGTCAGGGCCACCAACTGGTTCAGTTGGGACACCCAAACTGGCTCAGTTTGGCCCCAAAACCAGCTCGGTCAGGGCCCTAAATGAGCTCGGTTGGGGCCCCAAAGTGGCTCAGTTGGAGACCCAAACTGGCTCAGTTTGGCCCCAAAACCAGTTCATTCAGAGCCCCAAACCAGTTCGGTCAGGGCCACCAACTGGTTCAGTTGGGACACCCAAACTGGCTCAGTTTGGCCCCAAAACCAGCTCAGTCAGGGCCCCAAATGAGCTCAGTTGGGGACCCAAAATTGGCTCAGTTGGAGACCCAAACTGGCTCAATTTGGCCCCAAAACCAGTTCATTCAGAGCCCCAAACCAGTTCGGTCAGGGCCACCAACTGGTTCAGTTGGGACACCCAAACTGGCTCAGTTTGGCCCCAAAACCAGTTCAGTCAGGGTCCCAGACTGGCTCAGTTTGGCCCCAGACCGGCCTGGTTTGACCCCAAAACTTGGCTCAGCTGAGCCCAAAAACTCACTCAGTCAGGCCCAAACCTGTCTCATCTGTCCCCAAAGTGGCTGATCTGTCCCCAAAGTGGCTGATCTGTCCCCAAAGCAGCTCACCAGACCCCAAATTGGTTGATCTGTCCATAAACCCAGATCAACTGTCCCCAAACTGGTTCATCCATGCCCAAACCCGTCTCAACCGTCCCCAAACCAGCTCAGTATCCCCTACATTGGTTCCACCATCCCCAAAACAGTTCCTCTGTCCCCAAAACGGTTCCTCTGTCCCCAAACCGGTTCCTCTGTCCCCAAACCGGTTCCTCTGTCCCCAAACCGGTTCACCCGTCCCCAAAACGGTTCAGTATCCCCTACATTGGTTCCACCATCCCCAAAACAGTTCCTCTGTCCCCAAACCAGTTCTTCTGTCCCCAAAACGGTTCACCCATCCCCAAACCGGTTCACCCGTCCCCAAACCGGTTCACCCATCCCCAAACCGGTTCACCCGTCCCCAAACCGGTTCACCCGTCCCCAAACCGGTTCACCCGTCCCCAAACCAGCTCAGTATCCCCTACATTGGTTCCACCATCCCCAAAACAGTTCCTCTGTCCCCAAACCAGTTCTTCTGTCCCCAAACCAGTTCACCCGTCCCCAAACCAGTTCACCCGTCCCCCGAAGGGTCTCACCGCAGCTCCTCGGCCGGCGTGGGTGGCAGCATGGCCTGGCTGCCCACCAGCACCAGCGGTTTGGTGGCCCGGCTCACCAGCTCCGCGCACCGCTGCACCTGTGACCCAAAATTGCTTCTATCAGCCCCAAAAATGGTGGCGGGGGTGGTGGTGGTGGTGGTGGTGGTGGTGTCAAAACCCAGTTCAGTCAGCCCCAGAACTGGCTCGGTTGGGCATCAAACCCAGCAGGATTGGCCCCCAAAGCAGCTCCACTGAGCCCCAAAACTGGCTCAGTTATCCCCAAAAATCAGCTCGGCTGAGCCCCAAAACTGGCTCAATCAGCCCCAAAAACTGGCTCAGCTGAGCTCCCAAACCAGCCCAGTTGGGCCCCAAAACCGGCTGAATTATCCCCAAAAACCAGTTCAGCAGAGCCTCAAAACTGGCTCAGCTAAGCCCCTCAAATCAGTCTCAACTGAACCCCAAAATCAGCCCACTTTAGCCCCTAAACTGGCTCAGCTGAGCCCCAAAACCAGTTGATTTAACCCCAAAACTCTGCCATACCCCAAACCTGCCTCAAGCAACCCCCAAACCCAACCCGGCCCCCTCCAAAACCCCATTTCAGCCCATCCCACCCCACTCCCACCATGTCCCCCATCCATGGGGACCCCAAAACCCCCATCCATGGTGGTATCCCCCCAAAACCCACCTCAGCCCATCTCAAACCCATCCCACCATGTCTCCCATCCATGGACACCCCAACCCCCCCAATCTATGGGTGGTGTCCCCCCAAAACCCCACCTCAGATCATCCCACCCCACTCCCACCATGTCCCCCATCCATGGGGACCCCAAAACCCCCATCCATGGTGGTATCCCCCCAAAACCCACCTCAGCCCATCTCAAACCCATCCCACCATGTCTCCCATCCATGGACACCCCAACCCCCCCAATCTATGGGTGGTGTCCCCCCAAAACCCCACCTCAGATCATCCCACCCCACTCCCACCATGTCCCCCATCCATGGGGACCCCAAAACCCTCCATCCATGGTGGTGGTCCCCCAAAACCCACCTCATCGTCAGTGGCCAGTGGCACCTGCACGGGCAATGGGGACATGTCCCGGGGCTCCCAGGCACCCACGAAGAGGTTACGGATGTAGTTTTGGAGGTACCTACCAGGGTGGGGGGGTGGATATTGGGGTGCCGGGACCCCCATGGGGTGCCAGCAGCACCCAAAGGTGCTGGGGTGGGGGTGGGGGGTTCAACTCACCACTGCACCATCTTTCCCCGCAACCCCCGGCCGCTCTTGGTGCCCCCAATCTCCTTCTCCACCACGTGGAATGGGTAGAGGACATCGATGGGGAGCTCAACGAAGACGGGTCCTATGGAATGGGGGTGCCGTGTCACCCCCAAACCCCACTTTTTTTGGGGGGGGAGGGCTAAAACCCCATAAATTCCAACAGCAGCACCCCAAAACGCCGCCGGAAAACTCACCAGGTGGGAAAAAAAAACCACCACCCCCCAAGAGCCCTGAAGGTGGTTTTGGGGTGGTTTGGGGGAGTATTTTTGGGGTTCCCCCCCCCCCCCCCAATTTGTTGGGTTTTATTTTCATACCGGGTGTCCCCGACTGCGCGGTGGCGATGGCTCGGCGGAGCGCGGGGACGATGTCGCGGACGGTGCGCACCGAGACGCACGTTTTGCAGAGCGTCTTGAAGAGCGAGAGTTGGTCGATGTCCTGCAGGGCTCCCCGACCCTGCCGAGATGAGACAAAACGAGCCTTGAACCCCCCCCAAAACAGGGGCGGGGTGGGGAGGAACCCCCCAAAAGTGGGAGAAAACAACCCCAAAATGGGGGGAAACCACCCAAAAATAGGGGGAAAACACCCAAAACGGTAGAAAACCACCCCAAAATGGGGGGAAACCATGCGAAAATGGGGGGAAATCACCCCAAAATGGGAGAAAAACACCCAAAAAATGGGAGAAAACCACCCCAAAATGGGGGGAAACCACGCGAAAATGGGGGGAAACCACCCCAAAATGGGAGAAAACCACGCGAAAATGGGGGGAAACCACGCGAAAATGGGGGGAAACCACGCGAAAATGGGGGGAAACCACCCAAAACGGGAGAAAACTGCCAAAAAATGGGAGAAAACTGCCAAAAAATGGGAGAAAACTGCCAAAAAATGGGAGAAAACCACCCGAAAATGGGGGGAAACCACCCAAAAAATGGGAGAAAACCACGCGAAAATGGGGGGAAACCACGTGAAAATGGGGGGAAACCACGTGAAAATGGGGGGAAACCACGTGAAAATGGGGGGAAACCACGCGAAAATGGGGGGAAACCACCCAAAACGGGGGGAAACTGCCAAAAAATGGGAGAAAACCACCCGAAAATGCGGAGAAACCACCCAAAACGGGAGAAAACTGCCAAAAAATGGGAGAAACCCACCCCAAAATGGGAGAAAACAACCCCAAAATGGGAGAAAACCACCCAAAAATGGGGGGAAACCACCCAAAAATGGGGGGAAATCACACGAAACAGGAGAAAACTGCCAAAAAATGGGGGAAAAGGCCCCCCCAAAATGGGAGAAAAACAACCCAAATACAGGAGAAAAGCAGCTAAAAATGGGAGAAAACTGCCCAAACTGGGGGAAAACCGCCCTAAAATTGGGGGGAAAACTGCCCCAAAAATGGGGGGAAAACCGCCCCAAAAGGGAGAAAAGCCACCCAAAATGGGGGGAACCACCCAAAATAGGAGAAAACTGCCACAAAATGGGAGAAAACCACCCCAAAATGGGAGAAAAGCCACCCCAAAATGGGAGAACAGCCACCCAAAAAATGGAAGAAAAGCCACCCAAAATGGGGGGAAACCACCCCAAAAATGGGAGGAAACCACCCAAAATGGGAGAAAACCGCCAACAAATGGGAGAAAGCCCCCCCAAAATGGGAGAAACCACCCCAAAAATGGGGCTGGGAAGAGATTTTATGGCGTCCGCCACCTTCTGCAGCGTCGCGGCCGCTCCTCCGATGAGCAGCACCGGTGACTCGGCCATTTGGGCGTTCTTGACGGCCGTCACCGTGTTGGTGACCCCGGGCCCGGCGGTGACAGCGGCGACACCGATGCGACCTGCGGAGAAACGGGGGTGGAGGGGGTGGTGGTGGACAGGGGGTCCCCTCTGCACCCCGATTTTCGGCTGGAGGTTCGGGGCACGGTTGGTTGCTCATCTCGTTGGCGCCCAAGCGGGTGAATTAGCTCCAGGGGGGGGATAAATGGGGGACAAAACCCACCATGGAAGAACTTTGGACACCCTCAACCTCTTTGAACCCTTCTCAGGTTAACCAAGACCCCACCAAGTTGGGACACCCCAAAACTCTCCATCCTTTGGGGCAGGAGAAGGTGCTGGTCATGGGGTCACCTCATCATCATGTCCTCACCAGAGCTGCCAAATTATCTCCTGGGGGGGATAAATGGGGGACGAAACCCACCATGGAAGAACCTTGGACACCCCCAAACTCTTTGGACCTTCCTCCACTCAACCAAGACCACACCAAGTTGGAACACCCCAAAACTCTCCATCCTTCGGGGCAGGAGAAGGTGCTGGTCATGGGGTCACCTCATCATCATGTCCTCACCAGAGCTGCCAAATTACCTCCTCAGGAGGGGACAAAACCCACCATGGAAGAACCTTGGACACCCCCAAACTCTTTGGACCTTCCTCCATTCAACCAAGACCCCACCAAGTTGGGACACCCCAAAACCCTCCACCCATTGGGGCATTAGAAGGTTCTGGCCATGAGGTCCCCCTCCATATCCGCACCGGAGAGCCTGGAGACGGCATCGGCGGCGAAGACGGCGGTGGCCTCATGCCGAGTGTCCACCACGCGGATTCCCACCTTCTCGCTGGCCACCAAGATGGGTGAGATGTGGCCACCAGCCAGGGCGAAGAGGAAGCGGACGCCGTGTGCCTTCAACACCTCCGCCACCAACTCACCGCCGTGCCGGGGGCTTTGGGGGTCCACCTGTACGGCGAAGAGTTCACCGGGAGGTTGTGCGCGGTGGCACCATCCCTTTGCCGGACCGCCGGCTTCAAAAATCGGCGTTTTTCAGCAAAACCGCCGTGTTTTCACCCGTTTCGTCCTACCTTATGCCAGAGCTGGTAGAGGAGCCCCAAGCGATACGCCACCGCCAGCAGTGCCGCCGCCAACGCCACCAGGAGCCCGGCACAGGCGACGCCGATGCCGGCAAGGAGTTCCATGGGGATGCCGGTGTGCCGGGAGCTGGGAAGCATTGCCGGGATGGAGGAAGGAAAAAATCAATCCCAAAACCCCCATGAGATGGGGTTGCACCGACCGAGGCTGTGCCGAAACCACTACGACGGCACGGCACGGCACAGCATGGCGCCACCGTCCCCCGAGGCCGGCACGGCACCGGGATGGTGGCGGTGAATTGAACCCGGATTAACTGAATCCCGATTAATTGAACGCGGATTCATTGAACCCAATGAATTGAACGTGGTTTTACTGAATCCGGTTTAATTGAACCCGGTTCCAACGGATCTGGTTTAATCGAACCCGGTTTAATTGGATCTGGTTTAATTGACCCCGGTTTCAATTAATCTGGTTTAAATGAACCCGATTTAATGGAACCCAGTTTCACCGAATCCTGTTTAATTGACCCCGGTTTCAACAAATCTGGTTTAAATGAACCCAGTTTAATTGAACCCGGTTTATTGGAACCCAGTTTCACCGAATCCAGTTTAATTTGACCTGGTTTAATTGAACACAATTAATGGCAGCTGGTTTCACCGAATCCGGTTTAACCGAACCCAGTTTCAATGAATCTGGTTTAATTTGACCTGGTTTAATTGAAACCGGTTTCACTGAATCTGGTTTAATTGAACCCAGTTTAATTGAACCAAATGAATTGAAACTGGTTTAATCGAACCCGGTTTAATTGAACCCAGTTGAACTGAATCAAAACTGGTTTAATCAAACCGGTTTCAGTCAAAGCCGGGTTAACCGAACCCGATTCACTGAACCCAGTTTAACTGAACCTGGTGAAGTCAACCCAGTTTAATTGAACCAAGTTTAATCAAATCCAGTGAACTGAATCCAGTTCAATCGGACCCAGTTCAACTGAATCCAGTTCAATCGGACCCAGTTTATCTGAATCCAGTTCAATCAAACCCAGTTTAGCTGAATCCAGTTCAATCAAACCCAGTTTAGCTGAATCCAGTTTAATCGGACCCAGTTTAGCTGAATCCAGTTTAATCGGACCCAGTTCAACTGAATCCAGTTTAATCGGACCCAGTTCAACTGAACCCAGTTCAATCGAACCCAGTTCAACTGAATCCAGTTTAATCAGACCCAGTTCAACTGAATCCAGTTCAATCGAACCCAGTTTAGATGAATCCAGTTTAATTGGACCCAGTTTAACTGAATCCAGTTTAATCAGACCCAGTTTAGCTGAATCCAGTTTAATCGGACCCAGTTCAACTGAACCCAGTTTAATCGGACCCAGTTCAACTGAACCCAGTTTAACTGAATCCAGTTTAACTGAACCCAGTACCACTTCTCCAGCTCAACCCCGGCGCCAGCCCAGAGCCAGCTCGTTTGCATAATTACCCCCCTAACGAAGGCGGCGCCAGTCTGCTGCAATTCTTGGCGCGGGCGTAACGACCCGAGGGGAAAAGGCGGATGGTACCAAAACCCGTCCTAATTTCCCCCCAAATATGCACATTTTTAGCCACTTCCCACACCCACGGCGGATTCGGACACCGGATTTACTCCCTAAACCCCAATTTCCTCATTTTTTGGCTTAAAAAAGGCGCGCGAGTGTCGCAGAAAAGCTCAAATTGGGTAAAATAACCCCATTTTGAAGGGTGGTTTTGGGGTCCCCCCCAACCCACCCCGGGCTGGTGGTACCTACGGGGTGACAGTGACGGTGACAGCGAGGTGACGACGGGTCCCTGTGACGAAGGGGACACGCTCAGTTTTGGTTTTCTACCCCGTTTTGGCTGCTCCGTCGGTTCCTTGTCCCCCTCTGTCCCCACGGCCACCCAGTTGTCCCCGTCCTCGTCCCAGTTGTCCCCGTCCCGTTCCCCCCCCCCCCATCTTTGGTGTCCCCTTTGTCCCTGTGGCCGTCCCTGTCCTGGCTGTCCCCCCGCCACCATCCTTGGTGTCCCCCTTGTCCTTATGGTCACCCTGAACATGTGGCCACCCCTCTCCTGGCTGTCCCCCTGCCATGGCCACCCTGTCCTTGATGTGTCACCCCCCCACCCCCCCCCGTGGCCACCTGTCTGCACAGTCACTCCTGTCCCTGTGGTCACCTTGAGCCTGTGGCCACCCTGTCCTGGTTGTCACTTCTCCCCCATGGCCACCCTGTCCCTACTGTCCCCACCATGGCCACCCCATCCTGGTGGCCCCCTCATGGCCACCCCGTCCTGACTGTCCCCCCCCGTGGCCACCCCATCTTCATTGTCCCCCCCATGGCCACCCTGTCCCTGTTGTCCCCCCCATTGCCACCCCGTCCTGGCTGTCCCCCCCATGGCCACCCCATCTTCATTGTCGTCCTCCCAGGGCCACCCCGTCTTCATTGTCACCCCCATGGCCACCCCGTCCTGGTTGTCCCCCCCCCAGGGCCACCCTGTCTTCATTGTCCCCCCCCATGGCCACCCCGTCCTGGTCATCCCCCCCATGGCCACCCCATCCTGGCTGTCCCCCCGCCCATGGCCACCCCATGGCCACCCTGTCCCTGTTGTCCCCCCCCATGGCCACCCTGTCCCTACTGTCCCCACCATGGCCACCCCGTCTTCATTGTCCCCCCTGTGGCCACACTGTCCCTGTTGTCCCCCCCATGGCCACCCTGTCCTGGTTGTCCCCCCTCATGGCCACCCTGTCTTCATTGTCCCCCCCATGGCCACCCCATCCTGGCTGTCCCCCCGCCCATGGCCACCCCATGGCCACCCTGTCCCTACTGTCACCCCCATGGCCACCCCATCTTCATTGCCCCCCCCCGTGGCCACCCTGTCCCTGTTGTCCCCCCCCATGGCCACCCCGTCTTCATTGTCCCCCCCATAGCCACCCTGTCCTGGTTGTCCCCCCCAAGGCCACCCCATCCTGGCTGTCCCCCCACCCATGGCCACCCTGTCCCTACTGTCACCCCCATGGCCACCCCATCTTCATTGCCCCCCCCCGTGGCCACCCTGTCCTTTCTGTCCCCCCCATGGCCACCCCATCTTCATTGCCCCCCCCCCGTGGCCACCCTGTCCCTGTTGTCCCCCCCATGGCCACCCTGTCCTGGCTGTCCCCCCCCCTCCCATGGCCACCCCTGTCCCTCGTGTCACCCCAGCGACCCCCCAAAGCCCCGGACCCCCCATTACTGCGCCCCCCCCCATGCCCCAACCCCCCCCTTTATGACACCCCCGCCCCGAGCACGAGGACCCCCCTGTCCCACGCCCCCCCTCCGAGTGGCCCCCCCTCCCATAATCCCTCCCCGAGCCCGGGGTCACCCTCCTCCCCCCCCGCCCCGGGACCCCCCTACGCCCCAGGACCCCCCCACGCCCCCACTTGCCCTTCCCGGAAGCGCCGCGCCTCTCGGCCCCGCCCACACCTGGAAACCACGCCCACACCTCTAAGCCCCGCCCTAAATCCCACCCGTGACCACGCCCCCCCGTACCGTCTACATGCGGGGGGGGGGGGGTGGGTGTCGCACCTCCCGAGCGTCCCCCCCGCGCCGCCGCCTGAGTCACGTGACGCGAGCCCTTCCGGCACCGCCCCCCTCCTCCCGCCGGCGCTCTGGCGTCACTCGGCCGCGCGCCCCTCCCCCCTCGCC
>NC_138934.1:1858509-2010545 GCF_965231255.1 Vanellus vanellus | reverse complement strand
TCTGGCACTTAATTAGCATGTGGCTCATTTGCATACGCCTCATTTGCATGCCCCTCATTTGCATACCACCCCCTCCAGCGGGGCCGATTCTGGGTGGGGGGGGGGGAATCCCCCCCCCCAAAAAAAAGGGGGCGGGGTGGGGGGAGGGGATTATTGCCCAACCCCCCCCCCCCTCCCCCAATCCGGGCGGTCCCTTTTTGGGCTTTTTTCACCCCAAAAGTCTCCCCCCCCCCCCCCCAATAGCATCTCGGGGCTGTGCAGAGACCCCAAAAATGGGGCGTAAAGTGGGGGGGGGGGGGGGGAGGGGCACCCATGGGGGGGGGGTGTCACCCAAATTGGGGGGGGGGGGTGTCCGTGCGATGGGGGGGGGGGAGGGGTTTCCCCCCCTCCCCATAATGGATTTTTGGGGGGGGGGGTGGGGGGTGTATTATTGCAGAGGGGGGGGGAAGGGGGGGTTGGGGGGGGGGGGAGGGGCGCTACTCGCCCCCCCCCGCCCCCCCCGCGCAGTTCTCTTTGCTCTCCGATGTGATGGCCAAATACTCCGAACTGGGGGGGGGGAGGGGGGAGGTGAGGGGGTGGGGGGGGGGGAGGGGGCGCCCCACGGCACCCCCTATCACCCCCCCATAGCCCCTATAGCCCCCCCATACCCCCCCATTGCCCCCCTCCCCCTATAGACCCCCCATTGCCCCCCCATAGCCCCCCCATACCCCCTTATTGCCCCCCACCCCTTATAGACCCCCCCATTGCCCCCCCACCCCCTATAGCCCCCCCATACCCCCCCATTGCCCCCCCCATAGACCCCCCCATACCCCCCTATTGCCCCCCCGCCACCTATAGCCCCCCCATTGCCCCCCCTATAGCCCCCCCATACCCCCCTATTGCCCCCCCCTATAGCCCCCCCATTGCCCCCCCTATAGCCCCCCCATACCCCCCTATTGCCCCCCTCCCCCTATAGACCCCCCATTGCCCCCCCCCATAGACCCCCCCATACCCCCCTATTGCCCCCCCGCCACCTATAGCCCCCCCATTGCCCCCCCTATAGCCCCCCCACACCCCCCTATTGCCCCCCTCCCCCTATAGACCCCCCATTGCCCCCCCCATAGTCCCTATACACCCCCACCCCCCCACCGGCCCACCCCCATTGACCCCCATACCCTCTATAGCCCCCCATACCCCCCTGTAACACCCCCCCATACCCCCCTATACCGCCCCCATACCCCCCCCATAACCCCCTCATCCCCCCCTATTCTGCCCATACCCCCCTATACCGCCCATACCCCCCATACCCCCATACCCCCCTATACCGCCCATACCACCCATACCCCCATACCCCCCTATACCGCCCATACCCCCCTATTCCACCCATACCCCCACACCCCCCCATACCCCCAATTCCCCCCATACCCCCCTATACCGCCCATACCCCCCTATACTGCCCATACCCCCAATTCCCCCCATACCCCCAATACCCCCCATACCCCCCTATACCGCCCATACACCCTTATACCGCCCATACCCCCCATACCCCCCTATACCCCCCATACCCCCCTATACCGCCCATACACCCCTATACCACCCATACCCCCCATACCCCCCTATACCCCCCATACCCCCCTATACCGCCCATACACCCCTATACCGCCCATACCCCCCAATTCCGCCCATACCCCCCTATACCCCCCATACCCCCCTATACCGCCCATACCCCCCAATTCCGCCCATACCCCCCTATACCGCCCATGCCCCCCATACCCGCCATACCCCCCCATACCCCCCTATACTGCCCATATACACCATACCCCCCTATACCGCCCATACCCCCCTATTCCACCCATACCCCCCTATACCGCCCATGCCCCCCATACCCCCCTATACCCCCCTATACCACCCATACCGCCCATACCCCCCTATACCGCCCATACCCCCCTATACCGCCCATACCCCCCTATACTGCCCATACCCCCAATTCCCCCGATACCCCCCAATACCGCCCATACCCCCAATTCCGCCCATACCCCCCAATTCCCCCCATCCCCCCCCATCCCCCCCTATACCGCCCATCCCCCCCATAACCCCCTATACCCCCCCCTATAGCACCCCAACACCCCCCCACCCCCCTTCCCTCTCCAAGCCCCTCCCCTCCCCAAAGCCCCGCCCCCCCCTTCTTCTCGCGTGGCCCCGCCCACTCACGCGCTGTCGGGGGGCGGGGCGGCGGCCGCCACTTTGCGGTAGCAGTAGAGCATCTCGGCGGCCAACCAGAGGGTGAGCACCACGATGAGGACGTACATGAGGATCTCCGAGACGATGGACGCCAGGTCCCGCCGGGCTGCCGGCCCCGGGATTCGAACCCGCAGCTCCCCGGGGGCGGGGAAACGCCTCCCCCCCTCCCCAACCCCCTCCCCAACCCCCTCCTCCCACCTCCTAAACCACGCCCCCGCCGCCCCCAAACCACCATCCATCCCCCCCCCCCCTCCCCGGCAACACGTGGCACTGTAGGGGTTATGGCTCTGCCTAAGCCACGCCCCCCCGCCGCCTAAGCCACGCCCACGCAGCCTCAAACCACGCCCGCTCCGCGTCAAGCCACGCCCCCCCGCCTGCAATGCATAGCACTGTAGGGGCTATACTCCTGCCTGGCCACGCCCCCCCGCGCCTAAGCCACGCCCCCCCATAGAGGCTATACCCCACCTGGCCACAGCCCCCGCCTAAGCCACGCCCCACACCGCCCTAAGCCACGCCCTCCATAGTACTGTAGGGGCTATGTCTCTGCCTAAGCCACGCCCCCGCTGCCTAAGCCACGCCCACGCAGCCCCAAACCACGCCCACTCCGCATCAAGCCACGCCCCCCCCGCCTGCAACGCATAGCACTGCAGGGGCTATACTCCTGCCTGGCCACGCCCCCCCGCGCCTAAGCCACGCCCCCCTGTAGTACTGTAGGGGCTATGTCTCTGCCTGGCCACACCCCCGCCGCCTAAGCCACGCCCCCCCGCCTGCAATGCATAGCACTGTAGGGGCTATACTCCTGCCTGGCCACGCCCCCCTCCTAAACCACGCCCCCTCCAACATCTATATACCCATACCCCTCCCCAGCCCCACAACCCCACCCCCCTCCCCACCCCTTCCCCAACCCAATCTATAGCCCTGCCTCCTCAAGCCACGCCTACCTCACCCCAAACCACGCCCCCAACCCCAACATACCCCCTACCCCTCCCCAAGCCCCACTCCATACCCCCACCCCCTCAATCCCCAACCCACAAACCACGCCCCCTCCTAAACCACGCCCCCAACCCAATATACCCCATACCCCTCCCCAAGCCCCGCTCCATACCCCCACCCCCACAAACCACGCCCCCTCCTAAACCACGCCCCCAACCCAACATACCCCATACCCCTCCCCAAGCCCCGCTCCATACCCCCACCCCCTCAATCCCCACCTCAAGCCACGCCCCCTTACCTAAACCACGCCCCCAACCCAACATACCCTATACCCCTCTCCAAGCCACAATCCATACCCCCACCCCCACAAACCACGCCCCCTCCTAAACCACGCCCCCAACCCCAACATACCCCCTACCCCTCCCCAAGCCCCGCTCCATACCCCCACCCCCTCAATCCCCAACCCACAAACCACGCCCCCTCGTAAGCCACGCCCCCAACCCCAACATACCCCATACCCCTCCCCAAGCCCCACTCCATACCCCCACCCCCACAAGCCACGCCCCCTCCTAAACCACGCCCCCAACCCCAACATACCCCATACCCCTCCCCAAGCCCCGCTCCATACCCCCACCCCCACAGGCCACGCCCCCTCCTAAACCACGCCCCCAACCCAATATACCCCATACCCCTCCCCAAGCACCACTCCATACCCCCACCCCCACAAGCCACGCCCCCTCCTAAACCACGCCCCCAACCCCAATATACCCCATACCCCTCCCCAAGCCCCGCTCCATACCCCCACCCCCTCAATCCCCACCTCAAGCCACGCCCCCTTACCTAAACCACGCCCCCAACCCAACATACCCTATACCCCTCTCCAAGCCACAATCCATACCCCCACCCCCACAAACCACGCCCCCTCCTAAACCACGCCCCCAACCCCAACATACCCCCTACCCCTCCCCAAGCCCCGCTCCATACCCCCACCCCCTCAATCCCCACCTCAAGCCACGCCCCCTCCTAAACCACGCCCCCAACCCAATATACCCCATACCCCTCCCCAAGCCCCACTCCATACCCCCACCCCCTCAATCCCCACCTCAAGCCACGCCCCCTCCTAAACCACGCCCCCAACCCCAACATACCCCCTACCCCTCCCCAAGCCCCACTCCATACCCCCACCCCCACAACCCGCCCCCTCGTAAGCCACGCCCCCCTACCCCTCCCCAAGCCCCGCTCCATACCCTAACTACCTCAGGCCCCGCCCCCAAGCCAAACCCCACCCCCCCACCCCCCCAAGCCCCGCCCACCCGTGTCGACGACAGCCAATCGCAGGGTCTTATTGCGGGCCAGGCTGTAGACGTATCCCTCGAAGGTGAGGTTGCGGCGGAGGCGGCAGACGTAGAGACCGGCGTGGGAACGTCCCACGGCCGAGAGCCACAGGGAGAGGTCCTGCAGGTCCCGCGTGCCCCGGGAGCCGTTCCAGGCCAGCAGCCCCTGGAAGGGGCCCGGGGCCACCCACTGCCCCTCCTCCGGGCTGTAGTGCAGGATCTGCGGGGGGGGGGGGAAACCAGTGCTCCCAGTGCCGCCCAGTGCCGCCCAGTAGCCTCCCAGTATGCTCCCAATAGAGGCTCCCTGCTGCACCACACTCACCCCCAGTGCCTCCCAGTATGCTCCCAGTAACACCCAGTATGCACCCAGTGCCTCCCAGTAGCCTCCCAGTGCCTCCCAGTAAACCCCCAGTACCTCCTCCCATGTCACCCCACTGCACCCCAGTCGCCTTTCATGTCTCCCAAGTGCCGCCCAGTAACCCTCAGTGCTCCCAGTCTCATCCCAGTGCTTCCCAGTACACCCCCAGTGCCTCCCAGTATGCACCCAGTGCCTCCCAGTAGCCTCCCAGTGACTCCCAGTATACCCCCAGTGCCTCCTCCCATGTCTCCCCACTGCACCCCAGTCGCCTCTCGTGTCTCCCAAGTGCCTCCCAGTAGCCTCCCAGTGACTCCCAGTCTCATCCCAGTGCCTCCCAGTGCACCCCCAGTGCCTCCCAGTGCCTCCCAGTACACTCCCAGTGCCTCCCAGTAGAGGCTCCCCGCTGCACCACACTCGCCCCCAGTGCCACCGCAGTAGCCTTATTAGCTCCCCAGTATACCCAGTGCCGCCCAGTATGCTCCCAGTGACACCCAGTATCCTCCCAGTGCTTCCCAGTAGCCTCCCAGTGCCTCCCAGTAGCCTCCCAGTGACTCCCAGTATACCCCCAGTGCCTCCTCCCATGTCTCCCCACTGCACCCCAGTCGCCTCTCATGTCTCCCAAGTGCCGCCCAGTAACCCCCACTGCCTCCTCAGTACCCCCAGTGCCTCCCAGTACACCCCCAGTGCCTCCCAGTATGCTCCCAGTAACACCCAGTATGCACCCAGTGCCTCCCAGTACACTCCCAGTGCCTCCCAGTACCCCCCCACTGCCTCCCAGTACCCCCCAGTGCCCCCTCTAAGGGGCCCGGGGCCACCCACTGCCCCTCCTCCGGGCTGTAGTGCAGGATCTGCGGGGGGAGGGGGGAAACCAGTGCTCCCAGTGCCTCCCAGTGCCTCCCAGTATCCTCCCAGTGCCTCCCAGTATACTCCCAGTAGAGGCTCCCCGCTGCACCACACTCGCCCCCAGTGCCGCCCCAGTAGCCTTAGTAGCTCCCCAGTATACCCAGTGCCGCCCAGTATGCTCCCAGTGACACCCAGTATCCTCCCAGTGCCTCCCAGTATCCTCCCAGTGCTTCCCAGTAGCCTCCCAGTGACTCCCAGTATGCTCCCTATAGAGGCTCCCTGCTGCACCACACTCGCCCCCAGTGCTGCCCCAGTACCCTCTAGTAGCTCCCCAGTATACCCAGTGCCGCGCAGTATGCTCCCAGTGACACCCAGTATCCTCCCAGTGCCTCCCAGTGCCTCCCAGTATCCTCCCAGTAGCCTCCCAGTAGAGGCTCCCCGCTGCACCACACCTCTCATGTCTCCCAAGTGCCGCCCAGTAACCCTCAGTGCTCCCAGACTCATCCCAGTGCCTCCCAGTACACCCCCAGTGCCTCCCAGTACACCCCCAGTGCCTCCCAGTATGCACCCAGTGCCTCCCAGTAGCCTCCCAGTGCTTCCCAGTATACCCCCAGTGCCTCATCCCATGTCACCCCACTGCACCCCAGTCGCCTCTCGTGTCTCCCAAGTGCCGCCCAGTAACCCCCACTGCCTCCCAGTCTCATCCCAGTGCCTCCCAGTACACCCCCAGTGCCTCCTCAGTACCCCCAGTGCCTCCCAGTATGCTCCCAGTAACACCCAGTATGCACCCAGTGCCTCCCAGTACCCTCCCAGTGCTTCCCAGTACCCTCCCACTGCCTCCCAGTACCCCCCAGTGCCCCCCAGTGCCCCCTGGAAGGGGCCCGGGGCCACCCACTGCCCCTCCTCCGGGCTGTAGTGGAGGATCTGCGGGGGGAGGGGGGAAACCAGTGCCTCCCAGTGCCTCCCAGTGCCTCCCAGTAGCCTCCCAGTATGCTCCCAATAGAGGCTCCCTGCTGCACCACACTCGACCCCAGTGCCGCCCCAGTAGCCTTAGTAGCTCCCCAGTATACCCAGTGCCGCCCAGTATGCTCCCAGTGACACCCAGTATCCTCCCAGTGCCTCCCAGTATCCTCCCAGTGCTTCCCAGTATCCTCCCAGTGCCTCCCAGTGCCTCCCAGTAGAGGCTCCCCGCTGCACCACACCTCTCATGTCTCCCAAGTGCCACCCAGTAACCCCCACTGCCTCCCAGTCTCATCCCACTGCCTCCCAGTGCACCCCCAGTGCCTCCCAGTACACTCCCAGTGACTCCCAGTAGCCTCCCAGTGCTTCCCAGTATACTCCCAGTGCCTCCTCCCATGTCTCCCCACTGCACCCCAGTCACCTCTCGTGTCTCCCAAGTGCCGCCCAGTAACCCCCACTGCCTCCCAGTCTCATCCCAGTGCCTCCCAGTACACCCCCAGTGCCTCCCAGTATGCACCCAGTGCCTCCCAGTAGCCTCCCAGTGACTCCCAGTATACCCCCAGTGCCTCCTCCCATGTCTCCCCACTGCACCCCAGTCGCCTCTCGTGTCTCCCAAGTGCCGCCCAGTAACCCCCAGTGCCTCCTCAGTACCCCCAGTGCCTCCCAGTATGCTCCCAGTAACACCCAGTATGCACCCAGTGCCTCCCAGTAGCCTCCCAGTGCTTCCCAGTACCCCCCAGTGCCCCCCAGTGCCCCCTGGAAGGGGCCCGGGGCCACCCACTGCCCCTCCTCCGGGCTGTAGTGCAGGATCTGCGGGGGGAGGGGGGAAACCAGTGCTCCCAGTGCCGCCCAGTGCCTCCCAGTGCCGCCCAGTGCCGCCCAGTAGGCTCCCAGTAGAGGCTCCCCGCTGCACCACACCTCTCATGTCTCCCAAGTGCCGCCCAGTAACCCTCAGTGCTCCCAGTCTCATCCCAGTGCCTCCCAGTACACCCCCAGTGCCTCCCAGTACACCCCCAGTGCCTCCCAGTAGCCTCCCAGTGCCTCCCAGTATACCCCCAGTGCCTCATCCCATGTCTCCCCACTGCACCCCAGTCGCCTCTCGTGTCTCCCAAGTGCCTCCCAGTAGCCTCCCAGTGACTCCCAGTCTCATCCCAGTGCCTCCCAGTGCACCCCCAGTGCCTCCCAGTGCCTCCCAGTACACTCCCAGTGCCTCCCAGTAGAGGCTCCCCGCTGCACCACACTCGCCCCCAGTGCCACCGCAGTAGCCTTATTAGCTCCCCAGTATACCCAGTGCCGCCCAGTATGCTCCCAGTGACACCCAGTATCCTCCCAGTGCTTCCCAGTAGCCTCCCAGTGCCTCCCAGTAGCCTCCCAGTGACTCCCAGTATACCCCCAGTGCCTCCTCCCATGTCTCCCCACTGCACCCCAGTCGCCTCTCATGTCTCCCAAGTGCCGCCCAGTAACCCCCACTGCCTCCTCAGTACCCCCAGTGCCTCCCAGTACACCCCCAGTGCCTCCCAGTATGCTCCCAGTAACACCCAGTATGCACCCAGTGCCTCCCAGTACACTCCCAGTGCCTCCCAGTACCCCCCCACTGCCTCCCAGTACCCCCCAGTGCCCCCTCTAAGGGGCCCGGGGCCACCCACTGCCCCTCCTCCGGGCTGTAGTGCAGGATCTGCGGGGGGAGGGGGGAAACCAGTGCTCCCAGTGCCTCCCAGTGCCTCCCAGTATCCTCCCAGTGCCTCCCAGTATACTCCCAGTAGAGGCTCCCCGCTGCACCACACTCGCCCCCAGTGCCGCCCCAGTAGCCTTAGTAGCTCCCCAGTATACCCAGTGCCGCCCAGTATGCTCCCAGTGACACCCAGTATCCTCCCAGTGCCTCCCAGTATCCTCCCAGTGCTTCCCAGTAGCCTCCCAGTGACTCCCAGTATGCTCCCTATAGAGGCTCCCTGCTGCACCACACTCGCCCCCAGTGCTGCCCCAGTACCCTCTAGTAGCTCCCCAGTATACCCAGTGCCGCGCAGTATGCTCCCAGTGACACCCAGTATCCTCCCAGTGCCTCCCAGTGCCTCCCAGTATCCTCCCAGTAGCCTCCCAGTAGAGGCTCCCCGCTGCACCACACCTCTCATGTCTCCCAAGTGCCGCCCAGTAACCCTCAGTGCTCCCAGACTCATCCCAGTGCCTCCCAGTACACCCCCAGTGCCTCCCAGTACACCCCCAGTGCCTCCCAGTATGCACCCAGTGCCTCCCAGTAGCCTCCCAGTGCTTCCCAGTATACCCCCAGTGCCTCATCCCATGTCACCCCACTGCACCCCAGTCGCCTCTCGTGTCTCCCAAGTGCCGCCCAGTAACCCCCACTGCCTCCCAGTCTCATCCCAGTGCCTCCCAGTACACCCCCAGTGCCTCCTCAGTACCCCCAGTGCCTCCCAGTATGCTCCCAGTAACACCCAGTATGCACCCAGTGCCTCCCAGTACCCTCCCAGTGCTTCCCAGTACCCTCCCACTGCCTCCCAGTACCCCCCAGTGCCCCCCAGTGCCCCCTGGAAGGGGCCCGGGGCCACCCACTGCCCCTCCTCCGGGCTGTAGTGGAGGATCTGCGGGGGGAGGGGGGAAACCAGTGCCTCCCAGTGCCTCCCAGTGCCTCCCAGTAGCCTCCCAGTATGCTCCCAATAGAGGCTCCCTGCTGCACCACACTCGACCCCAGTGCCGCCCCAGTAGCCTTAGTAGCTCCCCAGTATACCCAGTGCCGCCCAGTATGCTCCCAGTGACACCCAGTATCCTCCCAGTGCCTCCCAGTATCCTCCCAGTGCTTCCCAGTATCCTCCCAGTGCCTCCCAGTGCCTCCCAGTAGAGGCTCCCCGCTGCACCACACCTCTCATGTCTCCCAAGTGCCACCCAGTAACCCCCACTGCCTCCCAGTCTCATCCCACTGCCTCCCAGTGCACCCCCAGTGCCTCCCAGTACACTCCCAGTGACTCCCAGTAGCCTCCCAGTGCTTCCCAGTATACTCCCAGTGCCTCCTCCCATGTCTCCCCACTGCACCCCAGTCACCTCTCGTGTCTCCCAAGTGCCGCCCAGTAACCCCCACTGCCTCCCAGTCTCATCCCAGTGCCTCCCAGTACACCCCCAGTGCCTCCCAGTATGCACCCAGTGCCTCCCAGTAGCCTCCCAGTGACTCCCAGTATACCCCCAGTGCCTCCTCCCATGTCTCCCCACTGCACCCCAGTCGCCTCTCGTGTCTCCCAAGTGCCGCCCAGTAACCCCCAGTGCCTCCTCAGTACCCCCAGTGCCTCCCAGTATGCTCCCAGTAACACCCAGTATGCACCCAGTGCCTCCCAGTAGCCTCCCAGTGCTTCCCAGTACCCCCCAGTGCCCCCCAGTGCCCCCTGGAAGGGGCCCGGGGCCACCCACTGCCCCTCCTCCGGGCTGTAGTGCAGGATCTGCGGGGGGAGGGGGGAAACCAGTGCTCCCAGTGCCGCCCAGTGCCTCCCAGTGCCGCCCAGTGCCGCCCAGTAGGCTCCCAGTAGAGGCTCCCCGCTGCACCACACCTCTCATGTCTCCCAAGTGCCGCCCAGTAACCCTCAGTGCTCCCAGTCTCATCCCAGTGCCTCCCAGTACACCCCCAGTGCCTCCCAGTACACCCCCAGTGCCTCCCAGTAGCCTCCCAGTGCCTCCCAGTATACCCCCAGTGCCTCATCCCATGTCTCCCCACTGCACCCCAGTCGCCTCTCGTGTCTCCCAAGTGCCTCCCAGTAGCCTCCCAGTGACTCCCAGTCTCATCCCAGTGCCTCCCAGTGCACCCCCAGTGCCTCCCAGTGCCTCCCAGTACACTCCCAGTGCCTCCCAGTAGAGGCTCCCCGCTGCACCACACTCGCCCCCAGTGCCACCGCAGTAGCCTTATTAGCTCCCCAGTATACCCAGTGCCGCCCAGTATGCTCCCAGTGACACCCAGTATCCTCCCAGTGCTTCCCAGTAGCCTCCCAGTGCCTCCCAGTAGCCTCCCAGTGACTCCCAGTATACCCCCAGTGCCTCCTCCCATGTCTCCCCACTGCACCCCAGTCGCCTCTCATGTCTCCCAAGTGCCGCCCAGTAACCCCCACTGCCTCCTCAGTACCCCCAGTGCCTCCCAGTACACCCCCAGTGCCTCCCAGTATGCTCCCAGTAACACCCAGTATGCACCCAGTGCCTCCCAGTACACTCCCAGTGCCTCCCAGTACCCCCCCACTGCCTCCCAGTACCCCCCAGTGCCCCCTCTAAGGGGCCCGGGGCCACCCACTGCCCCTCCTCCGGGCTGTAGTGCAGGATCTGCGGGGGGAGGGGGGAAACCAGTGCTCCCAGTGCCTCCCAGTGCCTCCCAGTATCCTCCCAGTGCCTCCCAGTATACTCCCAGTAGAGGCTCCCCGCTGCACCACACTCGCCCCCAGTGCTGCCCCAGTAGCCTTAGTAGCTCCCCAGTATACCCAGTGCCGCCCAGTATGCTCCCAGTGACACCCAGTATCCTCCCAGTGCCTCCCAGTATCCTCCCAGTGCTTCCCAGTAGCCTCCCAGTGACTCCCAGTATGCTCCCTATAGAGGCTCCCTGCTGCACCACACTCGCCCCCAGTGCTGCCCCAGTACCCTCTAGTAGCTCCCCAGTATACCCAGTGCCGCGCAGTATGCTCCCAGTGACACCCAGTATCCTCCCAGTGCCTCCCAGTATCCTCCCAGTAGCCTCCCAGTAGAGGCTCCCCGCTGCACCACACCTCTCGTGTCTCCCAAGTGCCGCCCAGTAACCCTCAGTGCTCCCAGACTCATCCCAGTGCCTCCCAGTACACCCCCAGTGCCTCCCAGTACACCCCCAGTGCCTCCCAGTATGCACCCAGTACCTCCCAGTAGCCTCCCAGTGCTTCCCAGTATACCCCCAGTGCCTCATCCCATGTCACCCCACTGCACCCCAGTCGCCTCTCGTGTCTCCCAAGTGCCGCCCAGTAACCCCCACTGCCTCCCAGTCTCATCCCAGTGCCTCCCAGTACACCCCCAGTGCCTCCTCAGTACCCCCAGTGCCTCCCAGTATGCTCCCAGTAACACCCAGTATGCACCCAGTGCCTCCCAGTACCCTCCCAGTGCTTCCCAGTACCCTCCCACTGCCTCCCAGTACCCCCCAGTGCCCCCCAGTGCCCCCTGGAAGGGGCCCGGGGCCACCCACTGCCCCTCCTCCGGGCTGTAGTGGAGGATCTGCGGGGGGAGGGGGGAAACCAGTGCCTCCCAGTGCCTCCCAGTGCCTCCCAGTAGCCTCCCAGTATGCTCCCAATAGAGGCTCCCTGCTGCACCACACTCGACCCCAGTGCCGCCCCAGTAGCCTTAGTAGCTCCCCAGTATACCCAGTGCCGCCCAGTATGCTCCCAGTGACACCCAGTATCCTCCCAGTGCCTCCCAGTATCCTCCCAGTGCTTCCCAGTATCCTCCCAGTGCCTCCCAGTGCCTCCCAGTAGAGGCTCCCCGCTGCACCACACCTCTCATGTCTCCCAAGTGCCACCCAGTAACCCCCACTGCCTCCCAGTCTCATCCCACTGCCTCCCAGTGCACCCCCAGTGCCTCCCAGTACACTCCCAGTGACTCCCAGTAGCCTCCCAGTGCTTCCCAGTATACTCCCAGTGCCTCCTCCCATGTCTCCCCACTGCACCCCAGTCACCTCTCGTGTCTCCCAAGTGCCGCCCAGTAACCCCCACTGCCTCCCAGTCTCATCCCAGTGCCTCCCAGTACACCCCCAGTGCCTCCCAGTATGCACCCAGTGCCTCCCAGTAGCCTCCCAGTGACTCCCAGTATACCCCCAGTGCCTCCTCCCATGTCTCCCCACTGCACCCCAGTCGCCTCTCGTGTCTCCCAAGTGCCGCCCAGTAACCCCCACTGCCTCCTCAGTACCCCCAGTGCCTCCCAGTATGCTCCCAGTAACACCCAGTATGCACCCAGTGCTTCCCAGTACCCTCCCACTGCCTCCCAGTACCCCCCAGTGCCCCCCAGTGCCCCCTCTAAGGGGCCCGGGGCCACCCACTGCCCCTCCTCCGGGCTGTAGTGCAGGATCTGCGGGGGGCAGGGGGGGGGGAAACCAGTGCCTCCCAGTGCCTCCCAGTGCCTCCCAGTATACTCCCAGTATGCTCCCAGTAGAGGCTCCCCGCTGCACCACACTCGCCCCCAGTGCCGCCCCAGTAGCCTTATTAGCTCCCCAGTATACCCAGTGCCGCCCAGTATGCTCCCAGTGACACCCAGTATCCTCCCAGTGCCTCCCAGTAGCCTCCCAGTGCCTCCCAGTAGCCTCCCAGTGACTCCCAGTATACCCCCAGTGCCTCCTCCCATGTCTCCCCACTGCATCCCAGTCGCCTTTCATGTCTCCCAAGTGCCACCCAGTAACCCCCAGTGCCTCCCAGTCTCATCCCACTGCCTCCCAGTGCCTCCCAGTAGGCTCCCAGTATGCTCCCAGTAGAGGCTCCCCGCTGCACCACACCTCTCATGTCTCCCAAGTGCCTCCCAGTAACCCCCACTGCCTCCTCAGTACCCCCAGTGCCTCCCAGTATGCTCCCAGTAACACCCAGTATCCTCCCAGTGCCTCCCAGTAGCCTCCCAGTGACTCCCAGTATGCTCCCAATAGAGGCTCCCTGCTGCACCACACTCGACCCCAGTGCCACCCCAGTAGCCTTAGTAGCTCCCCAGTATACCCAGTGCCGCCCAGTATGCTCCCAGTGACACCCAGTATCCTCCCAGTGCCTCCCAGTATCCTCCCAGTGCTTCCCAGTATCCTCCCAGTGACTCCCAGTAGCCTCCCAGTGCTTCCCAGTATACTCCCAGTGCCTCCTCCCATGTCTCCCCACTGCACCCCAGTCGCCTCTCATGTCTCCCAAGTGCCGCCCAGTAACCCCCACTGCCTCCTCAGTACCCCCAGTGCCTCCCAGTATGCTCCCAGTAACACCCAGTATGCTCCCAGTGCCTCCCAGTAGCCTCCCAGTGCTTCCCAGTATACCCCCAGTGCTTCCCAGTCTCATCCCACTGCTTCCCAGTGCACCCCCAGTGCTTCCCAGTGCCTCCCAGTAGAGGCTCCCCGCTGCACCACACCTCTCATGTCTCCACAGTGCCTCCCAGTAACACCCACTGCCTCCCAGTCTCATCCCAGTGCCTCCCAGTACACCCCCAGTGCCTCCCAGTCCTTCCCAGTAATCCCCCAGTGCCTCTCAGAGCCTCCCTAATCCCTCCCAGTCCCTCCCAGCGCCCCCTTACTCCCCTCCCAGCGCCTCCCAGTCCTTCCCAGTGCCTCCCAGTAACCCCCCAGTGCCTCCCTAATCACTCCCAGTCCCTCCCAGCGCCTCCCAGTGCCTCCCCAGTGCCTCTCAGAGCCTCCCTAATCCCTCCCAGCCCCTCCCAGCACCCCCTTACTCCCCTCCCAGTACCTCCCAGTCCTTCCCAGTCCCTCCCAGCGCCCCCTTACTCCCCTCCCAGTGACTCCCACTCCTTCCCAGTGCCTCCGAGCAACCCCCCAGTCCCTCCCAGTGCCTCCCAGTAACCCCCCAATGCCTCCCAGCACCCCCTTACTCCCCTCCCAGCCCCTTTCAGTCCCTCCCAGTGCCTCCCAGTAACACCCCAGTGCCTCCCAGTGCCCCCTTTACTCCCCTCCCAGTCCTTCCCAGTGCCTCCCAGTAACCCTCCCAGTGCCTCTCAGAGCCTTCCTAATCCCTCCCAGTCCCTCCCAGCGCCCCCTTATTCCCCTCCCAGTGACTCCCAGTCCCTCCCAGTCCCTCCCAGTAACCCCCCAGTGCCTCCCCGCGCCCCCTTACTCCCCTCCCAGCCCCTCCCAGTGCCTCCCAGTCCCTCCCAGCGCCCCCTTTCTCCCCTCCCAGCCCCTCCCAGTGCCTCCCAGCGCCCCGACTCCCCTCCCAGTGCCTCCCAGTCCTTCCCAGTGCCTCCCAGTAACCCCCCAGTCCCTCCCAGTCCCTCCCAGTGCCTCCCAGTCCCTCTCAGCGCCCCCTTTCTCCCCTCCCAGCCCCTCCCAGCGCCCCCTTACTCCCCTCCCAGTGCCTCCCAGTCCCTCCCAGTAACCCCCCAGTGCCTCCCAGCGCCCCCTGACTCCCCTCCCAGCCCCTCCCAGTCCCTCCCAGTGCCTTCCAGTCCCTCCCAGTGCACCCTTTCTCCCCTCCCAGCCCCTCCCAGTGCCTCCCAGCGCCCCCTTTCTCCCCTCCCAGCCCCTCCCAGTGCCTCCCAGCGCCCCCTGACTCCCCTCCCAGTGCCTCCCAGTCCTTCCCAGTGCCTCCCAGTAACCCCCCCAGCCCCTCCCAGTGCCTCCCAGTCCCTCCCAGCACCCCCTTACTCCCCTCCCAGCCCCTCACAGCGCCCCCTTACTCCCCTCCCAGTGCCTCCCAGTCCTTCCCAGTAACCCACCCAGTCCCTCCCAGTCCCTCCCAGTAACCCCCCAGTGCCTCCCAGTGCCACCTTACTCCCCTCCCTGTGACTCCCACTCCTTCCCAATGTCTCCCAGTAACCCCCCAGTGCCTTCCAGTCCCTCCCAGTGCCTCCCAGTCCTTCCCAGTGCCTCCCAGTAATCCCCCCAGTGCCTCTCAGAGCCTCCCTAATCCCTCCCAGTCCCTCCCAGCGCCCCCTTACTCCCCTCCCAGTGTCTCCCAGTCCTTCCCAGTGCCTCCCAGTAACCCCCCCAGTCCCTCCCAGTAACCCCCCAGTGCCTCCCCGCGCCCCCTTACTCCCCTCCCTGTGACTCCCACTCCTTCCCAATGTCTCCCAGTAACCCCCCAGTGCCTCCCAGTCCTTCCCAGTGCCTCCCAGTCACCCTCCCAGTGCCTCTCAGAGCCTTCCTAATCCCTCCCAGTCCCTCCCAGCGCCCCCTTACTCCCCTCCCAGTGCCTCCCAGTCCCTCCCAGTAACCCCCCAGTGCCTCCCAGCGCCCCCTTACTCCCCTCCCAGCCCCTCCCAGTCTCTCCCAGCCCCTCCCAGTCCGTCCCAGCGCCCCCTTACTCCCCTCCCAGTTCTTCCCAGTGCCTCCCAGCAACCCCCCCAGTCCCTCCAAGTGCCTCCCAGTAACCCCCCAGTGCCTCCCAGCGCCCCCTTTCTCCCCTCCCAGGCCCTCCCAGTGCCTCCCAGTCCCTCCCAGCGCCCCCTTTCTCCCCTCCCAGCCTCTCCCAGTCCCTCCCAGTGCCTCCCAGTCCCTCCCAGCGCCCCCTTTCTCCCCTCCCAGCCCCTCCCAGTGCCTCCCAGTATCTCCCAGTGCCCCCTTTCTCCCCTCCCAGTCCCTCCCAGTGCCTCCCAGTCCCTCCCAGCGCCCCCTTTCTCCTCTCCCAGCCCCTCCCAGTCTCTCCCAGTGCCTCCCAGTCCCTCCCAGCGCCCCCTTTCTCCCCTCCCAGCCTCTCCCAGTCCCTCCCAGCGCCCCCTTTCTCCCCTCCCAGCCCCTCCCAGTGCCTCCCAGTCCCTCCCAGCGCCCCCTTACTCCCCTCCCAGTGACTCTCAGTCCTTCCCAGTGCCTCCCAGTAACCCCCCCAGTCCCTCCCAGTGCCCCCTTACTCCCCTCCCAGTGACTCTCAGTCCTTCCCAGTGCCTCCCAGTAACCCCCCCAGTCCCTCCCAGTGCCTCCCAGCGCCCCCCTTCTCCCCTCCCAGTCCCTCCCAGTGCCTCCCAGCACCTCCTTTCTCCCCTCCCAGCCCCTCCCAGTGCCCCCTTACTCCCCTCCCAGCCCCTCCCAGTCCCTCCCAGCACCCCCCTACTCCCCTCCCAGCCCCTCCCAGTCCCTCCCAGCGCCCCCTTTCTCCCCTCCCAGCCCCTCCCAGTGCCTCCCAGCGCCCCCTTACTCCCCTCCCAGCCCCTCCCAGTCTCTCCCAGTGCCTCCCAGTCCCTCCCAGCACCCCCTTTCTCCCCTCCCAGCCCCTCCCAGTCCCTCCCAGCACCCCCCTACTCCCCTCCCAGCCCCTCCCAGTGCCTCCCAGCACCCCCTTACTCCCCTCCCAGTGCCTCCCAGTCCTTCCCAGTGCCTCCCAGTAACCCCATAGCCCCTCCCAGTCCTTCCCAGTGCCTCCCAGCGCCCCCTTTCTCCCCTCCCAGTCCCTCCCAGTGCCTCCCAGTCCCTCCCAGCGCCCCCTTTCTCCCCTCCCAGCCTCTCCCAGTCCCTCCCAGTGCCTCCCAGTCCCTCCCAGCGCCCCCTTTCTCCCCTCCCAGCCCCTCCCAGTCCCTCCCAGTGCCTCCCAGTCCCTCCCAGCGCCCCCTTACTCCCCTCCCAGTGCCTCCCAGTCCTTCCCAGTGCCTCCCAGTAACCCCATAGCCCCTCCCAGTCCTTCCCAGTGCCTCCCAGCACCCCCTTTCTCCCCTCCCAGTCCCTCCCAGTGCCTCCCAGTCCCTCCCAGCGCCCCCTTTCTCCCCTCCCAGCCTCTCCCAGTCCCTCCCAGTGCCTCCCAGTCCCTCCCAGCGCCCCCTTTCTCCCCTCCCAGCCCCTCCCAGTCCCTCCCAGTGCCTCCCAGTCCCTCCCAGCGCCCCCTTACTCCCCTCCCAGTGACTCTCAGTCCTTCCCAGTGCCTCCCAGTAACCCCCCCAGTCCCTCCCAGTGCCTCCCAGCGCCCCCTTTCTCCCCTCCCAGTCCCTCCCAGTGCCTCCCAGCGCCCCCTTACTCCCCTCCCAGCCCCTCCCAGTGCCTCCCAGTGCCCCCTTACTCCCCTCCCAGCCCCTCCCAGTCCCTCCCAGTGCCTCCCAGTGCCTCCCAGCGCCCCCTTACTCCCCTCCCAGCCCTTCCCAGTCCCTCCCAGTACCTTCTGGAAGTGGGGGGCCCCCTCGGGGCGGAAGAACCACTCGCTCTCGGCCTCGGCGGGGGTCTCGCTGCGGCGCTTACAGGCGATGCACAGCAGGCGGAAGGGGGACCCCAACACCGCCTCCGTCCCCGAGGCCACCTCCACGCAGCCCCCCCGCGCCCCCCCGGCTTGGGTGGGGGGGTGGGGGGGGACGGGGAGGGGGGGGACACACGGACAGATGGACAGCGGTGTCACCACAGGGCCACCCCCCCCCCTCTCTCCTCCACGCAATTGGGGGAGCCCCGATTCCCACCCCCAACCCCCCCACCCCGAGCCCCAAAAAAGGGGGGGGGGGACATAGGGGACACCCCCCGACCCCTAAAATTGGGGGGGACACACATAGGAGACACCTAAAATTGGGGGGGGGGGGGACATAGGGGACACCTAAAATTGGGGGGGGACATAGGGGACACCCCCGACCCCAAAAATTGGGGGGGGGGACATAGGGGACAGCTAAAATTGGGGGGGACACACCTAAAAGGGGGCGGACACACATAAGGGACACCTAAAATTGGGGGGGGGACATAGGGGACACCCCCTGACCCCTAAAATTTGGGGGGGGACATAGGGGACAGCTAAAATTGGGGGGGACGCATAGGGGACACCTAAAATTGGGGGGGGGGGAAAATATAGGGGACACCCCCCTGACCCCTAAAATTGGGGGGGGACACCCCCTGACCCCTAAAATTGGGGGACACACATAGGGGACACCTAAAATTGGGGGGGGGGACATAGGGGACACCCCCTGACCCCTAAAATTGGGGGGGGACACACATAGGGGACACCTAAAATTGGGGGGGGCATAGGGGACACCCCCCGACCCCTAAAATGGGGGGGGGCATAGGGGACACCCCCTGACCCCTAAAATTCGGGGGGGACACATAGGGGACAGCTAAAATTGGGGGGGACACATAGGGGACACCTAAAATTGGGGGAGACACACCTAAAAGGGGGGGGACACACATAGGGGACACCTAAAATTGGGGGGGGACATAGGGGACACCCCCCTGACCCCTAAATTGGGGGGGGGGGACACCCCCTGACCCCTAAAATTGGGGGGGGACACATAGGGGACAGCTAAAATTGGGGGGGGGGGACATAGGGGACACCCCCTGACCCCTAAAATTGGGGGGGGGGGACACATAGGGGACACCTAAAATTGGGGGGGATGACATAGGGGACACCCCCGACCCCTAAAATTGGGGGTGGGGACATAGGGGACAGCTAAAATTGGGGGGACACACATAGGGGACACCTAAAATTGGGGTGGGGGGACATAGGGGACACCCCCTGACCCCTAAAATTGGGGGGGGACACACATAGGGGACAGCTAAAATTGGGGGAGACACACCTAAAAGGGGGGGGGGACACATAGGGGACACCTAAAATTGGGGGGGGGGAATATAGGGGACACCCCCTGACCCCTAAATTGGGGGGGGGGGACACCCCCTGACCCCTAAAATTGGGGGGGACGCATAGGGAACACCTAAAATTGGGGGGGACGACATAGGGGACACCCCCTGACCCCTAAAATTGGGGGGGACACACATAGGGGACAGCTAAAATTGGGGGGGGGACATAGGGGACACCCCCTGACCCCTAAAATTGGGGGGGACACACATAGGGGACACCTAAAATTGGGGGGGGACATAGGGGACACCCCCTGACCCCTAAAATTGTGGGGGGGGACACATAGGGGACACTGGGGGGGGGGACAGGGGACAGTGGTGACACTTGGGGGGGACACTGTGACACTACGGGGGGGGACAGGGGACACTGAGGTGGCACTTGGGGGGGGACAGAGGACACTGGGGGGGGACAGGGGACACTGGGGGGGGACAGGGGACACTGTGACACTGGGGGGGGACAGGGGACAGCGGTGGCATTTGGAGGGGAGAGGGGACACTGTGGTGGCACTTGGGGGGGACGGAGGATACTGGGGGGGACAGGGGACAGTGGTGGCACTTGGGGACACTTGGGGGGGACACTGGTGACACTGCGGGGGGGGAGAGGGGACACTGAGGTGGCACTTGGGGGGGACAGGGGACACTTGGGGGGGGACAGAGGCTATTGGTGGCATTTGGGGGGGGGACAGGGGACCCCACGGTGGCACTTGAGAGGGGGACAGGGGACACTGTGACACTGTGGGGGGGGAGAGGGGACACTGAGGTGGCACTTGGGGGAGGGGACAGGGGACACTTGGGGGGGGACAGAGGCTATTGGTGGCATTTGGAGGGGAGAGGGGACACTGTGGTGGCACTTGGGGGGGACAGGGGACACTTGGGGGGGGACAGGGGACACCGGTGGCATTTGGAGGGGAGAGGGGACACTGCGGTGGCACTTGGGGGGGGGGACAGAGGACCCGGGGGGGGGGACAGGGGACACCGGTGGCATTTGGGGACACTTGGGGGGGACACTGGTGACACTGCAGGGGGGACAGGGGACACTGTGACACTGTGGGGGGGGAGAGGGGACACTGAGGTGGCACTTGGGGGGGGACAGGGGACACTTGGGGGGGGACAGGGGACACCGGTGGCATTTGGAGGGGAGAGGGGACACTGCGGTGGCACTTGGGGGGGGACGGAGGATATTGGGGGGGGACAGGGGACAGCGGTGGCACTTGGGGACACTTGGGGGGGACACTGTGACACTGCGGTGGGGGAGAGGGGACACTTGGGGGGGACAGGGGACACTGTGACACTGTGGGTGGGGAGAGGGGACACTGTGGTGGCACTTGGGGGGGACAGGGGACACTGCGGTGGCATTTGGAGGGGAGAGGGGACACTGCGGTGGCACTTGGGGGGGACAGAGGACACTGGGGGGGGACAGGGTACAGCGGTGGCACTTGGGGACACTTGGGGGGGACACTGTGACACTGGGGGGGGACAGGGGACATTGAGGTGGCACTTGGGGGGGACAGAGGACACTGGGGGGACAGGGGACAGCGGTGGCATTTGGAGGGGAGAGGGGACACTGCGGTGGCACTTGGGGGGGACAGAGGATACTGGGGGGGGACAGGGGCAGCGGTGGCACTTGGGGACACTTGGGGGGGACACTGTGACACTGCGGGGGGGAGAGGGGACACTTGGGGGGGGACAGGGGACACTGTGACACTGCGGGGGGGAGAGGGGACACTGCGGTGGCACTTGGGGGGACAGGGGACACTTGGGGGGGACACTGGTGACACTGCGGGGGGGAGAGGGGACACTTGGGGGGGGCAGGGGACACTGTGACACTGCGGGGGGGGAGAGGGGACACTGCGGTGGCACTTGGGGGGGACAGGGGACACTTGGGGGGGACACTGGTGACACTGCGGGGGGGAGAGGGGACACTTGGGGGGGGCAGGGGACACTGTGACACTGCGGGGGGGGAGAGGGGACACTGCGGTGGCAGTGGGGGGGGATGGGGGACACTGCGGTGGCAGTGGGGGGTGGCAGAGGGACTGCGGCAGGGACAGGTGACACCGCGGGGGGGGGGGGGGTGGCACTTGGGGGGGGGGAATGTGACACTGTGTGGGGACAGGGGACAGCGGGGGGGGAGGGGGGGAGTAAGGGGACACCACAGGGGTGGCACTGGGGGGGGGGACAGGGGACACCAAGGGGGGGGGGGAGGTGACACTTCGGGGGGGTCAGGGGACATTGGGGGGGGGGTCAGGGGACACCGAGGGGGGGACAGGTGACACTGGGGGGGGACAAGAGACATTGGGGGGGGACAGGGGACATTGGGGGGGACAGAGGACACTGGGGGGGCACTGGGGACATGGGGGGGGGGGAGGTGACACTGGGGGGGACAGGTGACACTGGGGGGCACTGGGGGGGACAGGAGACACTGGGGGGGGGAGGTGACACTGGGGGGGCACTGGGGGGGACAGGAGACACTGGGGGGGTGACAGAGACCACTGGGGGGGCACAGGGGACATGGGGGGGGGGGGGAGGTGACACTGGGGGGGCACAGGAGACACTGGGGGGGCACTGGGGGGGGACAGGTGACACTGGGGGGGCACAGGGGACATTGGGGGGGGGGAGGTGACACTGGGGGAGCACTGGGGGGGACAGGAGACACTGGGGGGGGAGGTGACACTGGGGGGGCACAGGAGACACTGGGGGGGCACTGGGGGGGACAGGTGACACTGGGGGGTGACAGAGGCCACTGGGGGGGCACAGGGGACATTCGGGGGGGGGAGGTGACATTGGGGGGGACAGGAGACACTGGGGGGGCACTGGGGGGGACAGGAGACACTGGGGGGGTGACAGAGACCACTGGGGGGGGGAGGTGACATTGGGGGGGACAGGTGACACTGGGGGAGCACTGGGGGGGACAGAGGCCACTGGGGGGGCACAGGGGACATTGGGGGGGGGAGGTGACACTGGGGGGGCACAGGAGACACTGGGGGGGGACAGGGGACATTGGGGGGGGGGAGGTGACATTGGGGGGGACAGGTGACACTGGGGGGGCACTGGGAGGGGACAGGTGACACTGGGGGGGGACAGGGGACATTGGGGGGGGAGGTGACACTGGGGGGGCACAGGAGACACTGGGGGGGTACTGGGGGGGCACTGGGGGGGACAGGTGACACTGGGGGGGTGACAGAGGCCACTGGGGGGGCACAGGGGACATTGGGGGGGGGGGAGGTGACATTGGGGGGGACAGGGGAGTCTGGGGGGGGGGACAGGGGACATTGAGGGGGGGCACTGGGGGGGGACAGAGGCCACTGGGGGGGCACTGGGGGGGGGTCAGGGGACACTGGGGGGGCACTGGGGGGGGGTCAGGGGACAATTGGGGGGGGGGCACCGCGGAGGGGGGGGTGAGGTGACACTGGGGGGGGGGGGGGGCACAGAGGAGACTTTGGGGGGGGGGTCAGGGGACACTGGGAGGGGGTCAGGGGACACTGAGGGGGGGGAGAGGTGACATTGGGGGACACAGGTGACACTTTTTGGGGGGGGAGGGAGGGAGGGGGGGGGGTCCCGTCCCGGCGGCACTCACCCATGAGGAGGCCGAGGAGGAGCGAGAGGCCCGGGGACAACATGGCGGGCGGGTTCGGGCCGGTTCGGCTCCGTTCGGGTCCCTTCGGGTCTCTTCGGAACTCTTCGGGATTCTTCGGGTCGGGTCGGGTCGGTTCGGTTCCTCCTCTCCCCCCCCCCTCCCTCCTCCCTCCTCCCTCCTCCCACCTCCGGCACCGGTTCGGATCCCGCCGGGTCCCTTCGGGTCTCTTCGGCTTTTTTCGGCCGCGGGTTCGGGTCGCGGCGTCGCCGGTTCGAATCCCCCACTCGGAACCGGTTCGAATTCCCCCACACGGAACCGGTTCGGGTCGCGGCGTCGCCGGTTCGAATCCCCCCTCGGACCCGGTTCGGGCCCGTCCCGCCCCTCCCCCCCTTTCTATAACCTTAATAGGGGGGAGGGGGGAGGGGGGGGAGGGGGGATATCGCGTCCGACGGCGTTCGGCTCTTTTCGGCTCTTTTCGGCTCTTTCCGGCGGCGTTCGGCGCACTGCGGCGAGAGGGAACCGGAGGGGGGGGGGGGGGGGGAGGGAGGGAGGAGAGGAGGGGGTGTGACGTAATGAGGGGCGGGGCCAGGGACGGCCACACCCACCGCCACCGTCCCCGGGGCCACCCCCGATGTCCCCCCAAAAGGCCACCCGCGATGTCGCCAAATGCCACCCCCGATGTCCCCAAAGGCCACCCCTGGTGGCCCTGAGGGTGTCACCGTGTCCCCAAGGCCACCCACGATGTCCCCAAGGCCACCTCTGATGTCCTCAAGGCCACCACTGGTGTCACCAGAGGCCACCACTGATGTCCCCAAGGCCACCCACGATGTCCCCAAGGCCACCTCTGATGTCCTCAAGGCCACCACTGATGTCACCAGAGGCCACCACTGATGTCCCCAAGGCCACCCACGATGTCCCCAGAGGCCACCTCTGATGTCCCCAAGGCCACCTCTGATGTCCTCAAGGCCACCTCTGTGTCCCCAGAAACCACCTCTGATGTCCTCAAGGCCACCTCTGATGTCACCAGAGGTCACCCCCAATGTCCCCAAAAGCCACCCCTGGTGGCCCTGAGGATGTCACTGTGTCCCCAAGGCCACCCACGATGTCCCCAAGGCCACCTCTGATGTCCCCAAGGCCACCTCTGATGTCCTCAAGGCCACCTCTGTGTCCCCAGAAGCCACCACTGATGTCCTCAAGGCCACCTCTGATGTCCCCAAGGCCACCTCTGATGTCCTCAAGGCCACCTCTGTGTCCCCAGAAGCCACCACTGATGTCCTCAAGGCCACCTCTGATGTCCCCAAGGCCACCCACGATGTCCCCAAGGCCACCTCTGATGTCCCCAAGGCCACCTCTGATGTCACCAGAGGCCACCTCTGATGTCCTCAAGGCCACCTCTGATGTCCCCAGAGGCCACCCACGATGTCCCCAAGGCCACCTCTGATGTCACCAGAGGCCACCTCTGATGTCCCCAAGGCCACCCACGATGTCCCCAGAGGCCACCCCTGTGTCCCCAAATGCCACCCCCGATGTCCCCAAGGCCACCCCTGATGTCCCTGAGGATGTCCCCGTGTCCCCAAGGCCACCCCTGTGTCCCCAAATGCCACCCCACGTCCATAAGGCCACCCCCAATGTCCCCAAAGGCCACCCCTGGGTGGCCCTGAGGATGTCACCGTGTCCCCAAGGCCACCCATGTGTCCCCAAGGCCACCCCCGATGTCCCCAAATGCCACCCCCACGCCCATAAGGCCACCACTGATGTCACAGAAGGCCACCACCAATGTCCCCAAAGCCACCCCTGATGTCCCCAAGGCCACCACTGATGTCACCAGAGGCCACCCCTGTCCCCAAATGCCACCCCCACGTCTATAAGGCCACAGCTGATGTCCCCAAAGGCCACCCCCATGTTCCCAAAGGCCACCCCTGATGTCCCCAAGGCCGCTCATGTGTCTCTGAGGATGTCCCCTTGTCCCCAAGGCCACCCCTGTCCCCAAATGCCACCCTCACGCCCATAAGGCCACCCCCAATGTCCCTCAAGGCCACCTTGATGTCCCCAAGGCCACCCCTGTCCCCAAATGCCACCCCCATGTCCCCAAGGCCACCCCTGATGTCCCCGAGGATGTCCCTGAGGATGTCCCCATGTCCCCAAATGGCTCCACGCACCTGCCCAGGTTCTTCCCGTGTCCCCATGGATGTCCCCATGTCCCCAAAGCCATCTCCATGGACTCTTCCATGTCCCCATGGATGTCCCCATGTCCCCAGATGGCCCCACAGACCTTCCCATGGATGTCCCCATGTCCCCATGGATGTCCCCATGGATGTCCCCATGACCCCACAGACCTTCCCATGGACGTCCCCATGTCCCCAAGGATGTCCCCATGGACATTTCCGTGTCCCCAAGGATGTCCCCAAATGACTCCATGGACCTCCCCAGGTTCTCCCCATGTCCCCATGGACGTTTCCGTGTCCCCAGGGATGTCCCCATACCCCCCAGATGGCCCCACAGACCTTCCCATGGATGTCCCCATGTCCCCAAGGATGTCCCCACGTCCCCAGATGGCTCCATGGACCTCCCCAGGTTCTCCCCATGTCCCCATAGATGTCCCCATGGATGTCCCCACGGACGTTTTCATGTCCCCAAGGATGTCCCCACGTCCCCAAATGGCTCCATGGACCTCTCCAGGTTCTCCCCATGTCCCCATGGACGTCCCCATGTCCCCATGGACGTTTCCGTGTCCCCAAGGATGTCCCCACGTCCCTACATGGCTCCACGGACCTCCCCAGGTTCTCCCTGTGCCCCCATAGATGTCCCCATGGACGTTTCCGTGTCCCCAGGGATGTCCCCACGTCCCTACATGGCTCCATGGACCTCCCCAGGTTCTCCCCATGTCCCCATGGACGTCCCCATGTCCCCATGGACGTTTCCGTGTCCCCAAGGATGTCCCCACGTCCCCAAATGGCTCCATGGACCTCTCCAGGTTCTCCCCATGTCCCCATGGACGTCCCCATGGACGTTTCCGTGTCCCCAAGGATGTCCCCACGTCCCCAGATGGCTCCACGGACCTCCCCAGGTTCTCCCCATGTCCCCATGGACGTCCCCATGGACGTTTCCGTGTCCCCAAGGATGTCCCCACGTCCCCAGATGGCTCCACGGACCTCCCCAGGTTCTCCCTGTGCCCCCATAGATGTCCCCACGGACGTTTCCGTGTCCCCAAGGATGTCCCCACGTCCCCAAATGGCTCCATGGACCTCTCCAGGTTCTCCCCATGTCCCCATGGACGTCCCCATGTCCCCATGGACGTTTCCGTGTCCCCAAGGATGTCCCCAGATGGCTCCATGGACCTCCCCAGGTTCTCCCCATAGACGCCCCCATGGACGTTTCCGTGTCCCCAAGGATGTCCCCACATCCCCAGATGGCTCCACGGACCTCCCCAGGTTCTCCCCATGTCCCCATGGACGTCCCCATGTCCCCATGGATGTTTCCGTGTCCCCAAGGCTGTCCCCACATGGCTCCATGGACCTCTCCAGGTTCTCCCCATGTCCCCATGGATGTCCCCACGGACGTTTCCGTGTCCCCAAGGATGTCCCCACGTCCCCAGATGGCTCCACGGACCTCCCCAGGTTCTCCCTGTGCCCCCATAGATGTCCCCATGGATGTCCCCATGGACGTTTCCGTGTCCCCAAGGATGTCCCCACATGGCTCCATGGACCTCCCCAGGTTCTCCCCATGTCCCCATGGACGTTTCCGTGTCCCCAAGGATGTCCCCACATCCCCAGATGGCTCCACGGACCTCCCCAGGTTCTCCCCATGTCCCCATGGACGTCCCCATGTCCCCAAGGATGTCCCCATGGACGTTTCCGTGTCCCCAAGGATGTCCCCACGTCCCCAAATGGCTCCATGGACCTCTCCAGGTTCTCCCCATGTCCCCACGTCCCCATGGACGTTTCCGTGTCCCCAAGGATGTCCCCACGTCCCCAGATGGCTCCACGGACCTCCCCAGGTTCTCCCCATGTCCCCATGGACGTCCCCATGTCCCCAAGGACATTCCCATGTCCCCAGATGGCCCCACAGACCTGCCCAAGTTCTCCCCATGTCCCCAAGGACGTTTCCGTGTCCCCAAGGATGTCCCCACGTCCCCAGATGGCTCCACGGACCTCCCCAGGTTCTCCCTGTGCCCCCATAGATGTCCCCATGGACGTTTCCGTGTCCCCAAGGATGTCCCCACGTCCCTACATGGCTCCATGGACCTCTCCAGGTTCTCCCCATGTCCCCATGGACGTCCCCATGGACGTTTCCGTGTCCCCAAGGATGTCCCCACGTCCCCAGATGGCTCCACGGACCTCCCCAGGTTCTCCCCATGTCCCCATGGACGTCCCCATGTCCCCATGGACGTTTCCGTGTCCCCAAGGACATTCCCATGTCCCCAAAGGGCCCCACAGACCTGCCCAGGTTCTCCCCATGTCCCCATGGACGTTTCCGTGTCCCCAGGGATGTCCCCACGTCCCCAAATGGCTCCACGGACCTCCCCAGGTTCTCCCCATGGACGCCCCCATGGACGTTTCCGTGTCCCCAAGGATGTCCCCACGTCCCCAAATGGCTCCATGGACCTCTCCAGGTTCTCCCCATGTCCCCACGTCCCCATGGACGTTTCCGTGTCCCCAAGGATGTCCCCACGTCCCCAGATGGCTCCACGGACCTCCCCAGGTTCTCCCCATGTCCCCATGGACGTCCCCATGTCCCCAAGGACATTCCCATGTCCCCAGATGGCCCCACAGACCTGCCCAAGTTCTCCCCATGTCCCCAAGGACGTTTCCGTGTCCCCAAGGATGTCCCCACGTCCCCAGATGGCTCCACGGACCTCCCCAGGTTCTCCCTGTGCCCCCATAGATGTCCCCATGGACGTTTCCGTGTCCCCAAGGATGTCCCCACGTCCCTACATGGCTCCATGGACCTCTCCAGGTTCTCCCCATGTCCCCATGGACGTCCCCATGGACGTTTCCGTGTCCCCAAGGATGTCCCCACGTCCCCAGATGGCTCCACGGACCTCCCCAGGTTCTCCCCATGTCCCCATGGACGTCCCCATGTCCCCATGGACGTTTCCGTGTCCCCAAGGACATTCCCATGTCCCCAAAGGGCCCCACAGACCTGCCCAGGTTCTCCCCATGTCCCCATGGACGTTTCCGTGTCCCCAGGGATGTCCCCACGTCCCCAAATGGCTCCACGGACCTCCCCAGGTTCTCCCCATGGACGCCCCCATGGACGTTTCCGTGTCCCCAAGGATGTCCCCACGTCCCCAAATGGCTCCATGGACCTCTCCAGGTTCTCCCCATGTCCCCACGTCCCCATGGACATTTCCGTGTCCCCAAGGATGTCCCCAAATGGCTCCATGGACCTCCCCAGGTTCTCCCCATGTCCCCATAGATGTCCCCATAGACGTCCCCATGGACGTTTCCATGTCCCCAAGGATGTCCCCACGTCCCCAAATGGCCCCACAGACCTGCCCAGGTTCTCCCCATGTCCCCAAGGATGTCCCCATGGACGTTTCCGTGTCCCCAAGGATGTCCCCAAACGGCTCCATGGACCTCTCCAGGTTCTCCCCATGTCCCCATGTCCCCCCCCATGTCCCCATGGACGTTTCCGTGTCCCCAAGGATGTCCCCACGTCCCCAGATGGCTCCATGGACCACCCCAGGTTCTCCCCGTGTCCCCATATATGTCCCCATGGATGTCCCCACAGACGTTTCCGTGTCCCCAAGGATGTCCCCACATCCCCAAATGGCTCCATGGACCTCCCCAGGTTCTCCCCATGTCCCCATGGACGTCCCCATGTCCCCATGGACGTTTCCGTGTCCTCAAGGATGTCCCCAAATGGCTCCATGGACCTCCCCAGGTTCTCCCCATGTCCCCATGGATGTCCCCAGATGGCTCCATGGACCTCTCCAGGTTCTCCCCATAGACACCCCCATGGATGTCCCCATGGACGTTTCCGTGTCCCCAAGGATGTCCCCACGTCCCCAAATGGCTCCATGGACCTCTCCAGGTTCTCCCCATGTCCCCACGTCCCCATGGACATTTCCGTGTCCCCAAGGATGTCCCCAAATGGCTCCATGGACCTCCCCAGGTTCTCCCCATAGACACCCCCATGGACGTCCCCATAGACGTTTCCGTGTCCCCAAGGATGTCCCCACGTCCCCAGATGGCTCCATGGACCTCTCCAGGTTCTCCCCATAGATGTCCCCACGGACATTTCCACGTCCCCAAGCTGTCCCCCTGTCCCCAAGCAGAAGCAGTCGGTGGGGGGGGGGGGAGGGGGGAAGAGTTCAGGTTTATTGGGGGGTGGGAGGTGACGGGGCTGTCCCCAACGTCCCCCGAGCTGTCACTTGTAGAACTCGTGCTCCTGCTCGTCCTTCTTGATGACGGTCTTGTAGGCCTTCTCGAAGTCCTTGGCCAACACGATGTACCGGTTCTCCCGCACCGCCAGCATGCCACCCTGGGGACAGGCCACCGTGGCACCCGCGTCACCTCCAGGCACCATGGAGACAGGCCACCAGGTCATCTCCAACCTGGCCACCATGGGGACAGGCCACCGTGGCACCCATGTCACCTCCAGCCACCACGGGGACAGGCCACCACCTCACCTCCAGCCAACCTGGCCACCACGTCACCCATGTCACCTCCAGCCACCACAGGGACAGGCCACCAGGTCATCTCCAACCTGGCCACCATGGGGACAGGCCACCGTGGCACCCGCGTCACCTCCAGCCACCATGGAGACAGGCCACCAGGTCATCTCCAACCTGGCCACCATGGGGACAGGCCACCACGTCACCCATGTCACCTCCAGCCACCCTGGGGACAGGCCACCAGGTCATCTCCAACCTGGCCACCATGGGGACAGGCCACCGTGGCACCCATGTCATCTCCGGCAACCCTGGGGACAGGCCACCACCTCACCTCCAGCCAACCCGGCCACTGTGTCACCCATGTCACCTCCAGCCACCACGGGGACAGGCCGCCACCTCACCTCCAGCCAACCTGGCCACCACGTCACCCATGTCACCTCCAGCCACCATGGAGACAGGCCACCAGGTCATCTCCAACCTGGCCACCATGGGGACAGGCCACCACGTCACCCATGTCACCTCCAGCCACCACGGAGACAGGCCACCAGGTCATTTCCAACCTGGCCACCATGGGGAGAGGCCACCACGTCACCCATGTCACCTCCAGCCACCATGGAGACAGGCCACCAGGTCATCTCCAACCTGGCCACCACGGGGACAGGCCACCGTGGCACCCGCGTCACCTCCAGCTACTGTGGGGACAGGCCACCACGTCACCCGTGTCACCTCCAGCCACCATGGAGACAGGCCACCAGGTCATCTCCAACCTGGCCACCATGGGGACAGGCCACCGTGTCACCCATGTCACCTCCAGCCACCATGGAGACAGGCCACCAGGTCACCTCCAGCCAACCTGGCCACCACGTCACCCATGTCACCTCCAGCCACCACAGGGACAGGCCACCAGGTCATCTCCAACCTGGCCACCATGGGGACAGGCCACCACGTCACTCATGTCACCTCCAGCCACCACGGGGACAGGCCACCCGGTCACCTCCAACCTGGCCACCATGGGGACAGGCCACCACGTCACCCATGTCACCTCCAGCCACCATGGAGACAGGCCACCATGTAACCTCCAGCCAACCTGGCCACCACGTCACCCATGTCACCTCCAGCCACCACAGGGACAGGCCACCACGTCATCTCCAACCTGGCCACCCTGGGGACAGGCCACCGTGGCACCTGCGTCACCTCCAGCCACCACGGGGACAGGCCACCACCTCACCTCCAGCCAACCTGGCCACCACGTCACCCATGTCACCTCCAGCCACCACGGGGACAGGCCACCAGGTCATCTCCAACCTGGCCACCCTGGGGACAGGCCACCGTGGCACCCGCGTCACCTCCAGCCACCATGGAGACAGGCCACCAGGTCATCTCCAACCTGGCCACCATGGGGACAGGCCACCGTGTCACCCATGTCACCTCCAGCCACCATGGAGACAGGCCACCAGGTCACCTCCAGCCAACCTGGCCACCACGTCACCCATGTCACCTCCAGCCACCACAGGGACAGGCCACCAGGTCATCTCCAACCTGGCCACCATGTGGACAGGTCACCACGTCACCCATGTCACCTCCAGCCACCACGGGGACAGGCCACCATGTAACCTCCAGCCAACCTGGCCACCACGTCACCCATGTCACCTCCAGCCACCATGGAGACAGGCCACCAGGTCATCTCCAACCTGGCCACCATGGGGACAGGCCACCGTGGCACCCACGTCACCTCCAGCCACCACGGGGACAGGCCACCACCTCACCTCCAGCCAACCTGGCCACCACGTCACCCATGTCACCTCCAGCCACCACGGGGACAGGCCACCCGGTCACCTCCAACCTGGCCACCATGGGGACAGGCCACTGTGTCACCCATGTCACCTCCAGCCACCACGGGGACAGGCCACCACCTCACCTCCAGCCAACCTGGCCACCACGTCACCCATGTCACCTCCAGCCACCATGGAGACAGGCCACCAGGTGACCGGTGTCACCTCCAGCCACCCTGGGGACAGGCCACCGTGTCACCCCCATCCAACCTGGGGACACACCACCGTGTCACCTCCAGCCACCATGGGCACAGGCCACCGCGTCACCTTCTGCCACCCTCCTGTAGAGAGGTGGCACCCAGGTCACCCCCTGACCACGTCACCCGCTGTCACCTTAACATAGCAGTGATGTGACACCCGTGTAACCTCCTTGTCACCCTACTGTGGTGGGACATGGCACCAGTGCCACCCGTGTCACCTCCTTGTCACCCTTCCATGGTGGGACAGAGCACCTGTGTCACCTTGTCACCTTGCTGTGGTGGGACATGGCACCCACGTCACCTCTTTGTCACCCAACCAGGAGGGACATGGCACCTGTGTCACCTCCTTGTCACCCAACCATGAGGGACACGGCACCCATGTCACCTTGTCACCCAACCATGGAGGGAGATGGCACTTTGTGTCACCTCCTCGTCACCCTGCCACGGTGGGGACACGTCACCATGGAGGGACACAGAACCCGTGTCACCTTCTTGTCACCCCACCATGAGGGACACAGCACCTGTGTCACCCGTGTCACCTCCCTGTCACCCTCCCATGGAGGGAGATGGCACTTTGTGTCACCTCCTCGTCACCCTGCCATGGTGGGGACACAACCATGGAGGGACATGGCACCTTGTCACCTCCTTGTCACCTCCTTGTCACCCTGCCGTGGTGGGACACAGCACCTGTGTCACCCGTGTCACCTCCTTGTCACCATTCCATGGTGGAACACAGCACCCCTGTCACCTTCTTGTCACCTTGCCATGGAGGGACATGGGACCCCTGTCACCTCCTTGTCACCCTGCTGTGGTGGGACATGTCACCATGAAGAGACACAGTGCCTGTGCCACCCCTGTCACCTTCTTGTCACCCCACCATGAGGGACATGGCACCTGTGTCACCCGTGTCACCTCCCTGTCACCCTCCCATGGAGGGAGATGGCACTTTGTGTCACCTCCTCGTCACCCTGCCATGGTGGGGACACAACCATGGAGGGACACGGCACCCGTGTCACCTCCTTGTCACCCAACCATGAGGGACACAGCACTCGTGCCACCTTGTCACCTTCCTGTGGTGGGACACGGCACCCCTGTCACCTCCTTGTCACCCTGCCGTGGTGGGACGTGTCCCCCGTGTCCCCGTGTCACCCACCTCCTGGCAGATGGAGTTGATGTCGGCCCCCGAGATCTTGTCCGGCCGCGCCACGTCTGGGTGGGGGGTGAAGGAAACGTCCCGTCCCCGATGATGTCCCCAATGTCCCCAAGCCACCCCCAACCCACTTCTGAGGGGGGTTCCTCCTTCCTGGGGTGTCACCTGCAGGTGGCCCTGCTGTGGGCCAGCGCCCCTGGGGTCCCCGATGTCCCCTGGAGTCCCCGATGTCACCACGGGGTCACCAACCCCGACATCTCCCTGGGGTTCCTGATGTCCCCTGGAGTCCCTGATGTCCCCATGAGGTCCCCAACACTGACACCTCCATGGGCTTCCTGATGTCCCCATGGGGTCCTCAATGGCTCTACGGGGTCCCTGATGTCCCCCTGAGGTCCCTAACACTGACATCTCCATGGGCTTCCTGATGTCCTCAATGTCCCCATGGGGTCTCCAACCCTCACATCTCCATGGCCTTCCTGATGTCCCCATGGGGTCCTCAATGTCCCTATGGGGTCCCCAACTCTCCCTGACACCCCGTGGAGTCCCTGAGGTCCCCAATCCTCACATCTCCATGGGCTTCCTGATGTCCTCACAGGGTCCTCAACATCTCTACGGGGTCCCTGATGTCCCCCTGAGGTCCCCAACACTGACATCCCCATGGGCTTCCTCATGTCCCCAATGTCCCCATGGGGTCTCCAACCCTCCCTGACCCCCCCTGAAGTCCCCAATGTCCCCTGGAGTCCCCGATGTCCCCATCACTGTCATCTCCATGGGCTTCCTGATGTCCCCAATGTCCCCATGGGGTCTCCAACCCTCCCTGACACCCCCTGAAGACCCTGATGTCCCCATGAGGTCCCCAACCCTCACATCTCCATGGCCTTCCTGATGTCCCCAATGTCCCCATGGGGTCTCCAACCCTCCCTGACCCCCCCTGAAGTCCCCAATGTCCCCTGGAGTCCCCGATGTCCCCATCACTGTCATCTCCATGGGCTTCCTGATGTCCCCAATGTCTCCATGGGGTCTCCAACCCTCCCTGACACCCCCTGAAGTCCCCAATGTCCCCTGGAGTCCCTGATGTCCCCATGAGGTCCCCAACCCTCACATCTCCATGGCCTTCCTGACACCCCCTGAGGTCCCCAATGTCCCCTGGAGTCCCCGATGTCCCCATCACTGTCATCTCCATGGGCTTCCTGATGTCCCCAATGTCCCCATGGGGTCCCCAACTCTCCCTGACACCCCCTGAGGTCCCCAACACTGACATCTCCATGGGCTTTCTGATGTCCCCATGGGGTCCTCAATGTCCCTACAGGGTCCCCAACTCTCCCTGACACCCCGTGGTGTCCCTGATGTCCCCATGAGGTCCCCAACACTGACATCTCCCTGGGGTTCCAGATGACCCCTGGGGTCCCCAACCCAGACATCTCCCTAGGGTTCCTGATGTCCCCTGGACTCCCTGATGTCCCCATGGGGTCTCCAACCCTCCCTGACACCCCCTGAGGTCCCCCATGTTCCCTGGAGTCCCTGATGTCCCCACGAGGTCCTCAACCCTCACATCTCCATGGCCTTCCTGATGTCCCCAAAGTCTCCAATCCTGACATCTCCCTGGAGTTCCTGATGTCCCCATGTGGTTCCTGATGTCCCCATGGGGTCCCCAACATCCCCATGGGGTCCCCAACCCTCCCCGACACCCCCTGAACTCCCTGAGGTCCCCTGGAGTCCCTGATGTCCCCAACAGGGTCCCCAGCCCTGCCATCTCCATGGGCTTCCCCATGTCCCCACCTCCTCGAGTCACCCCAACAAGGGGACGTCCCACCTTAGCGCTGGCTCCTACTTTGGATGGGTCCCCAACATCTCCTGTCCCCCCGTCCCCCTCCACTCCGCGGCGTCCCCACGTGTCCCCAGATACAGTCCTCCAGGTCCACCTCCTCGGAGAGGTTCATCTTCCCGGTGATGGTGGAGAAGATGAGACGTTTTTGACGCCGGTCGGGCAACGGGAACTCAATTTTACGGTCCAGGCGACCGGGACGCAGCAGCGCCGGGTCCAGGGTGTCCGCCCGGTTCGTTGCCATGATCACCTGGGGGGGGACAATGAGGACATGGGTGTCACCGGCACCGCAGGACACCCATGGGACCTCCCCAGCACCCATGGGACATCAGGGTGGAGAACCACCTGCAGTAGCGTGTCCACCATGGCTTGTCATCAGGGTCATCTGGACGGACAAGGGGGTGTCCCTCAGCACCCATGGGACCACCCAGCAGCCCTGAGACCACCATAGCACCCATGGGACCACCTAGCACCCATGGGACCACAATAGCAGCCATGGGACACCTCCAGCACCCATGGGTCACCAGGGTGGAGAACCACCTGCAGTAGCGTGTCCACCATGGCTTGTCATCAGGGTCATCTGGATGGACAAGGGGATGTCCCTCAGCACCCATGGGACCACCCAGCAGCCCTGAGACCACCATAGCACCCATGGGACCTCCTAGCACCCATGGGACAACAATAGTAGCCATGGGACAACTCCAGCACCCATGGGTCACCAGGGTGGAGAACCACCTGAAGCAGCGTGTCCACCATGGCTTGTCATCAGGGTCATCTGGATGGACAAGGGGGTGTCCCTCAGCACCCACAGGACCACCCAGCAGCCCTGAGACCACCATAGCACCCATGGGACCACCTAGCACCCATGGGACCACAATAGCAGCCATGGGACACCTCCAGCACCCATGGGTCACCAGGGTGGAGAACCACCTGCAGTAGCGTGTCCACCATGGCTTGTCATCAGGGTCATCTGGATGGACAAGGGGGTGTCCCTCAGCACCCATGGGACCACCCAGCAGCCCTGAGACCACCATAGCACCCATGGGACCACCTAGCACCCATGGGACACCAGGGGTGGAGAACCACCTGAAGCAGCGTGTCCACCATGGCTTGTCATCAGGGTCATCTGGACGGACAAGGGGGTGTCCCTCAGCACCCATGGGACCACCCAGCAGCCCTGAGACCACCATAGCACCCATGGGACCTCCCCAGCACCCATGGGTCACCAGGGTGGAGAACCACCTGCAGTAGCATGTCCACCATGGCTTGTCATCGCGGTCATCTGGATGGACAAGGGGGTGTCCCCCAGCACCCATGGGACCTCCAGCACCCATGGGACCACCATAGCACCCATGGGACCTCCCCAGCACCCATGGGACCCCCATAGCACCCCCACCTTGACGTTGACGTTCTGGTCGAAGCCGTCCATCTGGTTGAGGAGCTCCAGGAGGATGCGCTGAACCTCCCGGTCAGCTGTGGTGGGGGGAAGAGGGGGGACACAGTCGGTGGGTGCTGAGGGAGGTCCCATGGGTGCTGGAGGTCCCAAAGACCCTCCACCACCAGCACCCACCACCCTTCTGACCTGGCCCCACCGATGGGGGGCCTGATGTCCCCCCACCCCAAGCCCCAAGGGACACCAGAAGGTCCCCAATCCCCACTATGGTGTTCTCCAGAGGGTTCCTGACCCCCACCCAAGCCCCAAGGACCACCAAGAAGTCCTGGAACCCCACCATGGGGTTCTCCAGAGGGTTCCTGACCCCATCCAAGACCACCAAGAAGTCCTGGAACCCCACCATGGGGTTCTCCAGAGGGTTCCTGACCCCACCCAAGACCACCAAGAAGTTCTGGAACCCCATCATGGGGTTCTCCAGAGGGTTCCTGACCCCATTCAAGACCAGCAAGAAGTCCTGGAACCCCACTATGGAGTTCTCCAAAGTGTTCCTGACACCCATTTGAGCCCCAAGGACCACCAAGAAGTCCTAGAACCCCACCATGGGGTTCTCCAGAGGGTTCCTGACACCCACCTGAGCCCCAAGGACCACCAAGAAGTCCTGGAACCCCACCATGGAGTTCTCCAAAGTGTTCCTGACACCCATTTGAGCCCCAAGGACCACCAAGAAGTCCTAGAACCCCACCATGGGGTTCTCCATAGGGTTCCTGACACCCACCCAAGCCCCAGGGACCACCGTGGGGTCCTCAAACCCCACCAAGGGGTTCCCCGGGTCCCCTTACCCCCGGTCTGGGCATCGAAGCGCTTGGTGGCGATGGCGTCGATCTCGTCGATGAAGATGATGGCGGGGGCGTTCTCCTTGGCCAGGCGGAAGACGTCGCGCACCATGCGAGGACCTTCCCCCAGGTACTTCTGCACGAACTCCGAGCCCACCACCCGGATGAAGGCGGCTGGGGGCACCCGCAGGGGGCTGGGACCTTATCTCTGGGTGGGGATGCCCCACGGAGCACCCCCAGACCTCCACGTGGCCACCAGCACCCTAAAGAACCCACTAACACCCCATGGTTCCCCAAAACCCCCAAGGAACCCACCAGCACCTCAAGGAGACCACCAGCACCCCATGGATCCCACCAGCACCCCACAGTTCCCCAAAAGCCCTAAGGACCCCACCAGCACCCCATGGATCCCCAAAACCCCCAAGGAACCCACCAGCACCCCATGGAGACCACCAGCACCTCAAGAACTCCATGACCATCCCAGGGGTATCCCACCACCCCAAGGAGCCCACCAGCACCTCAAGGAGACCACCAGCACCCCAAGGAACCCACCAGCACCCCACGGATCCCACCAGCACCCCATGGATCCCCAAAACCCCCAAGGAACCCACCAGCACCCCAAGGAGCCCACCAGCACTCCCAGGACCTCATCAGCACCTCAACAACTCCATGACCATCCCAGGGGTATCCCACCACCCCAAGGAGCCCACCAGCACCTCAAGGAGACCACCAGCACCCCAAGGAACCCACCAGCACCCCACGGATCCCACCAGCACCCCATGGATCCCCAAAAGCCCTAAGGACCCCACCAGCACCCCATGGATCCCCAAAACCCCCAAGGAACCCACCAGCACCCCATGGAGACCACCAGCACCTCAAGAACTCCATGACCATCCCAGGGGTATCCCACCACCCCAAGGAGCCCACCAGCACCTCAAGAAGACCACCAGCACCCCAAGGAACGCACCAGCACCCCACGGTTCTCCAAAACCCCCAAGGACCCCACCAGCACCCCATGGATCCCACCAGCACCCCAAGGAGCCCACCAGCACTCCCAGGACCTCATCAGCACCTCAAGAACTCCATGACCATCCCAGGGGTATCCCACCACCCCAAGGAGCCCACCAGTACCTCAAGGAGACCACCAGCACCCCAAGGAACCCACCAGCACCCCACGGTTCTCCAAAACCCCCAAGGAACCCACCAGCACCCCATGGATCCCACCAGCACCCCATGGATCCCCAAAACCCCCAAGGAACCCACCAGCACCCCAAGGAGCCCACCAGCACTCCCAGGACCTCATCAGCACCTCAACAACTCCATGACCATCCCAGGGGTATCCCACCACCCCAAGGAGCCCACCAGCACCTCAAGGAGACCACCAGCACCCCAAGGAACCCACCAGCACCCCACAGTTCCCCAAAAGCCCTAAAGACCCCACCAGCACCCCATGGATCCCCAAAACCCCCAAGGAACCCACCAGCACCCCATGGAGACCACCAGCACCTCAAGAACTCCATGACCATCCCAGGGATATCCCACCACCCCAAGGAGCCCACCAGCACCTCAAGAAGACCACCAGCACCCCATGGATCCCACCAGCACCCCACAGTTCCCAAAACCCCAAGGACCCCACCAGCACCCCATGGATCCCCAAAACCCCCAAGGAACCCACCAGCACCCCAAGGAGCCACCAGCACTCCCAGGACCTCATCAGCACCTCAAGAACTCCATGACCATCCCAGGGGTATCCCACCACCCCAAGGAACCCACCAGCACCCCACGGATCCCACCAGCACCCCACAGTTCCCCAAAACCCCTAAGGACCCCACCAGCACCCCATGGACCCCACCAGCACTCCATGGATCCCCAAAACCCCCAAGGAACCCACCAGCACCCCATGGAGACCACCAGCACCTCAAGAACTCCATGACCATCCCAGGGGTATCCCACCACCCCAAGGAGCCCACCAGCACCTCAAGGAGCCCACCAGCACCCCAAGGAGACCACTAGGACCCCAAGAAACCCATCAGCACCCTGGGGTGCCCACAGGAGCCCACCAGCACCCTAAGGACCCCATCAGCACCCTGGGGTGCCACCACCAGCTGCAGGTACCCCTAGAACCTCAAGAACTTCATGACCATCCCAGAGGTACCCCACCACCCCAAGGAGCCCACCAGCACCCCAAGGATGCCACCAGAACCCTGAGGTACCCTCAGCACCCCAAGGAGCCCACCAGCACCCACGGGTTACCCCACCACCCTGAGGTCCCCACCACCACCCTGGGGTGCCCTCAGCACCCCAAGGAACCTACCAGCACCCCACAGTGCCCTCAGGAGCCCACCAGCACCCCAAGGATGCCACCAGCACCCTGAGGTACCCTCAGCACCCCATGGATCCCACCGCCACCCTCGGGTGTCCTCAGCACCCCAAGGATCCCATCAGCACCCCAAGGAACCCACCACCACCCTAGGGTGTCCTGAGGAGCCCAAGGAGCCCACCAGCACCCCAAGGAGCCCACCACCACCCAACAGTTACCCCACCACCCTGAGGTCCCCACCACCACCCTGGGGTGCCCTCAGCACCCCAAGGATCCCATCAGCACCCCAAGGAACCCAACACCACCCTAGGGTGTCCTGAGGAGCCCAAGGAGCCCACCAGCACCCCATGGATCCCACCAGCACCCAACGGTTACCCCATCACCCTGAGGTCCCCACCACCACCCTGGGGTGCCCTCAGCACCCCAAGGATCCCATCAGCACCCCAAGGAACCCAACACCACCCTAGGGTGTCCCGAGGAGCCCAAGGAGCCCACCAGCACCCCATGGATCCCACCAGCACCCAACGGTTACCCCACCACCCTGAGGTCCCCACCCAACCCAAGGTCCCCCACATCACCCAATGGTCACCCCACCACCCCAAGGACCACCCACCCCCTCCATGGGTGCCCCCAACACCCCGAGGTGCCCCACCTGTGGTGTGGTGGGCCACCGCCTTGGCCAACATGGTCTTGCCGCAACCGGGAGGTCCGTACATGAGGACACCTCGCGGGGGGTCAATGCCGATCTGGGTGGGGACACAACACCCCGAGGGGGTCACCAAAGGTCCCGTGTCCCCCACCTCACCCCACCCCACCCTCGGGTGCCACCCGGTCCCACACCTGCTTGTAGAGCTCAAAGTGGGTGAGGGGCAGCTCCACGGCTTCCCGGACCTCCTGCTTCTGGATGTCCATGCCACCGATGTCGGCGTACATCACGTCCGGCTTCTGGTCTGCAACGGGGACGGGCCATCAGCACCCGGTGGGGCCACCACAGTGGCCAGGGACCTCGGAGAGCATTGAGGGGACAACCTCGGCCACCAGAGACCAGCCCCAACCAGAATGGGTCACCTGGGATCTCATCCAGGTGATGGTTGGGGAGCTCCAAGGACGGAGACCCACCACCCATCCAGGCTTCAATCTTTACGTGACAACAAGGACAGAAGCTTCTTGGTCCAACCTCCTCCCCAAAACACCTTCAGCCATAGTAGGTCACTTGGGACCTTCTCCAGGTGATGGTTGGGGAGCACCAAGGATGGAGACTCACCACCCCATCCACATCTCCATCCTCATGTGACAACAATTCCTGGACCAAGCTCCCTTCCACAACATCTCCAACCAGACCAGGTCAGTTGGGACCTTGTCCAGGTGATGATTGGGGAGCTCCAAGGATGGAGACCCACCACCCATCTACATCTCCATCCTTGTGTGACAACAGCTCCTAGACCAACCTCCTCCCCAAAACACCTTCAGCCACAGTAGGTCACCTCAGACCTTCTCCAGGTGATGATTCGGGAACTCCAAGGACGGAGACCCACCACCCACCCAGGCTTCCATCTTTACGTGACAACAAGGACAGAAGCTTCTTGGTCCAACCTCCTCCCCAAAACACCTTCAGCCACAGTAGGTCACTTGGGACCTTCTCCAGGCGATGGTTGAGGAGCTCCAAGGATGGAGACTCACCACCCCATCCACATCTCCATCCTCATGTGACAACAATTCCTGGACCAAGCTCCCTTCCACAACATCTCCAACCACACCAGGTCACCTGGGACCTTCTCCAGGTGATGATTGGGGACCACCAAGGATAGAGACCCACCACCCACCTACATCTCCATCCTTGTGTGACAACAACTCCTAGACCAACCTCCTCCCCAAAACACCTTCAGCCACAGTAGGTCACCTCAGACCTTCTCCAGGTGATGATTCGGGAGCTCCAAGGACGGAGACCCACCACCCATCCAGGCTTCCATCTTTACGTGACAACAAGGACAGAAGCTTCTTGGTCCAACCTCCTCCCCAAAACACCTTCAGCCATAGTAGGTCACTTGGGACCTTCTCCCAAGGTGATGGTTGGGGAGCACCAAGGATGGAGACCCACCACACCCTCCAGGCTTCCATCCTCACGTGACAATTCCTGGACCAATCTCCCTATCACAACATCTCCAACCACACCAGGTCACCTGGGACCTTCTCCAGGTGATAAGCATGGAGACCCACCACCCCTCTGGGTGGACCCAAACCACGTCCGGTTCCTCTCCACCATTTGAGTCCAGCTCTGAAGGTTCTTCTAAAGAAGACCTCCAACCTGCAGCACAGTGGCATCTCCACAACTTGGTGGCACCCAGGAACCTCCTGAGAACACCCTTGGTCCCACCACCGACAGCATTAATGAAGATCCGTCACCCAACAAGCCCTTCCTTGTCACCACCTGGATCGTGTCCTGCTGCTCTCCACCCACCAGGTCCAGCCTTGGAGATACATCCCTGGTCTCCAGTCAACCAACATCTCCCCAACATGATGGCACCCATGAACCTCCTGAGAACACCCTTGGTCCCACCACCGACAGGGTCTGCAGGTGTTCTTCACCCCGAAGCTCGGCTCTTTGGGCCACCGTGCTGGTGGGCTGGAGGTGGTGGTGGCCCCAGGAGATGGTGGCCTCACCTGAGGTGAGCATCATGATGCTGCTGTCGGCCTCGGGCGGGAGGACGTCCACCAGCGCGTTGCTGTGCTTGTGGAGGGCCACCGAGGCGTTGGGCTTCAGAAGCTCCCGGTCGATGGTGCTCAAGATCCGCACGTAGTAGTTGGAACCTGCAGGAGAAGGTCAGGGTGTCCCTCACGTGTCACCTCCACCGGGGTTGTCCCCAAGGGCATCACGTCCCCACAATACCTGTCCCCTCGCGGCCATCGCTGATCTTCCACGTCCATCCCCACGTCCTCACCACACCTCTCCCCTTGTGGATGGCTTCAAACCTCTGTGTCCATCCCCAGGTCCCCACCACGCCTGTCCCCTCACGGCCACCACCAACCTTCCACATCCATCCCCACATCCCCACCACCACCTGAGTCCTCGTGTCCACCTCCAACCTTCCATGCCCATCCCCACGTCCCCACCACACCCAACCATCTCATGGCCGTGGTGGTGGTGGGAAAACCCAACCCCTGATGTCCATCTACACGTCTCCACCACATCTGACCACCTCACGGCCACCTCCAGCCCTCCACGTCCATCCCCATGTCTCCACCACACCCAACCACCTCATGGCCACGGTGGTGTTGGTGGAAAAACCCAACCTCTGATGTCCACCTACAAGTCCCCACCACACCTGATCCCTCCTGACCATGGTGGTGTTGGGAAAACCCAACCCCGGATGTCCATCCCCACGTCCCCACCACAACTCACCACCCCATGACCACCTCCACCCTTCTGGGCCTTTCCCCACCATACCTGACCCCTTGTGACCACCTCCAACCTTCCACGTCCATCCCCACGTCCCCACCACACCTGATCCTTCATGGTCATGGTGGTGGTGGTGAGCAAACCCAACCCTTGATGTCCATCCCCACGTCCCCACCACATCTGAACATCTTGTGACTACGTTGGTGGTGGGAAACCCATCCCTCGATGTCCATCCCCACGTCCCTACCACAACTCACCACCCCATGACCACCTCCAACCTTCTGGGCCCTTCCTCACCATACCTGACCCCTTGTGACCACCTCCAACCTTCCACGTCCATCTCCATGTCCCCACCACACCTGATCCTTCATGGTCATGGTGGTGGTGGTGAGCAAACCCAACCCTTGATGTCCATCCCCACGTCCCCACCACACCTGACCATCTTGTGACTACGTTGGTGGTGGGAAACCCATCCCTCGATGTCCATCCCCACGTCCCCACCACTACTCACCACCCCATGACCACCTCCAACCTTCTGGGCCTTTCCCCACCATACCTGACCCCTTGTGACCACCTCCAACCTTCCATGTCCATCCTCACGTCCCCACCACACCCAACCACCTCATGGCCATGGTGGTGGTGGGAAAACCCAACCCTCGATGTCCATCCCCACGTCCCCACCACACCCGATCCTTCATGGTCATGGTGGTGGTGGTGGTGAGCAAACCCAACCCTTGATGTCCACCTACACGTCCCCACCACAACTCACCACCCCATGACCACCTCCACCCTTCTGGGCCTTTCCCCACCATACCTGACCCCTTGTGACCACCTCTAACCTTCCATGTCCATGCCCACATCCCCACCACATCTGATCCCTCATGGTCGTGGTGGTGGTGGTGAGCAAACCCAACCCTTGATGTCCATCCCCACGTCCCCACCACACCTGATCCCTCATGGTCATGGTGGTGAGCAAACCCAACCCTTGATGTCCATCCCCACGTCCCCACCACAACTCACCACCCCATGACCACCTCCAACCTTCTGGGCCCTTCCCCACCATACCTGACCCTGTGTGACCACCTCCAACCTTCCATGTCCATCTCCATGTCCCCACCACACCTGATCCCTCATGGTCGTGGTGGTGAGCAAACCCATCCCTTGATGTCCACCCCCACGTCCCCACTACTACTCACCACCCCATGACCACCTCCAACCTTCTGGGCCCTTCCCCACCATACCTGACCCTGTGTGACCACCTCCAACCTTCCATGATCATCCTCACGTCCCCACCACACCCGATCCCTCATGGTCATGGTGGTGGAGGGAAAACCCATCCCTTGATGTCCATCCCCACGTCCCCACCACAACTCACCACCCCATGACCACCTCCAACCTTCTGGGCCCTTCCCCACCATACCTGACCCCTTGTGACCACCTCCAACCTTCCATGTCCATCTCCATGTCCCCACCACACCCGATCCTTCATGGTCATGGTGGTGGTGGTGAGCAAACCCATCCCTCGATGTCCATCCCCACGTCCCCACCACACCCGACCACCTTATGGCCAACTCCAACCCTCCACTCCCATCTCCACGTTCCCACCGGTGCCCCGTACCGGTGGTGGAACCCACGATGGCGGTGTTCTGGTCGACGGCCTCCAGGAACTGCCCGATGACCAATGGGATGCTCTGGATCCTCTTCACCTCCTCCTGCGCGTGGAGGAACTCCTTCTTCAGGTTCTTCTGCTCATCCTTGATGTACTCCTCCTGCACCTCCAGGAACTCCAGCTCCTGCTGCAGCTTCTGCTGGGCCATCCGCAGGTCAGGGGAGGTCCTGCCGGGGCCACCCAGCTGCCTGCACCTCCTCCTGCCTGCACCTTCTCCTGCCCATCATCCTGCTCGCACCTTCTCCCGCCTGTCCTCCTGCCCACACCTCATCCTGTCCGTTCTCCTGCCCACACCTCCTCCGACCTGGACCTTCTCCTGCCTGTCCTCCTGCCCACACCTCCTCCTGCCTGGACCTTCTCCTGCCTGTCCTCCTGCCCACACCTCCTCCTACCTGGACCTTCTCCTGCCTGTCCTCCTGCCCACACCTCCTCCTGCCTGGACCTTCTCCTGCCTGTCCTCCTGCCCACACCTCCTCCTACCTGGACCTTCTGCTGCCTGTCCTCCTGCCCACACCTCCTCCTACCTGGACCTTCTCCTGCCTGTCCTCCTGCCCACACCTCCTCCTACCTGGACCTTCTCCTGCCTGTCCTCCTGCCCACACCTCCTCCTACCTGGACCTTCTGCTGCCTGTCCTCCTGCCCACACCTCCTCCTACCTGGACCTTCTCCTGCCTGTCCTCCTGCCCACACCTCCTCCTACCTGGACCTTCTGCTGCCTGTCCTCCTGCCCACACCTCCTCCTGCCTGGACCTTCTCCTGCCTGTCCTCCTGCCCACACCTCCTCCTACCTGGACCTTCTCCTGCCTGTCCTCCTGCCCACACCTCCTCCTACCTGGACCTTCTGCTGCCTGTCCTCCTGCCCACACCTCCTCCTGCCCACACCTCCTCCTGCCTGTCCTCCTGCCCACACCTTCTCCTGCCCACACCTTCTGCTGCCTGTCCTCCTGCCCGCACCTTCTCCTGCCCGCACCTCCTCCTGCCTGCACCTCCTCCTGCCTGCACCTTCTGCTGCCTGTCCTCCTGCCCACACCTTCTGCTGCCTGTCCTCCTGCCCACACCTTCTCCTGCCCACACCTTCTGCTGCCCGTCCTCCTGCCCACACCTTCTGCTGCCCGTCCTCCTGCCCACACCTTCTGCTGCCTGTCCTCCTGCCCGCACCTTCTGCTGCCTGTCCTCCTGCCCACACCTTCTGCTGCCTGTCCTCCTGCCCACACCTTCTCCTGCCCACACCTTCTGCTGCCCGTCCTCCTGCCCACACCTTCTGCTGCCTGTCCTCCTGCCCGCACCTTCTGCTGCCTGTCCTCCTGCCCACACCTTCTGCTGCCTGTCCTCCTGCCCACACCTTCTCCTGCCCACACCTTCTGCTGCCCGTCCTCCTGCCCACACCTTCTGCTGCCTGTCCTCCTGCCCGCACCTTCTGCTGCCTGTCCTCCTGCCCGCACCTTCTGCTGCCTGTCCTCCTGCCCGCACCTTCTGCTGCCTGTCCTCCTGCCCGCACCTTCTGCTGCCTGTCCTCCTGCCCACACCTTCTCCTGCCTGTCCTCCTGCCCGCACCTTCTGCTGCCTGTCCTCCTGCCCGCACCTTCTGCTGCCTGTCCTCCTGCCCGCACCTTCTGCTGCCTGTCCTCCTGCCCGCACCTTCTGCTGCCTGTCCTCCTGCCCGCACCTTCTGCTGCCTGTCCTCCTGCCCACACCTTCTGCTGCCTGTCCTCCTGCCCACACCTTCTCCTGCCCACACCTTCTGCTGCCCGTCCTCCTGCCCACACCTTCTGCTGCCTGTCCTCCTGCCCGCACCTTCTGCTGCCTGTCCTCCTGCCCGCACCTTCTGCTGCCTGTCCTCCTGCCCGCACCTTCTGCTGCCTGTCCTCCTGCCCGCACCTTCTGCTGCCTGTCCTCCTGCCCACACCTTCTCCTGCCTGTCCTCCTGCCCGCACCTTCTGCTGCCTGTCCTCCTGCCCGCACCTTCTGCTGCCTGTCCTCCTGCCCGCACCTTCTGCTGCCTGTCCTCCTGCCCACACCTTCTCCTGCCTGTCCTCCTGCCCACACCTTCTCCTGCCCACACCTCCTCCTGCCTGTCCTCCTGCCCATACCTTCTCCTGCCCACACCTTCTGCTGCCTTTCCTCCTGCCCATACCTTCTCCTGCCCACACCTTCTCCTGCCCACACCTTCTCCTGCCCACACCTTCTGCTGCCTGTCCTCCTGCCCACACCTTCTCCTGCCTGTCCTCCCTGCCCACACCTTCTCCTGCCTGTCCTCCTGCCCACACCTTCTCCTGCCTGTCCTCCCTGCCCACACCTTCTCCTGCCTGTCCTCCTGCCCACACCTTCTCCTGCCCACACCTTCTGCTGCCCGTCCTCCTGCCCACACTTTCTGCTGCCCACACCTTCTCCTGCCTGTCCTCCTGCCCACACCTTCTGCTGCCCAAACCTCCTCCTGCCTGCACCTTCTGCCTGTCCTCCTGCCCGCCCCCTCTCCTGCCTGCACCTTCTCCTGCCTGTCCTCCTGCCCACACCTTCTGCTGCCCACACCTTCTGCTGCCTGTCCTCCTGCCCACACCTTCTCCTGCCTGTCCTCCTGCCCACACCTTCTGCTGCCTGTCCTCCTGCCCGCACCTTCTCCTGCCCGCACCTCCTCCTGCCCGCACCTCCTCCTGCCCACAGCTTCTGCTGCCTGTCCTCCTGCCCACACCTTCTCCTGCCTGTCCTCCTGCCCACACCTCCTCCTGCCTGGACCTTCTCCTGCCTGTCCTCCTGCCCACACCTCCTCCTACCTGGACCTTCTCCTGCCTGTCCTCCTGCCCACACCTCCTCCTGCCTGGACCTTCTCCTGCCTGTCCTCCTGCCCACACCTCCTCCTACCTGGACCTTCTGCTGCCTGTCCTCCTGCCCACACCTCCTCCTACCTGGACCTTCTCCTGCCTGTCCTCCTGCCCACACCTCCTCCTACCTGGACCTTCTCCTGCCTGTCCTCCTGCCCACACCTCCTCCTACCTGGACCTTCTGCTGCCTGTCCTCCTGCCCACACCTCCTCCTACCTGGACCTTCTCCTGCCTGTCCTCCTGCCCACACCTCCTCCTACCTGGACCTTCTGCTGCCTGTCCTCCTGCCCACACCTCCTCCTGCCTGGACCTTCTCCTGCCTGTCCTCCTGCCCACACCTCCTCCTACCTGGACCTTCTCCTGCCTGTCCTCCTGCCCACACCTCCTCCTACCTGGACCTTCTGCTGCCTGTCCTCCTGCCCACACCTCCTCCTGCCCACACCTCCTCCTGCCTGTCCTCCTGCCCACACCTTCTCCTGCCCACACCTTCTGCTGCCTGTCCTCCTGCCCGCACCTTCTCCTGCCCGCACCTCCTCCTGCCTGCACCTCCTCCTGCCTGCACCTTCTGCTGCCTGTCCTCCTGCCCACACCTTCTGCTGCCTGTCCTCCTGCCCACACCTTCTCCTGCCCACACCTTCTGCTGCCCGTCCTCCTGCCCACACCTTCTGCTGCCCGTCCTCCTGCCCACACCTTCTGCTGCCTGTCCTCCTGCCCGCACCTTCTGCTGCCTGTCCTCCTGCCCACACCTTCTGCTGCCTGTCCTCCTGCCCACACCTTCTCCTGCCCACACCTTCTGCTGCCCGTCCTCCTGCCCACACCTTCTGCTGCCTGTCCTCCTGCCCGCACCTTCTGCTGCCTGTCCTCCTGCCCGCACCTTCTGCTGCCTGTCCTCCTGCCCGCACCTTCTGCTGCCTGTCCTCCTGCCCGCACCTTCTGCTGCCTGTCCTCCTGCCCACACCTTCTCCTGCCTGTCCTCCTGCCCGCACCTTCTGCTGCCTGTCCTCCTGCCCGCACCTTCTGCTGCCTGTCCTCCTGCCCGCACCTTCTGCTGCCTGTCCTCCTGCCCACACCTTCTCCTGCCTGTCCTCCTGCCCACACCTTCTCCTGCCCACACCTCCTCCTGCCTGTCCTCCTGCCCATACCTTCTCCTGCCCACACCTTCTGCTGCCTTTCCTCCTGCCCATACCTTCTCCTGCCCACACCTTCTCCTGCCCACACCTTCTCCTGCCCACACCTTCTGCTGCCTGTCCTCCTGCCCACACCTTCTCCTGCCTGTCCTCCCTGCCCACACCTTCTCCTGCCTGTCCTCCTGCCCACACCTTCTCCTGCCTGTCCTCCCTGCCCACACCTTCTCCTGCCTGTCCTCCTGCCCACACCTTCTCCTGCCCACACCTTCTGCTGCCCGTCCTCCTGCCCACACTTTCTGCTGCCCACACCTTCTCCTGCCTGTCCTCCTGCCCACACCTTCTGCTGCCCAAACCTCCTCCTGCCTGCACCTTCTGCCTGTCCTCCTGCCCGCCCCCTCTCCTGCCTGCACCTTCTCCTGCCTGTCCTCCTGCCCACACCTTCTGCTGCCCACACCTTCTGCTGCCTGTCCTCCTGCCCACACCTTCTCCTGCCTGTCCTCCTGCCCACACCTTCTGCTGCCTGTCCTCCTGCCCGCACCTTCTCCTGCCCGCACCTCCTCCTGCCCGCACCTCCTCCTGCCCACAGCTTCTGCTGCCTGTCCTCCTGCCCACACCTTCTGCTGCCCACACCTTCTGCTGCCTGTCCTCCTGCCCACACCTTCTCCTGCCTGTCCTCCTGCCCACACCTTCTCCTGCCTGTCCTCCTGCCCAAACCTCCTCCTGCCTGCACGGCCGCGCGCCGGCCGGAAGCGCCGGCCCACTTCCGGTGTGGCCTGAGGGGGGAGAACACGCCCACTTCCGGTACAGGGGGTGATGGGAGATGGAGTCCGCGCCCCCCCCCTCCGCGCCCGGTAAGGCCCAGTGCCTCCAGTACGGACCAGTACAGACCAGTATAGATCAGTGGTTCCACGTATGGACCAGTGCGCCCAGTAAGAACCAGTACGGAATAGTATGGACCAGTGCGCCCAGTACAGACCAGTGTTCCCAGTATGGAGCAGTGCACCCAGTATGGACCAGTACAGACCAGTGTTCCCAGTATGGACCAGTACAGACCAGCATCCCCAGTACGGACCAGTACAGAATAGTATGGGCCAGTGTTCCCAGTGCAGACCAGTACAGACCAGTGGTTCTGCGTATGGACCAGTGTGCCCAGTAAGAACCAGTATGGAATAGTATGGACCAGTGCGCCCAGTACAGACCAGTGTTCCCAGTATGGACCAGTGCACCCAGTATGGACCAGTACAGACCAGTGTTCCCAGTATGGACCAGTACAGACCAGCGTGCCCAGTACGGGCCAGTACAGAATAGTATGGGCCAGTGTTCCCAATGCAGACCAGTATAGACCGGTGTTCCCACTACAGACCAGTACAGACCAGTACAGACCAGTGGTTCTGCATATGGACCTGTGCGCCCAGTAAGAACCAGTACGGAATAGTATGGACCAGTGCACCCAGTACAGACCAGTATAGACCAGTGTTCCCAGTATGGAGCAGTGCACCCAGTATGGACCAGTACAGACCAGTGTTCCCAGTATGGACCAGTACAGACCAGCATCCCCAGTACGGACCAGTACAGAATAGTATGGGCCAGTGTTCCCAGTGCAGACCAGTACAGACCAGTGGTTCTGTGTATGGACCAGTGCGCCCAGTAAGAACCAGTATGGAATAGTATGGACCAGTGTTCCCAGTACAGACCAGTACAGACCAGTGTTCCCAGTATGGACCAGTGCACACAATACGGACCAGTACAGAATAGTATGGGCCAGTGTTCCCAGTGCAGACCAGTATAGACCGGTGTTCCCAGTACAGACCAGTGTGCCCAGTACAGACCAGTACGGAATAGTATGGACCAGTGTTCCCAGTACAAACCAGTACAGATCAGTGGTTCTGCGTATGGACCTGTGCGCCCAGTAAGAACCAGTACAGAATAGTATGGACCAGTGCACCCAGTACAGACCAGTGTTCCCAGTATGGAGCAGTGCACCCAGTATGGACCAGTACAGACCAGTGTTCCCAGTATGGACCAGTACAGACCAGCATCCCCAGTACGGACCAGTACAGAATAGTATGGGCCAGTGTTCCCAGTGCAGACCAGTACAGACCAGTGGTTCTGCGTATGGACCAGTGTGCCCAGTAAGAACCAGTATGGAATAGTATGGACCAGTGTTCCCAGTACAGACCAGTACAGACCAGTGTTCCCAGTATGGACCAGTGCACACAGTACGGACCAGTACAGAATAGTATGGGCCAGTGTTCCCAGTGCAGACCAGTATAGACCGGTGTTCCCACTACAGACCAGTACAGACCAGTGTTCCCAGTACAGACCAGTGGTTCTGTGTATGGACCTGTGCGCCCAGTAAGAACCAGTACAGAATAGTATGGACCAGTGTGCCCAGTACAGACCAGTGTTCCCAGTATGGAGCAGTGCACCCAGTATGGACCAGTACAGACCAGCGGGCCCAGTACGGACCAGTGCAGAATAGTATGGGCCAGTGTTCCCAGTGCGGACCAGTACAGACCAGTGTTCCCAGTATGGACCAGTACACCCAGTATGGACCAGTACGGAATATTATGGGCCACTGTTCCCAGTGCAGAGCAATGCGGACCAGTATGGACCACTGTTCCCAGTACAGACCAGTACAGACCAGTGGTTCTGCGTATGGACCAGTGTTCCCAGTAAGAACCAGTATGGAATAGTATGGACCAGTGCGCCCAGTACAGACCAGGTTCCCAGTATGGACCAGTGCGCCCAGTGAGGGTCCCAGTGCCCCCCCAGCACTCCCAGTATCCCTTCCTGTCCCTTCCCAGTGCCCCCCCAGTGCTCCCAGTATCCCTCCCTGTCCCGCCCAGTGCTCCCAGTATCCCTCCCTGTCCCTTCCCAGTGCCCCCCCAGTGCTCCCAGTACCCTCCCCATTACCCCCAGTTCTCCCAGTGCCCCCCCCAGTGCTCCCAGTATCCCTCCCTGTCCCGCCCAGTGCTCCCAGTACCCCTCCCTGTCCCTTTCCAGTGCCCCCCCAGTGCTCCCAGTACCCTCCCCATTACCCCCAGTTCTCCCAGTGCCCCCCCCAGTGCTCCCAGTATCCCTCCCTGTCCCCTCCCAGTGCTCCCAGTGCCCCCCAGTGCCCTCCCAGTATCCCTCCCTGGCTCTCCCAGTGTCGCCCCAGTGCTCCCAGTATCCCTCCCTGTCCCTTCCCAGTGACCCCCCACTGCTCCCAGTATCCCTCCCTGTCCCGCCCAGTGCTCCCAGTGCCCTCCCAGTGCTCCCAGTATCCCTCCCTGGCTCACCCCAGTGCTCCCAGTATCCGTCCCTGTCCCGCCCAGTTCTCCCAGTTCCACCCCAGTGCTCCCAGTATCCCTCCCTGTCCCCCACCAGTGCTCCCAGTGCCCCCCCAGTGCTCCCTGTCCCTTCCCAGTGCCGCCCCAGTGCTCCCAGTATCCCTCCCTGTCCCCCACCAGTGCTCCCAGTGCCGCCCCAGTGCTCCCAGTATCCCTCCCTAACCCTCACTTCAGCGCCCCCAAGCCCCGCCCCTCCCCTCCCCTCGCCCCGCCCACCTCCCCTCGCCCCGCCCATTACCCCGCCCCGACTCCCCTTCTGCGCATGCGCAGTGCTTCCGGCGGAAGCGGCGCCGCGTCCGTTAAGGTGTGGCGGCCCCGGGGTGGGGGAGGGGAACCGGGAGGGGGTGGGGGGCATTACCCGGGGAGGGGGGAGGGGCCCGGGGGGGGGCTACCGGGTGGCTACCGGGGGTGGGGGAGGGGAATGGCGAGGGGGCTACCGCGGGGGCGGGGTCTGTGCGGTGTGGGCGGGGCTTAATGAGGGGAAGGGGGGAGGGGGACGGCCTGAGGAGAGGGGGAGGGGGCGTGGCCTCGGGGGAGGGGGCGTGGCGTCGGCCTCAGGGGGCGTGGCCTGTGCTGACTGAAGGGGCGGGGTTGGCGTTGGGGAAGGGGCGGAGCTACGGGAAGGGGGCGTGGCCATGGGTGGCAGTGGGGCTGGGGCAGGTTGTGCAGGGAGGGGGCGTGGTTTGGGCGGGAGGGGGCGTGGCTATCCTTAAGGGGCGGGGCCAGCGGGGTGGAGGGAGTTTATAGAGAAGGGAGTGTGTGTCCACTGCCCCTCCCCCCCCCCCCCCCCATGGCCACTAACGACCCCCCCATGGCCACCACGGACCCCCCATGGCTACCACCCCCCATGGCCACCACGGCTCCTCCCATGGCCATGACTGACCCTCCCATGGCCACCATGAACCCTCCCATGGCCACCGCTCCCCCCATGGCCACGACTGACACCCATGGTGACCACCAACCCTCCCCACGGCCACCACCCCACCCCCCCTCTCTCCATGGCCACCAACCCCCCGTGGCCACCTCACTCCCTCCGTGGCCACCATGAACCCACCCATGGCCACCCCCCTCGCCCATGGCCACCATGAACCCCCCCCCATGGCCACCACCTCCCCATGGCCACCGTGAATCCCCCCATGGCCACCACCCCCACCATGGCCACCACCAACCGCCCCATAGCCACGACTGAACCCAACCATGGCCACCATGAACCGCTCCATGGCCACAACTGACCTCCACATGGCCACCGCCACCTCTCCACGGCCACGACCCCACTCCCATGGCCACCAGCCCCCCATGGCCACCATGAACCCCTCCATGGCCACCACTCCCCCATGGCCACTGCTAACCCTCTGCACGGCCAGAACTGACCTCGCCACGGCCACTACCCTTTCCATGGCCACCACCAACCCCCCCGTGGCCACCTCCCCCCCATGGCCACCTCCCACCACCCCCGTGGCCACCACCACCCCCCCGTGGCCACCACCCTCCCCCAGCCACCTCCCACCCCCCGTGGCCACCACCCCCCCCCCGTGGCCACCAAGCCCCCTGTGGCCACCTCCCACCAGTCCCCCACGGCCACCTCCCACCCCCCCGTGGCCACCAACCCCCCTGTGGCCACCTCCCACCAACCACCCATGGCCACCACCACCCCCCCTTGGCCACCACCAACCCCCCCATGGCCACCACCTCCCTGTGGCCACCTCCCACCCCCTTGTAGTCGCCACCACCCCCCCACAGCCACCTCCCACCCCCCCCGGAGCCACCCCCACCCCCCTATGGCCACCAACCCCCCTGTGGCCACCTCCCACCACCCCACCACGGCCACCTCCCACCCCCCCCGGAGCCACCACCAGCCCCCCCTTGGCCACCACCTCCCTGTGGCCACCTCCCACCCCCCCCGGAGCCACCCCCCCCCCCCCCCCCCATGGCCACCAACCCCCCTGTAGCCACCTCCCACCCCCCCGTGGCCACCACACCTCCCCCATGGCCACCAACCCCCCTGTGGCCACCTCCCACCCCCCCGTGTCCACCCCCCCCCCCCCGGCCAGCTCCCACCCCCCCCGTGGCCACCCCCACCACCTCCCTGTGGCTACCTCCCACCCCCCCATGGCCACCACACCCCCCCATAGCCACCAACCCCTCTGTGGCCACCTTCTACCTCCCCGTGGCCACAACCCCCCCCCGGCCAGCTCCCACCCCCCCCGTGGCCACCCCCACCCCCACCACCTCCCTGTGGCTACCTCCCACCCCCCCATGGCCACCACACCCCCCCATGGCCACCAACCCCCCTGTGGCCACCTCCCACCCCCCCGTGGCCACCCCCCCCCCCACCTCCCTGTGGCTACCTCCCACCCCCCCATGGCCACCACCAACCCCCCTATGGCCACCAACCCCCCTGTGGCCACCTCCCACCCCCCCATGGCCCCCCCCCCCGCCCCCCCCCCCCGGCCAGCTCCCACCCTCCTGTGGCCACCCCCACCACCTCCCTGTGGCTACCTCCCACCCCCCCATGGCCACCAACCCCCCTGTGGCCACCTCCCACCCCCCCGTGGCCACCCCCACCCCCCCCACGGCCACTTCCCACCCCCCCCGTGGCCACCCCCACCCCCACCACCTCCCTGTGGCTACCTCCCACCCCCCCATGGCCACCAACCCCCCTGTGGCCACCTCCCACCCCCCCGTGGCCACCCCCCCCCCCCCCACGGCCACCTCCCACCCCCCGTGGCCACCCCCCCCACACGGCCACTTCCCACCCCCCCCCGTGGCTACCCCCACCACCTCCCCGTGGCTACCTCCCACCCCCCCATGGCCACCAACCCCCTTGTGGCCACCTCCCACCCCCCCGTGGCCACCCCCCCCCCCCACGGCCAGCTCCCACCCCCCCATGGCCACCAACCCCCCTGTGGCCACCTCCCACCCCCCCGTGGCCACCCCCCCCCACGGCCACTTCCCACCCCCCCGTGGCCACCCTCACCCCCACCCCCTCCCTGTGGCCACCTCCCACCCCCCCGTGGCCCCCCCCTCCCCCACGGCCAGCTCCCACCCCCCCGTGGCCACCCCCACCACCTCCCTGTGGCTACCTCCCACCCCCCCATGGCCACCACACCCCCCTGTGGCCACCTCCCACCCCCCCGTGGCCACCCCCCCCCCCCCATGGCCACCTCCCACCCCCACCCCCACCACCTCCCTGTGGCTACCTCCCACCCCCCCATGGCCACCAACCCCCCTGTGGCCACCTCCCACCCCCCGTGGCCACCCCCCCCCCACGGCCACTTCCCCCCCCCCCCGTGGCCACCCCCACCCCCACCATCTCCCTGTGGCTACCTCCCACCCCCCCGTGGCCACCCCCCCCCCCACGGCCACCTCCCACCCCCCCGTGGCCACCCCCCCCCACGGCCACTTCCCACCCCCGTGGCCACCCTCACCCCCACCCCCTCCCTGTGGCCACCTCCCACCCCCCCGTGGCCAGCCCCCCCCCCACGGCCACTTCCCACCCCCGTGGCCACCCTCACCCCCACCCCCTCCCTGTGACCACCTCCCACCCCCCCGTGGCCACCCCCCTCCCCCACGGCCAGCTCCCACCCCCCCATGGCCACCAATCCCCCTGTGGCCAGCTCCCACCCCCCCCGTGGCCACCCCCACCCCCACCCCCTCCCTGTGGCCACCTCCCACCCCCCCATGGCCACCTCCCCCCCCCCCCCCCCATGGCTACCACCGACCCCCCTCTATGGCCACAACTCCCCCCCCCCCATCATGGGACCCCCCAAAACCCCTCTCAGGAGTGGTGCCCATCCCCCCCCCCCCAATAAAAGGGGGGGGGGTTCCGCCCAGGGCGTTCCCCTCCCCTCCCCCCCCTCCCCCCCCCCCTCCCCCCCTCCCCCCCCCCTTAACCAGCCCCGCAGCCTTTCACTTTCACTTTTTCAGGGCAGTTCCCCGAAATCAGGAAATTAAAGAGCAAAAATACAATGACGGGGAGCGGAGGGGGGGAGGGGGGGAGGGGGGAGGGGAAGGAAGGGAGGGGTGGGGGGGTGGGGGGAGGGGTGCGGACGGCGAGGAAGAGCGCGGCCACGGGCGTCGAGGGCTCTCCCGCCTCTCCCCGACCACCGCCCGGGTGAGTGTCACCATTGTCCCCCCCCCCCCTCCCCCCCCCCCAATTCCCCTCCCCCCCCTCCCCCCGGGTGCTTTCTGTTCCCTAAATTGAGATTTTTCCACCCAAAAACCCCCTAAAGCCGAGGGGGGGGGGGGGGGTGTCTGGGCCCCCCCCAAAAAGCTCCTGAAATTGAGGGTTCTCCGCTCGGGAGGGTCCAAAATCGCACTTTCTCAGCCTAAAAGATCCCAAAGTCGCTGTTTCTGAGCCCCAAATTTGCCGGTTCTCAGCCCCAAAGTTCCCAAAATCGCTCCTTCTGAGCCCAAAATCGCTGTTTCTGAGCCCCAAAGCGCCCAAAATTGCTCCTTCTGAGCCCGAAAGCTCCTGAAATTGCACCTTCTGAGCCCAAAACTGCAGTTTCTCAGCCCCAAAGCGCCCAAAATTGCTCCTTCTGAGCCCAAAATTTCCATTTCTCAGCCCCAAAGCGCCCAAAATTGCTCCTTCTGAGCCCAAAATTTCCATTTCTGAGCCCCAAAGCTCCCAAAATTGCTCCTTCTGAGCCCAAAATTTCCATTTCTGAGCCCCAAAGCGCCCAAAATTGCTCCTTCTGAGCCCAAAATTTCCATTTCTGAGCCCCAAAGCTCCCAAAATTGCTCCTTCTGAGCCCAAAATCGCTGTTTCTGAGCCCCAAAGGTTCCAAAATTGCTCCTTCTGAGCCCAAAACTGCAGTTTCTGAGCCCCGAAGTTCCCAAAATCACTCCTTCTGAGCCCAAAATTTCCATTTCTGAGCCCCAAAGCGCCCAAAATTGCTCCTTCTGAGCCCAAAACTGCAGTTTCTGAGCCCCAAAGCTCCCAAAATTGCTCCTTCTGAGCCCAAAATTTCCATTTCTGAGCCCCAAAGCTCCCAAAATTGCTCCTTCTGAGCCCAAAACTGCAGTTTCGGAGCCCCAAAGCTCCCAAAATTGCTCCTTCTGAGCCCCAAATTTCCATTTCTGAGCCCCAAAGCCCCGAAATTGCTGTTTCTGAGCCCAAAATTGCTGTTTCTCAGCCCAAAAATCCCAAAATTGCTGTTTCTGAACCCAAATTCGCTATTTCTCAGCCCCAAACTCCCAAAATTGCTGTTTCTGAACCCAAAATTGCTATTTCTCAGCCCCAAAGCTCCCAAAATTGCTGTTTCTGTGCCCAAAACTCCCCAAATCGCTGTTTCTGAGCCCAAATTCTCCATTTCTGAGCCCCAAAGCCCGAAATTGCTGTTTCTTAGCCCAAAATTGCTGTTTCTCAGCCCCCAAACTCCCAAAATCGCTGTTTCTGTGCCCAAAATCTCCATTTCTGAGCCCCAAAGCTCCCAAAATTGCTCCTTCTGAGCCCAAAATTTCCATTTCTCAGCCCCAAAGCTCCCAAAATTGCTCCTTCTGAGCCCAAAATTTCCATTTCTCAGCCCCAAAGCTCCCAAAATTGCTCCTTCTGAGCCCAAAATTTCCATTTCTGAGCCCCAAAGCGCCCAAAATTGCTCCTTCTGAGCCCAAAATTTCCATTTCTGAGCCCCAAAACGCCCAAAATTGCTCCTTCTGAGCCCAACCCCCCCCCCCCCCCCCAAAATTGGGGGTTCTCGGCCCAAAAAGCTCCTGAAATTGAGGGTTCTCCGCTCGGGAGCGTCCAAAATCGCACTTTCTCAGCCTAAAAGATCCCAAAGTCGCTGTTTCTGAGCCCAAAATTTGCCGGTTCTCAGCCCCAAAGTTCCCAAAATCGCTCCTTCTGAGCCCAAAACTGCAGTTTCTGAGCCCCAAAGCGCCCAAAATTGCTCCTTCTGAGCCCGAAAGCTCCTGAAATTGCTCCTTCTGAGCCCAAAACTGCAGTTTCTCAGCCCCCAAACTCCCAAAATTGCTGTTTCTGAGCCCAAAATTTCCATTTCTCAGCCCCAAAGCGCCCAAAATTGCTCCTTCTGAGCCCGAAAGCTCCTGAAATTGCTCCTTCTGAGTCCAAAATTTCCATTTCTGAGCCCCAAAGCTCCCAAAATTGCTCCTTCTGAGCCCAAAATCGCTGTTTCTGAGCCCCAAAGCGCCCAAAATTGCTCCTTCTGAGCCCAAAATTTCCGTTTCTGAGCCCCAAAGCTCCCAAAATTGCTCCTTCTGAGCCCAAAATTTCCATTTCTGAGCCCCAAAGCTCCCAAAATTGCTCCTTCTGAGCCCAAAATTTCCATTTCTGAGCCCCAAAGCGCCCAAAATTGCTCCTTCTCAGCCCAACCCCCCCCCCCCCAAATTGGGGGTTCTCGGCCCAAAAAGCTCCTGAAATTGAGGGTTCTCCGCTCGGGAGTGTCCAAAATCGCACTTTCTCAGCCTAAAAGATCCCAAAGTCGCTGTTTCTGAGCCCAAATTTGCCGGTTCTCAGCCCCAAAGTTCCCAAAATCGCTCCTTCTGAGCCCAAAATCGCTGTTTCTGAGCCCCAAAGGTTCCAAAATTGCTCCTTCTGAGCCCGAAAGCTCCTGAAATTGCTCCTTCTGAGCCCAAAACTGCAGTTTCTCAGCCCCCAAACTCCCAAAATCGCTGTTTCTGAGCCCAAAATTTCCATTTCTCAGCCCCAAAGCTCCCAAAATTGCTCCTTCTGAGCCCAAAATTTCCATTTCTGAGCCCCAAAGCGCCCAAAATTGCTCCTTCTGAGCCCAAAACTGCAGTTTCTGAGCCCCAAAGCTCCCAAAATTGCTCCTTCTGAGCCCAAAATTTCCATTTTTCAGCCCCAAAGCTCCCAAAATTGCTCCTTCTGAGCCCAAAATTGCTGTTTCTGAGCCCCAAAGGTTCCAAAATTGCTCCTTCTGAGCCCAAAACTGCAGTTTCTGAGCCCCAAAGCGCCCAAAATTGCTCCTTCTGAGCCCAAAATTTCCATTTCTCAGCCCCAAAGCTCCCAAAATTGCTCCTTCTGAGCCCAAAACTGCAGTTTCGGAGCCCCAAAGCTCCCAAAATTGCTCCTTCTGAGCCCCAAATTTCCATTTCTGAGCCCCAAAGCCCCGAAATTGCTGTTTCTGAGCCCAAAATTGCTATTTCTCAGCCCCAAACTCCCAAAATTGCTGTTTCTGAACCCAAAATTGCTATTTCTCAGCCCCAAAGCTCCCAAAATTGCTGTTTCTGTGCCCAAAACTCCCCAAATCGCTGTTTCTGAGCCCAAATTCTCCATTTCTGAGCCCCAAAGCCCAAAATTGCTGTTTCTTAGCCCAAAATTGCTGTTTCTCAGCCCCCAAACTCCCAAAATCGCTGTTTCTGTGCCCAAAATCTCCATTTCTGAGCCCCAAAGCTCCCAAAATTGCTCCTTCTGAGCCCAAAATTTCCATTTCTGAGCCCCAAAGCTCCCAAAATTGCTCCTTCTGAGCCCAAAATTTCCATTTCTCAGCCCCAAATCTCCCAAAATTGCTCCTTCTGAGCCCAAAATTTCCATTTCTGAGCCCCAAAGCGCCCAAAATTGCTCCTTCTGAGCCCAAAATTTCCATTTCTGAGCCCCAAAACGCCCAAAATTGCTCCTTCTGAGCCCAAAATTTCCATTTCTCAGCCCCAAAGCTCCTGAAATTACTGTTTCTCAGCCCAAAATGTCCATAAATCACTATTTTGGAGCACAAAAGCCCCCAAAATTGCTCCTTCTGAGCCCAAACGCCCCCAAAATTGCAGTTTCTGAACCCAAAATCACCATTTCTCAGCCACAAAGCCCCTAAATTGCTGTTTCTCAGCCCAACCCCCCCCCCCCAAAATTGGGGGTTCTCGGCCCAAAAAGCTCCTGAAATTGAGGGTTCTCCGCTCGGGAGCGTCCAAAATCGCACTTTCTCAGCCTAAAAGATCCCAAAGTCGCTGTTTCTGAGCCCAAAATTGCCGGTTCTCAGCCCCGAAGTTCCCAAAATCGCTCCTTCTGAGCCCAAAATTTCCATTTCTGAGCCCCAAAGCGCCCAAAATTGCTCCTTCTGAGCCCAAAATTTCCATTTCTGAGCCCCAAAGCTCCCAAAATTGCTCCTTCTGAGCCCAAAATTTCCATTTCTGAGCCCCAAAGCGCCCAAAATTGCTCCTTCTGAGCCCAAAATTTCCATTTCTGAGCCCCAGAGCTCCCAAAATTGCTCCTTCTGAGCCCAAAACTGCAGTTTCGGAGCCCCAAAGCTCCCAAAATTGCTGTTTCTGTGCCCCAAACTCCCAAAATCGCTGTTTCTGAGCCCAAATTCTCCATTTCTGAGCCCCAAAGCTCCTGAAATTGCCATTTCTGAGCCCAAAATCTCAGTTTCTGAGCCCCAAAACTCCCAAAATTGCTCCTTCTGAGCCCAAAACTGCAGTTTCTGAGCCCCAAAGCCCCGAAATTGCTGTTTCTGAACTCAAAATTGCTATTTCTCAGCCCAAAAGCTCCCAAAATTGCTGTTTCTGCGCCCAAAACTCCCCAAATCGCTGTTTCTGAGCCCAAATTCTCCATTTCTGAGCCTCAGAGCTCCTGAAATTGCCATTTCTGAGCCCAAAACTGCAGTTTCTGAGCCCCAAAGCCCCGAAATTGCTGTTTCTCAGCCCAAAATTGCTGTTTCTCAGCCCCCAAACTCCCAAAATCGCTGTTTCTGAGCCCAAAATCTCAGTTTCTGAGCCCCAAAACTCCCAAAATTGCTGTTTCTGAACCCAAAATCGCTATTTCTGAGCCCCAAACTCCCAAAATCGCTGTTTCTGAGCCCAAAATCTCCGTTTCTGAGCCCCAAAGCCCCCAAAATTGCTCTTTCTGAGCCCAAACGCCCCCAAAATTGCAGTTTCTGAACCCCAAATCACCATTTCTCAGCCCCAAAACCCCAAAATTGCTGTTTCTGCGCCCCAAACTCCCAAAATTGCTGTTTCTGAACCCAAAATCTCCGTTTCTGAGCCCCCAAAGCTCCCAAAATTGCCCCTTCTGAGCCCAAAATCGCCGTTTCTCCACCCAAAAGCCCCCAAAATCGCTGTTTCTCGGCCCAAAAGCTCCTGAAATCGCTTTTGCTGAGCCCAAAATCGCCATTTCTCACCCCAAAGTGCCCCAAATCGCTGTTTCTCAGCCCAAAATCACTGTTTTTCACCCTGAAGTTCCCAAAATTGCCATTTTTCACCCGGAAGTTCCCCAAATCGCTGTTTCTCACCCCAAAATCACTGTTTTTCATCCTGAAGTTCCCCAAATCGCAGTTTCTCACCCCAAAGTTTCCCAAAATCGCCATTTCTCACCCCAAAATCGCTGTTTCTCCCCCTGAAGTTCCCAAAATTGCCATTTCTCACCCCAAAGTGCCCCAAATCGCTGTTTCTCACCCCAAAATCACTGTTTTTCACCCTGAAGTTCCCAAAATTGCCATTTTTCACCCAGAAGTTCCCCAAATTGCTGTTTCTCAGCCCAAAATCACCATTTTTCACCCCAAAGTGCCCCAAATCGCTGTTTCTCAGCCCAAAATCACTGTTTTTCACCCTGAGGTTCCCAAAATCGCTGTTTCTCACCCCACGGCTCCCAAAATCGCCGTTTCTCACCCCAAAATCGCTGTTTCTCACCCCAAAGTTTCCCAAAATCGCCATTTCTCACCCCAAAATCGCTGTTTCTCCCCCTGAAGTTCCCAAAATTGCCGTTTCTCACCCCAAAGTGCCCCAAAATCGCTGTTTCTTGCCCCCAAATCACCGTTTTTCACCCCGAAGTTCCCAAAATCGCTGTTTTTCACCCCAAAGTTCCCCAAAATCGCTGTTTCTCAGCCCAAAATCACTGTTTCTCGCCCTGAAGTTCCCCAAATCGCCATTTCTCACCCCAAAATCGCTGTTTCTCACCCCAAAGTTTCCCAAAATCGCCATTTCTCACCCCAAATCAGTTTCTTGCCTCAAAGCTCCCCAAAATCGCCATTTCTCACCCCAAAATCGCTGTTTCTCACCCTGAAGTTCCCAAAATTGCCATTTTTCACCCGGAAGTTCCCCAAATCGCTGTTTCTCAGCCCAAAATCACCATTTTCACCCCAAAGTGCCCCAAATCGCTGTTTCTCACCCCAAAATCACTGTTTTTCACCCTGAAGATCCCAAAATCCCCATTTTTCACCCGGAAGTTCCCCAAATCGCTGTTTCTCAGCCCAAAATCACCGTTTTTCACCCCGAAGTTCCCAAAATCGCTATTTCTCCCCCCACGGCTCCCAAAATCGCCGTTTCTCACCCCAAATCGGTTTCTTGCCTCAAAGTTCCCCAAAATCGCTGTTTCTCACCCGGAAGTTCCCCAAATCGCCATTTCTCACCCCAAAATCACTCTTTCTCACCCCAAAGTTTCCCAAAACCCCCATTTCTCACCCCAAATCGGTTTCTTGCCTCAACGGTCCCCAAAACCGCCGTTTCTCGCCCGGAAGTTCCCAAAATTGCCATTTCTCAGCCCAAAATCGCTGTTTCTTGCCCGGAAGTTCCCCAAATCGCCATTTCTCACCCCAAAATCGCTCTTTCTCACCCCAAAGTTTCCCAAAACCGCCATTTCTCACCCCAAATCGGTTTCTCGCCCGGAAGTTCCCCAAATCGCCATTTCTCACCCCAAAATCGCTGTTTCTCACCCCAAAGTTTCCCAAAACCGCCATTTCTCACCCCAAATCGGTTTCTTGCCTGAAAGTTCCCCAAAATCACCGTTTCTCACCCCAAAATCGCTGTTTCTCGCCCAGAAGTTCCCAAAATCGCCATTTCTCACCCCAAAAACCGCTTTCTCGCCCAGAAGTTCCCCGAATCCTCATTTCTCACCCCAAAGTGCCCCAAATTGCTGTTTCTCAGCCCAAAATCACCATTTTTCACCCCAAAGTGCCCCAAATCGCTGTTTCTCACCCCAAAATCGCTGTTTCTCACCCCAAAGTTTCCCAAAACCGCCGTTTCTCGCCCCAAAACCGCCGTTTCTCACCCCAAACCCGCCGTTTCTCGCCCCGCAGCTCCCCAAACCGCCCTTTTTCGCCCCAAATCCGCCCTCCCCCCCCCTCCCCCTCCCCCCCCGGTGGCCCTCTCGGCCCCGGTGGCCACCATGGAGGGCGCCGGTGGCCCTGGAGGTCCCCCCCCTCCCCCCTCCCCCCCCCCCGCCCCAGGGGGGGGCGACGCCGCTGACCTCATCGCGGCGGCCGATGATGTCATCGCGGCGCCCCTCCCCCGCCGGGACGGTGACGACGACGGTGACGACGGTGACAACGGCTCTTGGGAGGTCCTCCACCCCCCACCAGGTAGACCCGGGGGTGGGGGCGGGGCCGGCCCCAAAACGAGGCCAAATCCGGCAAAACCACGCCCGGCCCCGCCCTCACGCCCCGCCCCCCCCCCCCCCCCCATCCTCCCTCCCCAGAGCCGTCGGATGGGGACACCGGAGGGGACACGGTTATGGAGTGCCACCACGGAGAGAAGGTGGGCGTCGCCCGGAGGAACCCCTCCCCCCCCCCCCCCCCCGGGGACCAGTTTGGCCCAGTGGCTCCCAGTTCGCTGCGATTTCGCGCAGTTGGTCGCCCAAATTTTCCAGTTTGCCACAGTTTTCTCCCGGCGCTCTCCGGTCTCTTCTCCAGTTTCGTCCCATCTTCTCCGGTCTTCTCCGATCTTCTCCGATCTTCTCCGATTTTCTCCAGTTTTCCACAATTTTGTCCAAATTTTTCCGATCTTCTCCAATTTTCTCCAGTTTTCTCCAATCTGTCTCCAGTTTTCCACAATTTTGTCCAAACTTTTCCGATCTTCTCCAATTTTCTCCAGTTTTCTTCAATCTTCTCCAATTTTCTCCAATTTTCTCCAGTTTTCTCCAATCTGTCTCCAGTTTTCCACAATTTTGTCCAAACTTTTCCAATCTTCTCCAGTTTTCTCCGATTTTCTCCAATTTTCTCCAGTTTTCCACAATTTTGTCCAAATTTTTCCAATCTTCCCCAATTTTCTCCAGTTTTCCACAATTTTGTCCAAACTTTTCCGATCTTCTCCAATTTTCTCCAGTTTTCTCCAATCTTCTCCAGTTTTCCGCAGTTTTCCCCAATCTTTTCCGGTCTTCTCCCATTTTCTCCAATTTTCTCCAATTTTCTCCAGTTTTCTCCAATCTTCTCCAATTTTGTCCAACCATATCTAATCATCTCCAATCTTCTCCAGTTTTCCACAATTTTGTCCAATCTTCTCCGATCTTCTCCGATCTTCTCCGATCTTCTCCAATCTTCTCCAATTTTCTCCAATCTTCCCCAATTTTCTCCAGTTTTCTTCAATCTTCTCCAATCATCTCCAATCTTCTCCAGTTTTCCACAATTTTGTCCAATCTTTTCTGGTCTTCTCCCATTTTCTCCAGTTTTCTCCGATCTTCTCCGATTTTCACCAGTTTCCTTCAATCTTCTCCAATTTTCTCTGATCTTCTCCAATTTTCTCCAATCTTCTCCAGTTTTCCACAATTTTGTCCAATCTTCTCTGATCTTCTCCGATCTTCTCCGATCTTCTCCAGTTTTCTCCAATTTTCTCCAATCTGTCTCCAGTTTTCCACAATTTTGTCCAAACTTTTCCAATCTTCTCCAGTTTTCTCCAATCTTCCCCAATTTTCTCCAGTTTTTCTCAATCTTCTCCAATCTTCTCCAGTTTTCCACAATTTTGTCCAATCTTTTCTGGTCTTCTCCAATTTTCTCCGATCTTCTCCGATCTTCTCTGATCTTCTCCGATCTTCTCCAATTTTCTCCAATTTTCTCCGGTTTTCTCCAGTTTTCTCCAATCTTCTGCAGTTTTCCGCAGTTTTCCCCAATCTTTTCCGGTCTTCTCCCATTTTCTCCAATTTTCTCCGATCTTCTCCAATTTTCGCCAGTTTTCTTCAATCTTCTCCAGTTTTCCGCAGTTTTGTCCAATCTTTTCTGATCTTCTCCAATTTTCTCCAGTTTTCTCCAGTTTTCTCCAATCTTCTCCAGTTTTCTGCAGTTTTGTCCAATTGTTTCCGGTCTTCTCCAATCTTCTCCAGTTTTCCACAATTTTGTCCAAACTTTTCCGACCTTCTCCCATTTTCTCCAGTTTTCTCTGATTTTCTCCAATTTTCGCCAGTTTTCTTCAATCTTATCCAATTTTATCCAATCTTCTCCAATCTTCTCCAGTTTTCCACAATTTTGTCCAATCTTTTCTGATCTTCTCCAATCTTCTCCAAATTTCTCCAGTTTTCTCCAATCTTCTCCAGTTTCCACATTTTTGTCCAATCTTTTCCGATCTTCTCCAGTTTTCTCCAATTTTCTCCAGTTTTCGACAATCTTTTCCAACTTTGTCCAGTCATCTCCAGTTTTCTCCGATCTTCTCCAATTTTCTCCATTTTTTGTCAATCTTTTCCAACTTTGTCGAATCATCTCCGATCTTCTTTGATCTTCTCCAATTTTCTCCGATCTTCTCCAGTCTCCTCCAGTTTTCTCCAATCTTCTCCAATTTTCTCCATTATTTCCCAATTTTCTCCATTTTTTCCCAATTTTCTCTGACTTTCTCCATTTTTTTCCCAATCTTCTCAGATTTTCTCTCATTTTCCTCAATCTTCTCTGATTTTCTCCATTTTTTCCAATTTTGTCCAATCCTCGCCGATCTTCTCCAATTTTCTCCAATCTCCAATTTTCTCCATTTTTTCCAATTTTCTCCATTTTTCTCTGATTTTCTCCATTTTTTTCCAGTCTTCTCCAATTTTCTCTGATCTTCTTCAATTTTATACAATCTTCTTCAGTTTTATCCATTTTATCCGATTTTCTCTGATCTTTTCCAATTTTCTCTCATTTTCCCTACTCTTCTCTGATTTTCTCAATTTTGTCCCATCTTCTCCAATCTTCTCCAATTTTCTCCAATCTTCTCCAGTTTTCTCCGATCTTCTCCGGTTTTCTCCAATCTCCTCCAATTTTCTCCAAACTTCTCCAATTTTCTCGATTTTTTCCCCATTTTTCTCGGATCTTCTCGGATTTTTCTCCATTTTTTTTTTTCCCCCCAATCTTCTCCATTTTTCTCCAATTTTGGGGATGTGAACCCCTCCGTACCGGCCAAGCGCCTGGCCGGCTCCCACCCCCGCCGTTGGTTGGGTTCGTTAACCTCATTCCACCAAGGGGAAAGTGAAAGTGAAAGTGAAAGCGTTGGGGAGGCCCAAACGAAGAGTGTTTTCGTGCGGGTGAAGGGGGAAGTGAGAAAAATTAAAGAAAACGCCACATTTGGGGCAGAAATCTCTGAGCCGGCGCCGCCGGGACCCTCCGAAACCCCAAATAATCCTCAACCGCCCCCAAATTCCTCATTTTTTAATTGTTTTTGGTGAGGTGGCCGTTAGGGGGAGCAGCTCGTTGACCAGTTGGGGTCCTCCACCCGGTTCTTCCCTGTTCCTGACCTCTCCACCACCTTCTCTGGGGGAGTGGAGGTGGAGGTGGAAGTGGAGGTGGAGGTGGAGATGGAGATGGAGATGGAGATGGAGGTGGACGTGAAGGTGGAGATGGAGATGGAGGTGGAGGTGGAAGTGGAGGTGGAGATATAGGTGGAGGTGGAGGTGGAAATGGAGGTGGAGATGGAGGTAGAAGTGGAGGTGGAGGTAGAAGTGGAGGTGGAGGTGGAGGTGGAGATGGAGATGGAGGTGGAGGTGGAGGTGGAGGTGGAGATGGAGGTGGAGATGGAGATGGAGGTGGAGGTGGAGGTGGAGATGGAGGTGGAAATGGAGGTGGAGGTGGAAATGGAGGTGGAGGTGAAGATGGAGATGGAGGTGGAGGTGGAGATGGAGATGGAGATGGAGATGGAGATGGAGATGGAGATGGAGATGGAGATGGAGATGGAGGTGGAGGTGGAGGTGGAGGTGGAAATGGAGGTGGAGGTGGAGGTGGAGGTGGAGGTAGAAATGGAGGTGGAGGTGAAGGTGGAGATGGAGATGGAGGTGGAGGTGGAGGTGGAGATGGAGATGGAGGTGGAGGTGGAGGTGGAGGTGGAAATGGAGGTGGAGGTGGAGATGGAGATGGAGATGGAGGTGGAGGTGGAGATGGAGATGGAGGTGGAGGTGGAGGTGGAAATGGAGGTGGAGATGGAGGTGGAGGTGGAGATGGAGACGGAGGTGGAGGTGGAGGTAGAAATGGAGGTGGAGGTGAAGGTGGAAGTGGAGGTGGAGGTGGAGGTGGAGGTGGAGGTGGAGATGGAGACGGAGGTGGAGGTGGAGGTAGAAATGGAGGTGGAGGTGGAGGTAGAAATGGAGGTGAAGGTGGAGATGGAGGTGGAGATGGAGGTGGAGGTGGAGGTGGAGATGGAGAGGTCCAGAACCACCAACGTCCCCCAGTTCTTGGTGCTGTTGTAGCCACAACCCAACACCGGAGGGGCCGACTCGGAGCAAACTCCATCCCTGGTCAGAGCCGGGACACTCCTCCATGGGAAAGGTCCGTCAGGAAGAAACGAGGCCGTTTTAAGTCAAAAAATGGGGATATTGGTCCAGGCGTGTGCTTGCAGTGAACTTTGGGTGGTATCTCCGAGGGGTTGGCGTGGCCCAAGAGGTCCAACGCTGGTCGGGTTCTGCTCTTGAAGGAGTCAGACCCTTTGGCCACGGCGCGTTGGGAGGTGACACCAACGGTCTTCCGAAAGCTCTCTTGACCGGTGGTGACTCTGCTTCTCCTCCTTCTCAGGCTCCTGAGGTCCCACCACGAGATGAGCTCCAGCTCCAGCAGGTCCCGGCGCACGGTTGGGACTTGGTGGAGGAGGAGACTTACCAAAACACCGGTGTCCATCCAAAAGGAACATCGGCAACGGAGGAGCAGAAGCATCTCCAGAGTCCGGTGAGTCCATTGCGGCTTTGGAAGCTCTTGGAGGCCAACGGTTGAGTTTTCCGTACCAGGAGAACGCGGTTGGTTTGGATTTCGGAGCTCAACCTTCTACAAGTGGAAGGGGCAGAAGAAGACCTTACCCGGCTCTTTTGAGTTCTCGGCGTTCAAACTTCATTAATTTTGGTTGGTTTGTATTTTTTTTTGGGGGGGGCGGTTTCCTTCAAATCCGCCCCTTTTTCTTTTCTCCAGGCCAAGGTCCCGGGTGGCGCGAAGAAGGTGGAGAAGGAGAACCTCAACCACCATCCGGGAAGCGGTGAGGGTGTTTTCCTCTCGGTCACGGCGTCTTCTTGTCTTCTTTTTTTTTTTTTTTTTTTTTTTGGAGGGATCAATCAGTCACGGCGGGAGAGGTCCCGGGTGATGAGAGCTGGTTGGGTGGGGGACGTTCTTGGTGACACCCCACCCAAAAACCTCCTGGGTTTCCTGCCCAAAGCGCAGGAGGACAAGGGAGGAGGCCATGATGGGCCGTGCCCGGTGGTTGTCCTCACCCTACCGGTCTCGCTGCCCATCCCCGTCCTCTGCGGGGCCCTATCTCGGCGCTGGGGGAGGTGGACGGGATGGTGGAGACCTCTTCTTCCAAGAGGACCATGCCCAAGCCATGGGGAACCCCTCCCCTTCTCCGTGGTGCACCTCGGTTTCTACCTCACCTCAGCTCGTCACCTTCTTTGGAGGTCTTAATGGATGGTTTCTCCTCAGTTGCAGGTGACCAGGAGATCGGAGAAGGTCCAGGACCTTCCAGCAGGTTCGTTAGGTGGTGGGATGTCATCACCGAAGGGTTTGAGGTTGGAGCTGGAGGGTTGGAGGTCCAGCAGGTCCTCAGGGGAAGGGGCTATGGTGGGGTGGAGCTTCAGCTTGGACGTAGGGAGGTCCCTTCTCCCCTCAAATCCCACCCCCTGGGATGTCCTTCTCCATCCTCTCCTCCCACCGGAGCGGTGGCCGGTTGCTCCAAGGCAGAGGGCTCTTCTCAAAAACCCCTCGGAATAATCAAGAGATCTTCAACAGGACGGGAGGTGACGACCCATGGGACGTCCAACCCGTGAGATCGTCAGGAAGGAGCCCACCAAAGTGGACGTGAGTGGTGGAGTGGGTGAAGATGGGGAAGAGGGGATGGAGATGGAGGACCCACCACCTCTTTCCCCCCCCAGTTGCCAGCCCAGCTCCTACCTGTTTGGTGGACATCACCCGCTGGCTGAAGACATGATGACCCTGGAGTTTGTGGCTGTGTTGGCAGAACATTCTAACATCAACGAACGAGCCACCATCTGCGTTGTCTTCTACAAAGAACCCGGTCTCTGCGAACAGTTCGCCAACATGGAGAAAAGGTACCCCCAAAACCCCCCCAAAATAGATTGAATTGACCTTGAGGAGATGTTTCCATTGCAGTTCTTCTTCAGGAGGTTCAGCTCCAGCCTGAAGGACCTCATGGAAGGTTCCTACAGAGGTTGGAACCTTCAAATGGAGACAGCCTGGTGGAGTCGTAGCTCTTGGTGGTGGCTCCAACCCAGCGACCAATGTTGACTTTGATGGGCAACCAAGTGACCGAGGTTGACCTTGGGGGTCAGCCAAGTGACCAAGGTTGACCACGATGGTCGACCAAGTAGACAAGGTTGACTTTGGTGGTCGACCAAGTAACCAGGATTGACCTTGGTGGTCGACCAAGTAACTGAGGTTGACCATGATGGCCAACAAAGTGACCGAGGTTGACCACCATGGTCAACCAAGTGACCGAGGTTGACCACCATGGTCAACCAAGTGACCAAGGTTAACTTTGGTGGTCAACCCAGTGGTTGAGGTTGATCTTGGTGGTCAACCCAGTGACCAAGGTTGACTTTGATGGTCAACCAAGTGACCGAGGTTGACCTTGATGGGCAAACAAGTAACCGAGGTTGACCATAGTGGCCAATCAAGTGGCCAAGGTTCATCTTGGTGGTCAACCATGTAACCAACATTGACTTTTGTGGTCAACCAAGTGACCGAGGTTGACCATGACGGCCAACCAAGCGACTGAGGTTGTCCTTGGTGGTCAACCAAGTGACCGAGGTTGACCATAGTGGCCAATCAAGAGGCCGAGGTTGATCTTGGTGGTCAACCAAGTGACCGAGGTTGACCATAGTGGCCAATCAAGAGGCCGAGGTTGATCTTGGTGGTCAACCAAGTGACCGAGGTTGACCATCAAGTGACCGAGGTTGACCTTGATGGACAACCAAGTGACAGAGATTGACCGTGGTGGCCAACCAAGTGACCGAGGTTGACTTTGATGGTCAACCACATAACCGAGGTTGACTTTGGTGGTCAACCAAATAACCAAGGTTGACCATGATGGTCAACCGAGTGACAAAGCTTCACCTTGGTGGCCAACCCAGTGACCGAGGTTGACCTTGGGGGTCAACCCCAAGCCGATAAGCTTCTCCTCTTCCCTCTTCCAGAGACCGAGTGATCGCGGGCAGTGCCCGGATCCCCCTTTCTCACCTCCAGGGAGGACCCATCTTCTACAGATACGCTCTGGTGAACACCTACAGCCAAGCGCGAGAGTGTGAACTGGAGCACATTTCATTGGAGGCTTCCGACGTCCCCGAGACCTTCAGGAACAGAAACGTTTCCTTATTTCGTGTGGTGAACATACCCCAAACGGAGATCAAAGCGGACGGTGAGAGCCGCTATTTACCCCAAAATTAGGACCGGCCGCCGCGGCGACGGGTCTTCGTTCCACCAAACCCCGTCCTGAAGCTCAACTGACCTCGGTGGTTCCTTCCTTTTTATTCTTCTTCCTCTTCCATCTCCTCCAGGAACGTGGACCTTCTTCGAACAGCTCGAGTGTAGTTTCCCCAGCGGCGGCGGGGGCGGCGTTTGGAGGACCACACCCAAAACCTTCAACCCGAAGAAGACCTCCAGGTGCAAAATCCAGATGGACTATCTGGAACGGGACTTCTTCACTCCCGCCACCTCCTGGTATTCCCTGGAGGAACTGGAGAAGAAGCTGGATAGGTACAAGGAGAGCTCCAACGTCTGTCTGGGGGACACCGAGACAGGAGAAAGCTTTCAGATCCACTGCGCTTTGGCCGTGGAAGCGGTAAACGTCCTTCAAAACCTTCGGGGGGACTCCTTCCTTTTGAGGGATGGTTTGGAGGGGGGAAGCTCAAAGTCTTCTCCTGTCCAGAACGTGTAGGACCTTCCCAGGTGGCCATGTGGCACCAGGAATAAAGAGTTTGGTGGTCTTCCACCTCCCGTCTTCCACCTCCCATCTTCCACCTCCCATCTTCCACCTCCCGTCTTCCACCTCCCGTCTTCCACCTCTGATCTTCAACCTCCGATCTTCCACCTCTGATCTTCCACCTCCTGTCTTCCACCTCCCGTCTTCCACCTCTGATCTTCAACCTCCGATCTTCCACCTCTGATCTTCCACCTCCCGTCTTCCACCTCTGATCTTCAACCTCCGATCTTCCACCTCCCGTCTTCCACCTCTGATCTTCCACCTCTGATCTTCAACCTCCGATCTTCCACCTCTCGTCTTCCACCTCTCATCTTCCACCTCTCGTCTTCCACCTCCCGTCTTCCACCTCTGGTCTTCCACCTCTCATCTTCCACCTCCCGTCTTCCACCTCTCATCTTCCACCTCCCGTCTTCCACCTCTCATCTTCCACCTCTCATCTTCCACCTCTGATCTTCCACCTCCCGTCTTCCACCTCTGATCTTCCACCTCCCGTCTTCCACCTCCCGTCTTCCACCTCCCGTCTTCCACCTCTGATCTTCCACCTCTGATCTTCCACCTCTGATCTTCCACCTCCCGTCTTCCACCTCCCGTCTTCCACCTCTGATCTTCCACCTCTGATCTTCAACCTCTGATCTTCCACCTCCCGTCTTCCACCTCCCGTCTTCCACCTCTGATCTTCCACCTCTGATCTTCCACCTCTGATCTTCCACCTCCCGTCTTCCACCTCCCGTCTTCCACCTCTGATCTTCCACCTCTGATCTTCAACCTCTGATCTTCCACCTCCCGTCTTCCACCTCCCGTCTTCCACCTCTGATCTTCCACCTCTCGTCTTCCACCTCCCATCTTCCACCTCCCGTCTCCCACCTCTGATCTTCCACCTCTCGTCTTCCACCTCCCGTCTCCCACCTCCCGTCTCCCACCTCCCGTCTTCCACCTCTGATCTTCCACCTCCCGTCTTCCACCTCTCATCTTCCACCTCTCATCTTCCACCTCTGATCTTCCACCTCTGATCTTCCACCTCTGATCTTCCAACTCTGATCTTACACCTCTCATCTTCCACCTCTGATCTTCCACCTCTGATCTTCCACCTCTGATCTCCCACCTCTGATCTCCCACCTCTGATCTCCCACCTCCGATCTCCCACCTCCGGTCTTCCACCTCTGATCTTCCACCTCTGATCTTCCACCTCTCATCTTCCACCTCCCGTCTTCCACCTCCCGTCTTCCTCCCCAGTCCAGGATCTTCTCGGAGAAGAAGTCTTGTCCAGCCCGCTGAAAGGTCTTCTCCTTATTCACCTTGTCCAGCTAGGAGACAACATCAGAGCCTTCGTACAGACCATCATCAAGCGCCTGAAGAAGGAGGACCGGAAACTTCCCAAGCTCCTCTTCGCCTTTCACACCGCCTTCCGCTACGGCATGGTCCTCACCCCGGCCACCGTGACCAAGGCTGAGAAGCGCCTGGAGGGTATCGAGTTCTTCGAGGACAGATACAAAGAATTGAGAGGAAAAAGGTACTTTAGATCCCTCAACCTTCTCCCTTGGGGACAACGGCGCCTTTAGAGAGCTCCGGGGCTCACCTCAGTTGTCCCCACGTGTCACTTTGGGCGCCGTGTGCTATGCCGAGGGGTCTTTGAAGGTGCGTAGACCCAGGTTTGGTGGCTTCCAACTTGGTGGAGCCCATCTTGGCCACCCCATCTTGATCTTGGCCACCCCATCTTGATCTTGGCCACCCCATCTTGATGTTGGCTCTCCTGAGGGGTCTTTGAGGGTCCATAGATGCAGGTTGGTGGCTTCCAGCTTGGTGGAACTCATCTTGGCCACCCCATCTTGATCTTGGCTCTCCTGAGGGGGTCTTTGAGGGTCCATAGATGCAGGTTGGTGGCTTCCAGCTTGGTGGAGCCCATTTTGGCCACCCCATCTTGATCTTGGCTCTCCTGAGAGGTCTTTGAGGGTCCATAGATGCAGGTTGGTGGCTTCCAGCTTGGTGGCTTCCAGCTTGGTGGCTTCCAGCTTGGTGGAGCCCATCTTGGCCACCCCATCTTAATCTTGGCCACCCCATCTTGATTTTGGCCACCCCATCTTGATGTTGGCTCTCCTGAGAGGTCTTTGAGGGTCCATAGATGCAGGTTGGTGGCTTCCAGCTTGGTGGCTTCCAGCTTGGTGGAGCCCATCTTGGCCACCCCATCTTAATCTTGGCCACCCCATCTTGATTTTGGCCACCCCATCTTGATGTTGGCTCTCCTGAGAGGTCTTTGAGGGTCCATAGATGCAGGTTGGTGGCTTCCAGCTTGGTGGCTTCCAGCTTGGTGGAGCCCATCTTGGCCACCCCATCTTAATCTTGGCCACCCCATCTTGATTTTGGCCACCCCATCTTGATGTTGGCTCTCCTGAGAGGTCTTTGAGGGTCCATAGATGCAGGTTGGTGGCTTCCAGCTTGGTGGCTTCCAGCTTGGTGGAGCCCATCTTGGCCACCCCATCTTGATGTTGGCTCTCCTGAGGGGGTCTTTGAGGGTCCATAGATGCAGGTTGGTGGCTTCCAGCTTGGTGGCTTCCAGCTTGGTGGAGCCCATCTTGGCCACCCCATCTTGATCTTGGCCACCACATCTTGATGTTGGCTCTCCTGAGAGGGTCTTTGAGGGTCCATAGATGCAGGTTGGTGGCTTCCAGCTTGGTGGAACTCATCTTGGCCACCCCATCTTGATCTTGGCTCTCCTGAGGGGGTCTTTGAGGGTCCATAGATGCAGGTTGGTGGCTTCCAGCTTGGTGGAGCCCATCTTGGCCACCCCATCTTAAACTTGGCCACCCCATCTTGATCTTGGCCACCCCATCTTGATGTTGGCTCTCCTGAGAGGTCTTTGAGGGTCCATAGATGCAGGTTGGTGGCTTCCAAGCGTGGTGGAGCCCATCTTGGCCACCCCATCTTGATCTTGGCTCTCCTGAGAGGTCTTTCAGGGTCCATAGATGCAGGTTGGTGGCTTCCAGCTTGGTGGAACTCATGTTGGCCACCCCATCTTGATCTTGGCTCTCCTGAGGGGGTCTTTGAGGGTCCATAGATGCAGGTTGGTGGCTTCCAGCTTGGTGGAGCCCATCTTGGCCACCCCATCTTGATCTTGGCTCTCCTGAGAGGTCTTTGAGGGTCCATAGATGCAGGTTGGTGGCTTCCAGCGTGGTGGAGCCCATCTTGGCCACCCCATCTTGATCTTGGCTCTCCTGAGGGGTCTTTGAGGGTCGATAGATGCAGGTTGGTGGCTTCCAGCTTGGTGGAACTCATGTTGGCCACCCCATCTTGATGTTGGCTCTCCTGAGGAGTCTTTGAGGGTCCATAGATGCAGTTTGGTGGCTTCCAGCTTGGTGGAGCCCATCTTGGCCACCCCATCTTGATCTTGGTTCTCCTGAGAGGTCTTTGAGGGTCCATAGATGCAGGTTGGTGGCTTCCAGCTTGGTGGCTTCCAGCTTGGTGGAGCCCATCTTGGCCACCCCATCTTAATCTTGGCCACCCCATCTTGATCTTGGCCACCCCATCTTGATGTTGGCTCTCCTGAGAGGTCTTTGAGGGTCCATAGATGCAGGTTGGTGGCTTCCAGCTTGGTGGAGCCCATCTTGGCCACCCCATCTTGATCTTGGCCACCCCATCTTGATGTTGGCTCTCCTGAGGAGTCTTTGAGGGTCCATAGATGCAGGTTGGTGGCTTCCAGCTTGGTGGAGCCCATCTTGGCCACCCCATCTTGATCTTGGCCACCCCATCTTGATGTTGGCTCTCCTGAGGGGTCTTTGAGGGTCCATAGATGCAGGTTGGTGGCTTCCAGCTTGGTGGAGCCCATCTTGGCCACCCCATCTTGATCTTGGCCACCCCATCTTGATGTTGGCTCTCCTGAGGGGTCTTTGAGGGTCCATAGATGCAGGTTGGTGGCTTCCAGCTTGGTGGAGCCCATCTTGGCCACCCCATCTTGATCTTGGCCACCCCATCTTGATGTTGGCTCTCCTGAGGGGTCTTTGAGGGTCCATAGATGCAGGTTGGTGGCTTCCAAGCGTGGTGGAGCCCATCTTGGCCACCCCATCTTCATCTTGGCTCTCCTGAGAGGTCTTTGAGGGTGTTTAGACATGGGTTTGGTGGCTCCCAGCTTGGTGGAGCCCATCTTGGGTACCCCGGGGCACCCCAAAGAGTGTCCACCATCTCTGCTATCGGTTTTCCCCTGGAGATATCTCGAGCTGAGCTCTTTCCTGTCATCGGTCGTGGCGGAAAACTCCTTCCAATGTTGGGACACGTCTCCCGCCGCCGTCCCAGAGGTCGGTTATGGAAAGTTGGACTTTTGGGGGACTTTTTTTTTTTTTTTTTCTTCTTCGGCAGCAAATACTTCCCGGCTCTGAAGAAGATCTGTCTCCAGACCACCTGCGGCACCTTGTGGATCTGGTTGCTCCCGCTGCTCTACGCCATCAAGGACATGAAGGAGGACCCCTCTATCCAAAACAAACCTCCCGTGGAAGCCTTCGTGCAGCTGAGGAGGGACGAAGAGAGACAAAGGTGGGTCTGGAAGGCCGAGGTGGCATCGGAGGGGTGAGGAACGGTCCTGCTCCTCAAAACGCTTTTCATTCCTTCTGCTCGGTGGTTTCTCAAGGGGTTGTCCCTTCTCCTTCACAAGCCGTGGGCCCTGCCCTGTGGGGGGGAAAGGTTGGTGGACCTCAAGGAAAGGATGGAGCCAACTGCTCTGTGGTCTCATCCAGACGGTTGGGTTGGAAAGGTTGGAAGGAACCTTCAAAGATCATCTTGTCCAACCCTCCACCTGTGGGTGGGGACACCTCCCACTAGATCGTGTTGCTCAAAGCCCCGTCCAACCTGACCTTGACCACTGCCAACGGTGGGGAAGATGTTCCTGTCCTTCAAAGGTGATCCTAGAAGGTCCCTTCCAACCCAACCCCAACCCAACCCAACCCCATCCTATGATCTTCCAGTAGATCAGGTCCCTCAAAGCCCTGTCCAACCTGACCTTGAACACCTCCAACGATGGAGAAGATGTCCCTGTCCATGGCAGGTGGGGTGGACTAGATGATCTTTGAAGGGGGGTTGGACTAGATGGTCGTTGAAGGCCATTTCCAACCCGACCCCAACCCCAACCCAACCCATTCTATGATCTAGAGAAGGTCCCTCAAAGCCCCGTCCCACCTGGCCTTGAACGCTTCCAATGATGAGGCGCACTCAGCTTCTCTGGGCCGCCCGTTCCAGTGTCCCACCACCCTCAGCCTGTGACGTTTCTTCCTCAAGTCTCATCCAAATGAGACATCCAACCGTTGCCGTGGCCCCACCATAGGACCTCTGTGGTGGTTTGGGCCGGAGCGGCCTCCAACTGGGCCAACCTCGAACGTGGGCCTCGTTGGACTTCAGGAGGTTGGCACGGGCTCCCTCCTCCAACCCGTCGAGGTCGACTCGAACTTCGAGTTTTGCCCTCGTGACCTTAAAGCGGGCGTAGAGTCACTCGCTGTCAAACGCGGGGCCACCCCTGCGTCCACCAGTCACGGGGCCACCTCAAACGCCACCCGCGTGCCTACTGCTCCTTCGAAGTCCATCTCACGTGCTTGACCTGCCCTCCTAGGAAAGTCCTGAAGATGATTGCCACTCACAAGACCTTGATTAAAAGATGCCTTCCGCTGGCAAAGAAGGTGGTGGAGATGGTGGCCTTGAGGAACTTCACCCGGGACCCTTTGCCTCAGAGTTGGCTTCCGCTCCAGCTCTTCTTGGAGAGTTTGTACGTGCGCCTCGTGGACATCAGAAGAGACACGTCCGAATTGCCTGTAAGGACAACTGACCGGTGGGAGACCTTCTTCTGCTCTGCGGGGAGCGGCGGGCGGGGGCTGCTTAAACGTGGGGCAGAACGCGGCCATGGTCCCTGCGGAGATCTTCAGCAGGACGGAAGGACTTAGTTGGAGAAAGAGAGTTGGCTGTCGGGGCCGGAAGAGAGGAAATAATTTCTTCTCGCCAGAAAACGTCACGGTTTTGGGTTTCCCGGTGGAAGCTCCTCAGCTGCGGGAGCAGAAACCTTCTCGCCTGTGGTCCTTAACGTCTCTCTCTCCTCTTTTCAGGACGACTATTGGAACACGTTCTTGGAAAGCATCTACAGCGGGGTGGACTCTTGGATCAAGGACATGTGAGTGGGGGCTCCTCGAGAGGAGAAGGTGCCGTGACGCCGGTGGGGACGAGGGTGGGGAGGGATGGGATGGGCGGGCGAAGGCCCCCACTGAGCAGAAAGAAGGTGGATGCCACGATTTGCCCGTTGCTTTTTTTTTTTTGGCATGTCCTTAACCCCACGCCGTGGTTGGAGAGCTTGGAGACCCACCAGGATCACGGGAACCTGCCCACCTCTCCCAGCGGCGGCGGTTGGGGTGAGGTGGGGACCGGTGAAAGCAGCCGCAAGAAGAGTTTGGTCCTTTCCCGTCTCCGCAGGTCTTCCGAGCAACTGCTGAAGGCCACGAAGGAACACGAGGTCTTGCAGTGTCTGAACTTGGTCTACATGTTGGTGAAGCTTTTCTTGGGGGACCTGATGAAGTGGGTGGCGTTCAGCTCCGTGATGACGACGCTGCGGATATTCGGGAAGTTCGTCGGCCCAGCGGATTTTCTGCAAGAGAACAAGGTGAGAAGGAGGTCTCCGGTTTCCCTCAGGAAGGTTTGACCTCCTCTTTAGGAGCCGTGGAGAACCCGGAGCTTCTGGTTCATTCTTCTCGTCTTTGGGTTTCTCAAGGAATTCCAGCAGTTGGCTTCGGTGGAGAGGTTTCACGAGTTTTCACGTTTCACCGTGCCGTGGCTGAGGAAATACTTCCAGAAGGCACCCGCGGATGAGAAGTCCTTCCTGAAGAACATTGAGGTGAGTGACGAAACCCGGAGACCAACGTGAGCCTCAACCCTCGGGAGATCCCGGCGTTCCTCGAGATCAACGGGTGGGTTTGGCTCTTCCTCTGTAGATGTGGCAGCAGCTGCTTTCGGTGGAGATCCTCTGCGCCAACTGGACCACGGAGTGGCGGAATTTGCTCCACAACATGTTCGAGACGTGGTTGAAGCAGGTGAGTCCTGGAGACCCTCTCTCTCCCCGCTTCCAGCTGGTTGGAAGATTGACGCTCTTCGCCACGCCGTCCCCGTTTCGGTGGTGGAACTCCAACCGGATTGGTAAAGAGCAGCCGCCCCATTAAGCCTTTCTCCGCCGTAGATTCATGACAAACACCTCATGGGCTTCTACGAGGTGTTCCTGACGATGGAGAAGCAGTACGAGGTGGAGTTGGAGACCTCCTTCACCAATTGCATCATCCAGTGGATCAGAACCCTGGATAAAAGCAAGGTAGGAGAGCTGCCGTCCCACCACGCTTCTACCGGAGACATCTACGGCTCCGGCTTTGCCGGATCTTTTACCGCCGGCGGAGGGACGCGCGTCCTTCGGGGTGTTGAGAACCTGCTTGGGGACCTCCCTGAAACTCCGCGCTGAGATCAACCGAGGTTGAATCCGGTTCCGCGTTAAAGCAGAAACCTTCTACGGCCGCTTGGAAGGAGGTTGTGGAGAGGTGGTGATGGTGGTGGTGGTGGGGTCGATCTTTTCTCCTGAGGAACATAAAGAAACGGCCTCAGGTCGCTCCAAGATGGATATGAGGAGAAATTTCTGCTTTCGAAAAGGGTTGTGGAGCGTCGGAACGGGATGTCCGGGGAAGTGGTGGAATCCCCATCCCTGGAAGGGTTTAGAAGCCGAGTAGATGCGGCGCTGAGGGACGTGGGGGTTTAGTGGTGGCGGTGTTGGGTTGATGGTTGGACCCGATGGTCTGGAAGGGCCTTCCCAACCTTGACCGCTTCGTCTTCCCGATATCCCCTTCCGGATCTTTCCCTATCCTGGAGGCCCCTCGTTGGCTCTTGGCAGAGCTGTGTTTCGGAGATGACTCCGCCGCTGCACTTCAGCCATCAAATTGGGGGGGGGGGAGGGGAAAAATGCCCCCCGAAAACCCCAAACCCCACATTTTCCTCAGCCTTTGTGCAATCGTAACTGTTCTATAAGCCCAACCCCACCAGCGAGGAGGTGACCTCATCCAAACCACCCCTTGGAGGTCTTCAAGGCCAGGGTTGGATGGGACTCGGAGCAACCTGGGCTAGCGGAAGGTGGCCAGTGACAAGTGGAGGGCGTGTGGTGGAACTGGATGGTCTTGAAGGTCCCTCCCAACCCAAAGCGTTGCGTGTCTCCATGATAAATCCTAAGAAAGAACGCGTTCGGAGCAGACGCTTTGGGTGGCGGTCGCTCCGGGTGCCCGAGAAGACATTCTCATGTGCCTCGTTGCCGCGGAAGGTCCAAGGGAGGGGGAAAAACAAAACCAAACCAACCCCACCCCCTCTTTGGGGAAGATCTTTGTTGGGTTAGAAGAACGGGGCAAGGGCTTTGGCAACCATCAACCGGGCCACGAAAGCCCTAAAGAAGAGCAATTTGGCATCCTTCCAGGAATCGGCGTTGACCTTCAGAACACCCGTGCTCCTCAAGACGAAGAAACCGGCCGCTGGGAAGGTGCTTTCCGTCCTGGTGGAGAAAATGTGTTGGGAGGTGAAGACGTTGGAAAATCTCACGGCTTTTGACGAGACCACCGGCCACGTCCTGGCAAACCTCCTCACCACGCCGGGGCTCTGCGATCTCATTGCTGCTGTCCGTGAGTGTGTCCCCGTCCCCCTCCCCTCCTTCTCCTTCCCACCTCCCCCCACCCGGAAGGCTTTCCTTGGGAGAAGCTCTTGGGTTGTGAAGGAACTGGATGGGAAGAGCAGGTCTTCTCGACGGCACCTTGCCGTTTGGTCGGCGACGGGAAATGGGAGAGGCGGGGGAAAAAATGAGCTAGGAAAATGAAGTTTCACTCCGGGAACGGAGAGGAACGTCTTGGTTTCTCTCTAGGAATGGAGAGGAACATCTTGGTTTCTCTCTAGGAATGGAGAAACATCTTGGTTTCTCTGCAGGAATGGAGAGGAACATCTTGGTTTCACTCTAGGAGTGGAGAAACATCGTGGTTTCATTCTAGGAGTGGAGAAACGTCTTGGTTTCTCTCCAGGAATGGAGAGGAACATCTTGGTTTCTCTCCAGGAATGGAGGAACATCTTGGTTTCTCTCCAGGAATGGAGAGGAACATCTTGGTTTCATGCCAGGAATGGAGAGGAACATCTTGGTTTCATTCCAGGAGTGGAGAGGAACATCTTGGTTTCACTCCAGGAATGGAGAGGAACATCTTGGTTTCTCTCCAGGAACGGAGAGGAACATCTTGGTTTCATTCCAGGAACGGAGAGGAACATCTTGGTTTCTCTCAAGGAATGGAGAGGAACATCTTGGTATCATGCCAGGAGTGGAGAAATGTCCTTGTTTCGCTCCAGGAATGGAGAGGAACGTCTTGGTTTCTCTCCAGGAATGGAGAAACATCTTGGTTTCACTCTAGGAGTGGAGAAACATCTTGGTTTCTCTCCAGGAATGGAGAGGAACATCTTGGTTTCTCTCCAGCAGTGGAGAAATGTCCTGTTTTTCGCTCCTGGAGTGGAGAAATGTCCTGGTTTCACTCCGGGAATGGAGAGGAACATCTTGGTTTCATGCCAGGAATGGAGAGGAACATCTTGGTTTCATGCCAGGAATGGAGAGGAACGTCTTGGTTTCTCTGCAGGAATGGAGAGGAACATCTTGGTTTCACTCCAGGAACGGAGAGGAACATCTTGGTTTCTCTCCAGGAATGGAGAGGAACATCTTGGTTTCACTCCAGGAATGGAGAGGAACATCTTGGTTTCTCTCCAGGAATGGAGAAACATCTTGGTTTCTCTCCAGGAATGGAGAGGAACATCTTGGTTTCATGCCAATAATGGAGAGGAACGTCTTGGTTTCTCTCCAGGAATGGAGAGGAACGTCTTGGTTTCTCTGCAGGAATGGAGAGGAACATCTTGGTTTCACTCCGGGAATGGAGAGGAACATCTTGGTTTCTCTGCAGGAATGGAGAGGAACATCTTGGTTTCACTCCAGGAATGGAGAGGAACATCTTGGTTTCTCTGCAGGAATGGAGAGGAACATCTTGGTTTCATGCCAATAATGGAGAGGAACGTCTTGGTTTCTCTCCAGGAATGGAGAGGAACGTCTTGGTTTCTCTGCAGGAATGGAGAGGAACATCTTGGTTTCTCTCCAGGAATGGAGAGGAACATCTTGGTTACTCTGCAGGAATGGAGAGGAACATCTTGGTTTCACTCCAGGAACGGAGAGGAACATCTTGGTTTCTCTCCAGGAATGGAGAGGAACATCTTGGTATCATGCCAGGAGTGGAGAAATGTCCTTGTTTCGCTCCAGGAATGGAGAGGAACGTCTTGGTTTCTCTGCAGGAACGGAGAGGAACATCTTGGTTTCTCTCCAGGAATGGAGAGGAACATCTTGGTTTCATTCCAGGAATGGAGAGGAACATCTTGGTTTCTCTCTAGGAATGGAGAAACATCATGGTTTCATTCCAGGAATGGAGAGGAACATCTTGGTTTCTCTCCAGGAATGGAGAAAGATCTTGGTTTCACTCCAGGAATGGAGACGAACGTCTTGGTTTCTCTCCAGCAGTGGAGAAATGTCCTGTTTTTCACTCGTGGAGTGGAGAAATGTCCTGGTTTCACTCCAGGAATGGAGAGGAATGTCTTGGTTTCATTCCAGGAATGGAGAGGAACATCTTGGTTTAATTCCAGGAATGAAGAGGAACTTCTTGGTTTAATTCCAGGAATGGAGAGGAACATCTTGGTTTAATTCCAGGAATGGAGAGGAACATCTTGGTTTCTCTCCAGGAATGGAGGAACATCTTGGTTTCTCTCCAGGAATGGAGAGGAACATCTTGGTTTCATGCCAGGAATGGAGAGGAACATCTTGGTTTCATTCCAGGAGTGGAGAGGAACATCTTGGTTTCACTCCAGGAATGGAGAGGAACATCTTGGTTTCTCTCCAGGAACGGAGAGGAACATCTTGGTTTCATTCCAGGAACAGAGAGGAACATCTTGGTTTCTCTCCAGGAATGGAGAGGAACATCTTGGTATCATGCCAGGAGTGGAGAAATGTCCTTGTTTCGCTCCAGGAATGGAGAGGAACGTCTTGGTTTCTCTCCAGGAATGGAGAAACATCTTGGTTTCACTCTAGGAGTGGAGAAACATCTTGGTTTCTCTCCAGGAATGGAGAGGAACATCTTGGTTTCATGCCAGGAATGGAGAGGAACATCTTGGTTTCTCTCCAGCAGTGGAGAAATGTCCTGTTTTTCGCTCCTGGAGTGGAGAAATGTCCTGGTTTCACTCCGGGAATGGAGAGGAACATCTTGGTTTCATGCCAGGAATGGAGAGGAACATCTTGGTTTCATGCCAGGAATGGAGAGGAACGTCTTGGTTTCTCTGCAGGAATGGAGAGGAACATCTTGGTTTCACTCCAGGAACGGAGAGGAACATCTTGGTTTCTCTCCAGGAATGGAGAGGAACATCTTGGTTTCACTCCAGGAATGGAGAGGAACATCTTGGTTTCTCTCCAGGAATGGAGAAACATCTTGGTTTCTCTCCAGGAATGGAGAGGAACATCTTGGTTTCATGCCAATAATGGAGAGGAACGTCTTGGTTTCTCTCCAGGAATGGAGAGGAACGTCTTGGTTTCTCTGCAGGAATGGAGAGGAACATCTTGGTTTCACTCCGGGAATGGAGAGGAACATCTTGGTTTCTCTGCAGGAATGGAGAGGAACATCTTGGTTTCACTCCAGGAACGGAGAGGAACATCTTGGTTTCTCTCCAGGAATGGAGAAACATCTTGGTTTCTCTCCAGGAATGGAGAGGAACATCTTGGTTTCATGCCAATAATGGAGAGGAACGTCTTGGTTTCTCTGCAGGAATGGAGAGGAACATCTTGGTTTCTCTCTAGGAATGGAGAAAGATCTTGGTTTCACTCCAGGAATGGAGACGAACGTCTTGGTTTCTCTCCAGCAGTGGAGAAATGTCCTGTTTTTCACTCGTGGAGTGGAGAAATGTCCTGGTTTCACTCCAGGAATGGAGAGGAACATCTTGGTTTAATTCCAGGAATGGAGAGGAACTTCTTGGTTTAATTCCAGGAATGGAGAGGAACTTCTTGGTTTCTCTGCAGGAACGGAGAGGAACCTCTTGGTTCATCTCCAGGAGTGGAGAAACGTCTCGGTTTCTTTGTCCCCGTCCCAACGCTATTTTGTTGTGCGCTCAACGCCGCTGTGGAGTTGTGGAGGAGAAGACAGTGAGGGTCCCCGGGGTTTCCTCGGTGGTCCCTGTAGTTTCTTGGTGGTCCCTGTGGTTTCCTCGGTGGTCCCCATGGTTCCAAGGTGGTCCCTGTGGTTTCCAAGGTGGTCCCTGTGGTTTCCAAGGTGGTCAGTGTGGTTTCCTCGGTGGTCCCCATGGTGTCCCAGGTGGTCCCCGTGGTTTCCTCAGTGGTCTCTGTGATTTCCAAGGTGGTCCCTGTGGTTTCCAAGGTGGTCCCCGTGGTTTCTAGGTGGTCTCCATAGTTTCTAGGTGGTCTCCGTAGTTTCCAAGATGGTCCCCGTGGTGTCCAAGGTGGTCACCGTGGTTTCTAGGTGGTCCCTGTGGTTTCCTCAGTGGTCCCCGTGGTTTCTAGGTGGTCCCTGTGGTTTCCAAGGTGGTTCCTGTAGTTTCTAGGTGGTCCCCGTGGTTTCCAAGGTGGTCCCTGTGATTTCCAAGATGGTCCCCGTGGTTTCCTCGGTGGTCCCCATGGTTTCCAAGATGGTCCCTGGGGTGTCTCAGGTGGTCCCTGTGGTTTCCTCGGTGGTCCCCGTGGTTTCCAAGATGGTCCCTGGGGTGTCCCAGGTGGTCCCCGTGGTTTCCAAGGTGGTCCCTGTGATTTCCAAGATGGTCCCTGTGGTTTCTTGGTGGTTCCTGTGGTTTCCTCGGTGGTCGCCATGGTTCCAAGATGGTCCCCGTGGTTTCCAAGGTGGTCCCCGTGGTTTCCAAGGTGGTCCCCGTGGTTTCCTCGGTGGTCCCTGTGGTTTCCTCGGTGGTCCCCGTGGTTTCCAAGGTGGTCCCTGTAGTTTCTTGGTGGTCCCTGTGGTTTCTTGGTGGTCCCTGTGGTTTCCAAGGTGGTCCCCGTGGTTCCAAGGTGGTGCCCGTAGTTTCCAGTGTGGTCGCTGTGGTTTCCAAGATGGTCCCCGTGGTGTCCAAGGTGGTCCCCGTGGTGTCCAAGGTGGTCCCCGTGGTTTCCTCGGTGGTCCCCGTGGTTTCAAGGTGGTCCCCGTGGTTTCCTCGGTGGTTCCTGTAGTTTCTTGGTGGTCCCTGTGGTTTCCTCGGTGGTCCCCGTGGTGTCCCAGGTGGTCCCCGTGGTTTCCAAGATGGTCCCCGTGGTTTCCAAGATGGTCCCCGTGGTGTCCAAGGTGGTCCTTGTGGTTTCCAAGATGGTCCTCGTGGTGTCCCAGATGGTCCCCGTGGTGTCCAAGGTGGTCCCCGGGCTTCCTTTCAGGCAGGGCAGATATTGACTTTCCCAAAGAAAATTTGGGATTATCCCAAGGTGCCGATTTTGATGGTTGAGCGAGAAAGCAACCGCTGACCTCCCTTCCCCACCGGTGGGCTGACGGAACCCCGCGAACTGGAAGCTACTGGTTCTTCCCGAAGAGGAAGAAGACCTTCAGAAGTAAACCCAGTGGGCAATTGCCAAACTTCCCCTATTTCGCAGGAGAATCGGAACGCAAATTTCCCGTTCAGCTCAGCGACGGCGCCAGGATCCTCCTTGAGCGGGTCTACGCCCTCTCCGGCTTCGTGGGCCACCACGTCCTCTTGGGAGACGTCCCCTGCGATGTCCTCTCCAACATCTTGAAGGATAAGGTGTCGTTCCAGAAGATGCTGTGCACCTGCGGTAAGCGGGGACGCGCCAACGCGGGGGCGTGGTTCGCTTTTGTGTTTTGGTAGCCAACGTGGCCACCGGGAGCAACACGGAAAAACGCCAAAGAAAATGTAAAAAAAAAAAAAATTAAAAAAAAATTAAAAAAAAATTAAAAAAAATTAAAAAAAAATAAAAAAAATAAAAAAATTAAAAAAAATTAAAAAAATTAAAAAAATTTAAAAAATTTTAAAAATTTAAAAAAAAAAAAGGATTTGGGTTCAAAAAAACCAAAACCACACACACAAAAAGAAGCGGAAACGTTAAACGTCGGTGGCGGAGGGGATTTGAAGGGATTTGGGAAGCGGGAAGGAGGGAAAGCGCTCGGGATTTATTACCGCGGGGAAAGTTTTTTGGGGGGGGGGGGCGTTTTTTGCGGGATTTATTTAAAAATTTGGGGGCGTTTGCGGGGTTTCTTTTGAAGTTTTGGGGGGCGTTTTTCCGGGGTTTTTGGCAAAGACGGAGGTGGGCGCAGCTCCTCAGGTTCACGCGTTGACTTCGGGTCAACTCCGGCTCTGATCGACGAAAACCCAGAGGAAAAGAGGCAAATCCTTCCAATTTTGCTAAAAACGGGAATTTTTTCAATGGTTTTGGCAATTTCGGGGGCAAATCCACCAAATTCTGCTCGGAGGATAAACTTTATTGACGTTTTTTGGCGGCGGCGGGGGCAAATCCATCCAATTCCCCCCTGAGAATAAAATTTTTGTTTTCGATATTTTTTTTTGGTGGGTTTTTTGCAGACAGTTCTCCTCCAAGAATTCTGCTCCGAGAATAAACTTTACGGATATTTTTGGTGGGTTTTGACGTCAAATCCATCAAATTCTGCTGAAAGTATAAACTTTAACAATTTTTTTTTGGGTGGTTTTGGGTTAAGTCCTCCCAATTCCGCCGAAAGAATAAACTTTGTGGATATTTTTCACCTTTTTGGGGGGCGAGTCCTTCGAATTCTGCTCGGAGAATACAATTTTTCCGTATTTTTGGCATTCTTGGGAGCAAATCCTCCAAATTATGCTCCGAGAGCAAACTATCGATATTTTTTGGCGGTTTTGGGGGCAAATCCATCAAATTCTGCTCTGAGAATAAAATTTTTCAATATTTTTTGTTGCTTTTGGGGGCAAGTGCTCCAAATCCTGCGCCGAGAATAAAGTTTATCCATATTTTTGGCATTTTTTTGGGGGGCAGATGCTCCAAATTCTGCTCCAAGAATAAACTTTGTCCACATTTTTCGTGGTTTCGGGGGCAAATCCATCAAATTCTGCTCCGAGAATAAACTTTATCCCTATTTTTGATGTTTTTGGGGGCAAATCTGTCAAATTCTGCTCCGAGAATAAACTTTATCCCTATTTTTGGTGGGTTTTTTGGGGCAGATCATTCAAATTCTGCTCTGAGAATAAACTTTATCCATATTTTTGTTGGGTTTTTGACGTCAAATTCTGCTCCGAGAATAAACTTTATCCATATTTTTGATGTTTTTTGGGGTAAATCATTCAAATACTGCTCCGAGAATAAACTTTATCCACATTTTTGGTGGTTTTTTGGGGGCAAATCTGTCAAATTCTGCTCTGAGAATAAACTTTATCCCTATTTTTGTTGGGTTTTGGGGCAAATCTGTCAAATTCTGCTCTGAGAATAAACTTTATCCATATTTTTGTTGGGTTTTGGGGCAAATCATTCAAATTCTGCTCTGAGAATAAACTTTATCCATATTTTTGGTGTTTTTTTGACATCAAATTCTGCTGCGAGAATAAACTTTATCCATATTTTTGATGTTTTTTGGGGCAAATCTGTCAAATTCTGCTCCGAGAAAAAACTTTATCGATATTTTTGTTGGGTTTTTTGGGGGCAAATCATTCAAATTCTGCTGCGAGAATAAACTTTATCCATATTTTTGATGGTTTTTGGGGCAAATCTGTCAAATTCTGCTCCGAGAATAAACTTTATCCATATTTTTGGTGTTTTTTTTGGGGGGCAAATCTGTCAAATTCTGCTCTGAGAATAAACTTTATCCCTATTTTTGTTGGTTTTTGGGGCAAATCTGTCAAATTCTGCTCTGAGAATAAATTTTATCCATATTTTTGTTGGTTTTTGGGGCAAATCATTCAAATTCTGCTCTGAGAATAAACTTTATCCATATTTTTGGTGTTTTTTTGACGTCAAATTCTGCTCCGAGAATAAACTTTATCCATATTTTTGATGTTTTTTGGGGCAAATCTGTCAAATTCTGCTCCGAGAATAAACTTTATCAATATTTTTGGTGGTTTTTGACATCAAATTCTGCTCCGAGAATAAACTTTATCAATATTTTTGTTGGTTTTTGGGGCAAATCATTCAAATCCTGCTCCGAGAATAAACTTTATCAATATTTTTGGTGGCTTTTGACACCAAACCCTGCTCGGAAAATAAACTTTGTCGACCTTTTTGGGACGTGGGTTGGGGGGGGGGTGGGGTGGAGCAAGTCCTCCCCATTCTCCTTGCCCCGATTGAGATGAGTTGGACGAGAAGATCTCCAGAGGTCCCTTCCAACTCTGAATCTCCGTGATTCCTCCAAGAAGGAACTTTGGTGATATTTTTGGTGGGTTTGGCAGAAGGTTTTCCGCATCTCATCGCTTTTTTTTTTTTTTTGGGTTTTTTGGTTTTTTTTTGGTTTTTTTTTTGCTGGACGGCGTCGTGTTCCCTTCGGCTCTTCCCGGCGGTTCTCCTTCACCTCCGGGACTTCTTTTTTTTTTTTTTTTTTCCTTCCCCCCAGATCCCTTTTTCTCCACGTGCATAACGCAAGTGCTGGAGGTCAGGACGCAGGAGTTTGCCCAACTGGAAGAGCTGAAGAAGCAAAGACGCTCCTTCCTCTGCCTCTGCCGCAGCATCGAGGACGTGGTGAAAGGTACCCGTTGGGTTAACGGGAGCTTCTTCGGCGGTGGTTGATGCCTCCTAAGATGCGGGAGATGCCTCCTAAGATGTCGAGTCTCGCGGCGAGCGGGAGGGAGGCGCCATCAGGGCACCCGTTGACGTTGGGTCAACGTTGGGATGACCCGTTGGCTTCTCTTCGTTGGCGGAGAGAGGCGTGACGGGGGTTCCTTTCTTGTCGTTGCCGCCCGGTTTAGTGGACAGAAGCCCCGTGGAGATGAGCATCGTGGACAGCGGAAGTTTGAGGGAGCAGATGGCGGTGAGGGTGTTCTCCGTCAACGGCGGCAGCGTGATGAACCCACACGCCCTCGACGATTATAGCCCCATGATGCAAAAACTGGCCGCGGTGGAGAAAAGCCAATGTTTCCGACGGCTGTGGAAGACGACGGCCGAGCAGATCGAGGCCGCCGGACCCGAAGGTCCAGTCCTCTCCGTAGAAGACGTGCGAGAAAAAATTTACAAGCCGGCCGTGGCGGCTTTTCAGAAGACCTACCTGGCCCTCAAAGATTTCTCCATCACCCTCGGGACCGTGCAGAGCCAGTTTGAGAAGCTGCTGGCGGACAAGGAGCGGCTCCTGGAGGAATTTAAGATCATGGAGAAGAGCGAAGGGCTGAGGGGGGGCAAAGCTGGCTGGATGGTGGGGGCGGCGGAGAGGATTGCGAACTACCTCACCCTCTCCAAAGTGGTGAACACGGCCAAGATGATCGACGCCCTGCGACGGATGCTCGGGCTGGAGGGGGATTTCCAAATCCTCAGCGACCTGACGAAATACGTACGTCGGAAACGCGCGGGCACCCGCGTTGGTCGCTCGCGGGGGGGTGGGGTGGGGTGGGGGGAGGGAAAATCCGGGTAGAGAGGTCCATCGGGTGGTTCGTGGTTAAGTTAAGTCCTCCTCAATGGGATTCATCGAATCATGGAGTGGTTTGGGTTGGAAAGGGACCTTTGAAGACCATCTCGTTCCATCTCCCCTGCCCTGGGCAGGGCCACCTCCCCCCAGCCCAGGTCCACCAAGCCCCGTCCAACCTGACCTTGACCACCTCCAGGGATGGGGCAGCCGCAGCTTCTCTGGCCAACCCCTTCCAGTGTCTCACCACCCTCAGAGCGAAGAATTTCCTCCTGATACCTCCTCTAAATCTCCCCTCTTCCAGTTTGAAGCCATCACCCCTCGTCCTATCACTCCATGATGGGCCCTTGGAAAAAAGTCCTTCTCCAGCTCTCCTGGAGCCCCTTTAGGCACTGGAAGGGGTTCTCAGGTCTCCCCGAAGCCTTCTCTTCTCCAGGCTGAACCCCCCCCCCCCCAATTCTCCCAACCCGTCCTCCCAGCAGAGGTTCTCCAGCCCTCCCAGCATCTCCGGGGCCTCCTCCAGCCCCGCTCCACCACCTCCATGTCCTTCTGACGTTGGAAGCTCCAGAGCTGGAGGCAGTACTCCAGGTGGGGTCTCACCAGAGCAGAGAAGAGGGGCAGAATCACCTCTTTTGACCTTCTGGCCCCAATTTTGGTGCGGTCGACCTTCTGGGCTGCGATCGCTCGTCGCCGGCTCACGTTGAGCTTCTCATCCACCAAAACCCCCCGGGTCCTTCTCCTCAAGGTTGCTCTCCAGCCCTCCTCTTCCATTCAACTTGAGCGCCGGTCCAGTTGCCTCTCCCTGTTCACCCCGGAGACCTACGGGGATGATGTCAACTTGGGTTTGAGGCCGAGATCTCCTCTTATTTGGGGTGGAGGAGGCAGAACTGAGCTTCTTCCCGTCTCTTCCCTACAGACACGCACTGATTTTTGTTTCTTTGGTTGTTGTCGTTGTTGTGGTTTTTGTTTTGTTCCAGGAAGAGGAAGAATTCAAGAATAAGCGCCTGGATTTCATGACCCAAGACTTGATGAAGGTGAAAAGGAGTTTGAGCGACATCCCTCAGGGAGTCTTGGACTTTCTGAGGACGCTTCTGGAATGCGCGAGCAAAGGTTTCACCTCTTGGATCAAGACCATCATAAAAGGTGGGCTGGAAGGAAGGAAGGAAGGAAGGAAGGAAGGAAGGAAGTCGTCAGATTCAGAGGGCGACCGCTTCGTCCTTGTCTGTCCCCACATCCAACGCGGCGTTTGGGGAATCCTCAACCCTCTCTCTTATTTTGCTTTTTTTTTCTTTATTTCCCCCCCCCCCTCCCCCACCACCTCCCCCCAGACAAGACGGAAATCCCCGTTTTTGTGGATTTGGCTTCGATTTCCGCGGGGGAAAACGATATGGATATCGACCGGGTGAGGTTTTTCCGCGATGCCATGGCTGCTTCTGCCCCCATCGTGTTCGACCTGAGCCCCACGGCTGATTTCGAGCAGTTCTCGAAGAATCTGTCTGTCATCGGAGAAGCCGTCGCCAAGGACCCTAAGCTTCCCAAAAAGCTGGTGAGTCTTCAAGTCCCCGTGTCCCAAAATCGCTTGGACTCTTCACCTGGGGCCGAGTTGCTCCCGCGTAGGTCTCCGACACCAGTTAAGATGGTTTCTCCATGTGGGGCGGCAGGACCCGGGCAAAAGTCCGTGTTTTTTTATGGAGCGGAAACCTGGTGGGACATCTCAAACGGCCTTACGCGCGCGGGTGGGCAACTGGAGGAGACCCAGTAGGCGTTGGGAATAAGGAGGAAATGGGTTCAGGCGTCTGTAGTTGAGGATCGCGGAATAGTTGAGGTCAGGAGGGCCCTCTGGAGATCGTCTGCTCTAAATCCCCCGCTTAAAAAACGGAGGGAAGGTCGGGCGGGCAGCTCGCGGCCTCATCCGGTTGGGTTTTGGGTGTCTCCAAGGCTGGAAGACTCCTCAACCTCATTCGGAATTTGACAGAAGCAGCTTTTGCGTCCTTCTCGTGTTCTGTCGCTCTGCTCCCCACCAAACCCAGAACGGAGGAGAAGAGCTTCGTCACCTGCCAACGCTGTGGGGTGTGGGGGTGGGACCAACTCTGGGGCTGCGTCTCTTCAAAAACCACGGGAAGATACATCCGGTGAAAAAACGATCCCGGAAATCCTCATCTACATCAGATTTGGTGGAGGGAAAGAGAAGTGCTCGCCATCGTTCCGGCTGGTGATTGGGGGTTTTCCTTTTGGTTCTTCTTCCGCAGAAAGATTCCTGTGACAACAGAGAGTGGATCCAGATGGTTCACGACTCCCACGGCTCTGTGGAACGTTCGTCGATCTCTCAAGCCCGAAGCATCAACAGAAACGGGATTTTTGCCATCTCGGCACCTCCGAAATTCAAGGTAAAGGCTCTCCAAGGCGTATATTTTATTTTATTTTATTTTATTTTTTTGTTTTAATGCCGTTGGGAAAGAAGCTCTTCAAATCGGCTTCCGATGAGCGTGCCAGTTTGCCGAGACCCCTCCGGTTGGATTTGCAACCGGTGCCGCCCATTCCGCCTTAAACCTCCAGCGTTTCCAGCGGAAAAAAAATGGACTTTTCTTCCTTCCGAAGGCCCTGTAGAGTCCCCACCCGCAGCGTTTCAGCTCAAAGCTGCGTTGAAAGGGCCACGCGGTGATGTCGGTCATCTCCTCTCCTTCCCAGGCTACGTTGGAAGACTGCGTCTCGTTGCGACTGCGGGATGACGACGAGGAAAACGTAGCTCCAGCCGACCAGAAGATCAAGAAATACAGTTTGTCTCAACTCACCGAGCTCCGGAACAAGCTGATGTTGATCGCCACCAAGGTGGAACAGGGCAGAGAAGAGGCAAACCGTTTCCTGGAGGTAAGTCCGAGCCGCCGCCTGAAGAAACGGTGGCTTTCGGGCTCGGCATATTGCTGGAATTCATTCCGGGAGGCTCATCCCTGAGCGACAGTTGGAGTTTTTTCAAGGAACGGAAGTGTTGCTTTAGGGTGACGGCCCCTTCCCGACTTGCGGAGGTGGGATTCGCTTGGCCAAGCCTTGTCCTTCACTTGCGGTGCTCAACGGCCCACCCAAGACCTTTCATACTTCCTTACGGAGAAGGATTTGGGTTGGAAAGGACCTTTGAAGACCATCACGTTCCACCCCTTCTGTCCTGGGCAGGGCCACCTCCCCCCAGCCCAGGTCCACCAAGCCCCATCCAACCTGATCTTGAGCACCTCCAGGGATGGGGCAGCCGCAGCTTCTCTGGCCAACCCCTTCCGGTGTCTCACCACCCTCAGAGCGAAGAATTTCCTCCTGATATCTCCTCTAAATCTTCCCTTTTTCGCTTTTAAAACCGTCGTTCCTTGGTCCGTGGCTCCAGGCCTCCGTAAAAGAGCTCTCACCATCTTCTAAGTCCTCTTTGTGTCTTGAATGGACGCAAGAAGGTCTCCCCCGAAACCTCTCCGGCTCAACGACCCCCAACGCTCTCAGCCTTTCTTCACAACAGAGGTGTCCCTCACCCTCCGAGCACCCCCTTGTCCCTCCTCCGGCCCTGTTCCAACAGGTCCGTGTCCTTCTCAGAATCACGGAATCGTTTAGGCGGGATAAGACCTTTAAGATCATGGAGTCCAACCGTAAACCCACCGCTGCCAAACCCACCGCTAAACCACGTCCCTCAACATCACATCTAAAGGGCTTTTAAATCCTTCCGGGGATGGTGACTCCACCGCGTCCCTGGGCAGCCTCTTCCAATGCTTGACAACCCTTTGGGTGAAGACATTTCTCCTCATATCCATCTGAAACCTCCTCTGGCGCAACTTGAGGCCGTTTCCTCTTGTCCTATCGCTTGTTCCTTGGGAGAGGAGACCCCTCCCCCCACCTCTCTACACCCTCCTTTCAGGTAGTTGCGGAGAAGGTCATCCCTCAGCCTCCTTTTCTCCAGACCCAACAACCCCGATCCCCTCAGCCGCTCCTCATAAGATGTTCTCCAGACCCCTCACCAGCTCCGTTGCCCTTCTCTGGACGCTCTCCACCACCTCAATGTCTTTCTTCTCATGAGGGGTCCAAACCACAGCGCTCGAGGTGGGGCCTCACCAGTGCTGAGTACAGGGGGACCATCGCTGCCCCAGTCCTGCTGGCCACACTGTTCCTGATACAAGCCAAGATGCTGGTGGCCTTCTTGGCCATCTGGGCGCACTTCCGGCTCACGTCCTTGTGCTGAGGACCCCGGCGCCGGAGGTAGTGCTCCAGTTGGGGTCTCAGCAGAGCGGAGTGGAGTCCCGTGGACTTAAGTCCCTTGAGGTTCTTCAGGTGATCTCCTACCTCATCTCCTGCCGTGGGAGGGACTCCAATCCCCCGGTCTCTGCCAGGGGAGAGGTGGGAAGAGAGGTTACCACAGAAAATAGGCCCCAAATCGACTATCTCGGTCTTTTCCACGTGGGTTGACACCAACTCTCCTCTCAGATTTACCAGAAGGTTCAGTTTTCATTAATCTTCTGTGGTTTTTGGTTTGGTTTTTTTTTTTTTTCTGGCCAACGGACCTGCGGAAGCCCTTCTTCTTCTTCTTCTTCGTCACGGCCTTTGCCAAACTCAGCTCCAGCTGCTCCTCAGCTTTCCCGATCCTTTGAGAGGGACGCGCCGTAATTCTCTCCAGACCTTTCCCGGGTGGTTCTCCGTTGGTTCCTAATCCACCGGCAGCCCCCGGCTCTTCCCTCTTCCTCAAAACTCCATCTCCTTCCCAAGGGCCGGGGCCAAAGCTCTCCGTAGAGGTCTGGCCGGCTTGTTGGTGAAGACCCGGTTGTCCCAGTTGGTCTGGTGAATCCCTTCATCTCCCAACAGACCCGGCTTCTCCAAGGTAGATCCAACTTCTCCAAGGTAGATCCAACTTCTCCAAGGTAGATCCACCTTCTCAAAGGTCGATCCAACTTCTCAAAGGTCAGTCGACCTTCTCAAGGGTAGATGTGTCTTCTCAAAGGTAGATCCACCTTCTCAAAGGTCGATCCACCTTCTCAAAGGTCGATCCACCTTCTCAAAGGTCAGTCTGGCTTCTCAAAGGTCAATCCGGCTTCTCAAGGATCAATCCACCTTCTCAAGGGTAGCTCCACCTTCTCGAAAGCAGATCCAACTTCTCAAAGACAGATCCAACTTCTCAGAGGTAGATCTGGCTTCTCAAAGGTAGATCCACCTTCTCAAGGGCAGATTCGGCTTCTCAAGGGTAGGTGTCCACGACCGTAGAAGCCCAGACCTTGAGTAGGACACCAGCCAGGCAGCCAGATGCTCCGGTCCCTTCATCATCTTTCCTGGACTCTCACCTGCACGTCCACGTCTTGCTTGTTCTGGGGATCCCACCGCTGAGCTGTGCAGATTTCGGGAGGAAGGCGTGACCCGCATGGGGTTTGGAAGCTGTCGAGAACCCGCTGCCGTGTGTCATCCATTTCCCTCTTGTGTCTTTGGCGTGTTACAGATCCTGGAAAAAGTGGTGACGGTCGGAAAGTTGTACCTGGAGCTTCTCAGCGTGGGCAACATCCTCTTCATCAACTGGAAGGCTGACATCTACTGCAACCCCGAGCAACACGTGACGGTCTACACGGAGTTCGGAATCACTGGGATCCTTGTTCAGAGCACGAGACCCCTCCTGGAGGAGCTGGAGAGCCTCTCGAAAGCCATGGAGCATTGCCTGGTAGAGTGGAAGAAGTACCTGGAGATTCAAAGGGACACCTACTACCACCTCAACCTCTTCACTGCCCACCAACTCTTCTATCTGTGCAGCCAACTGGCCAGAGTCCAGAAGGGGATCGTGGAACCGCAGGTGCTGCTCATGCTTTCCACCGTCAAGCACGACATCGCGGACGAAGACATCAAAAAAGCCCTGGGGGACGCGCTGATGACTCCTCTGGATTCGGTGAATACGGCGGCGGAAAGCGAGGGCTCGGTCACCTGGCACGACTACATCATCCGTTTCCCTCAGCTCATCAAGAGCTTGGCCGAGTCGGGCTACGACGAAGCGGTGGCAAAGGCCGCCCTGCAGAGCTGCCTGTCCCACTCGCCCGTCACCGAGCAGATGCTCATGGACTTCGCCTTCGAGCAAGGCGACGACAAGGAGCTGGTTGAAGAGCTCAGCAAATTGTACGAGGAGACGAGAGAAACCTTCCTGCAGAAGAGGCGGAAGTTTCGGACCAACAAAGGAGACGTCGACCAGGTTTCCTTCAGCAACTTGGCGCAGGATGAGATGGCCGTCTCCTTCGAGAGCTTGCCGTCCATTTACGACAAGGTCAACCTGCTGTGGGATGCCTACTGCAAGAAATTCCCCGGCCTGGTGTCCGATAAATACATAGGCCTGGATGTTTTTGGGGAGACGCTCAAGCGTTTGGCCGCCCTGGAGAGCGCCCGCGTTGAGAGAAGTCTACCCGTCGGCTTCGAAGCCGGGAAACCGCTTCTCGTCATGTGTAAGGAAGAAGAAATGTTACCCAACATGTTATTCGTCTACCGACACGCTGAGACGGCGCCTCTCCCCTCCTACGACGAGGTCCTGGTGTGCACACCCAACACGGAAGAAGAAGAGGTGGAGCTGCTCGTCCGGAGAGCTCTTTCTCCAGGTTCCCAAGACCAAAAGATCTACTGCTTGTTGGGAGCTGATAAATTAGTTTATAAAGTTTCCAAACAACTCGAGTCCCACTTCTTCCGCCTGGTGCAATCTTCCGGCATCTCCGACTACAGGTTCCTCATCTTCTGCAACCCCAAAGCTCACAATTCCTACGTTATCACGGCCTTTGATGCCTACAAGGTGACCTTCCCTTGCTACTCCAAAGAAGACATCCAGACCTACCTGAAAACCCACCTCAAAGTGCCGGGCGGGACGGCCCCCGTCGCTCAAGCCTTCGAGGAAGCCTCTCAGCAAAACGTCAAGTTCGTCTTTTCGGAGCGTGCGGGAATGGGTGAGTTTTTGGGGAATCGTGAGATTCCGCCCCGGCCTGCCTCGACCCGAGGAGGCCAGGCGGCCCGCCGTGCTTTTTGGGAGAGATTTCCTTCTTTTCGGGTGACGCGCGAGTGTAGAAGGGTAGATGATTGAACCGCCGTCTCCTCCCGCTCCTTAGGGAAGTCTCTCTTTGTGGACAATACCGTCGGGAAGGTCCGGGCCCAGCTGGGCGGCACGCTCCCACTTCACAAAACCATTCGGCTGATGGAATCGGACATCGATTTCCAGTTCTTCGTGGAGGAGCTCTTCTCCGTCAAGGAATCCTGGACCGAAATGCAACCCAGCGTCTTCCACATCGACGTCTCTCCGGTGGTGAGTGCCCGGCTCTTAAAGCCGACCGGAAGAGGTGGTGAAACGGAGAAGACCTTACGCACGGGGAGGGGGAGAAGGAGGTGGAAACTCAAACGGAGCTGCGAGCGTGTAGTGATGGACTTCTCCATTTTAATTTGGGGTTTATTGATTTATTTTTTAATTTTTTTTTTTTTTTTTTGGGGGGGGGGCGCCCTTCCAGGTATCAAAAGGTCTCTACCGGCTGCTGATCGACCTCTGCGTCCTGCGGCACATCCAGAGTCCCGACGGTTTGGTCTGGAAGTGCAAACCTTCTCATCTTTACTTAATTGAGTACCTGGCGAAAGGGAAAGGCCTCAGCAGTACCAGGAAGCGAGAGGTAAATTTTTTTGGGGGGGGGGAGGGGAGGGGGTGGGTGGTTTCCTCCTCGGGCTGGAGGAACCCTTAAGGTTGAGCGTGAATGAATCCGCTCAACTCGGAGGTCGCCACCGCAGCGCCGCCCAATGAAGGCTCCGTCTCTCCAATGGGGCCGACGTCGCACCCTACGGAGAAGCAACCGGGTCAAACGTGTCTCTGCTCAAAGGGAAATATCGGGCCCCGCGCCGAGTTTTGGAGGGAAAAAGGAGGTTTTTTTTCCTCCCGCTTTTGCCGTAACTTGCACTTCGCGCATGTTTTTGAAGCCGATTTGCGCCCGAGCCACCCTGTAGAGCTCCCGAAGGTGGGAAACGCGCCCTAAGTTCAACGCTAGTGGTTGATCATCCGTCTGTGGTTCCTCACCCTACCTTGAATAATTGGCCCAGTTGAGGTCCCTCCAGCTCCGAAGGGATTTAGTGGGACGGGAGAAAGCGTAGGAGAGGATGACCCGACCCAAGACGAGACCCCGGGCAAGACCTTAGCGGTTGGAGGGATTTCAATCCACGTGACGGCTTGGAGAAATCTTGGCATTTCTGTGTTTTTGGAGGTTTTTTTGTTGTTTTTTTTTTTTTTTTTTTTCTCCAGCTTGCTGAACCATTTGTCGCCAGGGGGAAATTAAGAAAAAAAAAAAAAAAAGGGGGGGGGGGGGTTTGGGGGATGTAGGGAGGCCGGGGACCGTTCCTCCCGGTGATTTGGTGTCTTCTCGCTTTCAGATGTCCGTTGAAATGGAAGAAAAATTCCTGGATCTTTTTCCTACCGTGGAATGCCTCTCGCCGCTGCGGGTCCTCGACTTGTTGGGAAATCCCAGCTCCGTCCCTCCCAGCCAACTGAGGGAACAACACTTTGACCGGGACAAACTCAACACCGACGTTTTCCAAAGGTCCTACCAATACCTCAGTAGATACAAACGGAAGGAAAACCTTGACAATTTCACTTTTGTCACCGGAAGGGTGGAAGGGACAGAGAAGGAGTGCCTGGAGTGCTTGATGGAGTTCTGTGAGAGAAGCAACCCCTCCTGGACCGAGCTCAGCAACTTCACCCACTTCTTGAACTTCCAGCTCAGGAAGTGCGAGAATTCGGTTTTCTGCAGTCCGGTGGTCGGAGGGGAATTCAACGGTTTCAAAACCTTCGTCGTCAAATTCATGATCGCCATGTCCAAGGATTTCGCCATGCCGTCCCTCAACGTGTCCGACCAAAGCGTGCCCAAGGAGGAGTTCAAGGAGATGGACGACGTTCTGCGAGAGTACCAGCTAAGACGCAAGTGGGAACAAGAGGCGCACCCCTATATAGTCTTCCACGCTGAGGGTGATTCCATGGAGTTTTTGGGTTTCCACGTCAACCAGAACTTGGACGCCATCGATGCTTATTCCCAGGCTGTTTTGGAGCCGGCGGTTATGAGCGGCAGTTTGTACAGGACCTTGGAATACCAAAACGTTCCTTTCAATAAGAAATTCGAAACCTTATCCAGGAAGGAACAGTTGGAGGCCCTCTGCAGAGTCTTCGGGGTGAAATGCCAGAAAGACCCAGACGCTTCGTACCAGTTGACTCTGGACAACACCATGAAGATGTTGGCCGTTCACCTGCGTTTCCAGTGCGGCATCCCTGTGATCATCATGGGCGAAACGGGTTGCGGGAAGACGAAGTTGGTGCAGTTCATGTGCAACCTGCAGAACGCGGGCAGGACCGTTCAGAACATGATGGTGGTGCGGGTTCACGGGGGCACCACCTCCAAGACCATCCAGGAGAAGGTGAGGCAGGCCGTGAAGCTGGCGCACGACAACGAAAAAGAGCACGGCGTGGACACGGTGCTCTTCTTCGACGAAGCCAACACCTCGGAGGCCATCTTCGCCATCAAAGAAGTGCTGTGTGACCACAGCGTCGCCGGGAAGCGCATTTCCACCCACCGCTTAAAAGTGGTGGCCGCTTGCAACCCTTACAAAAGGCACACCAAGGACACCATTGAGAAACTGGAGAAAGCTGGTTTGGGATACCGAGTGCGGAGCGAAGACACCCCGGAGAAGTTGGGTTACATCCCGTTGAGGCAGTTGGTGTATCGGGTGCAGCCCCTCCCTCCCAGTTTATTACCTCTGGTCTGGGATTTTGGGGAACTGAACGAGAAGACGCAAAGCCTCTACATCCGGGAGATCGTGAAGTCCACCGTGGAGACCCACATCCCCGCGGGAAACCTGGATGTCTTCACCGACGTCATCTCAGCCTCCCAGAAGTTCCTGAGGGAGAGGAAGGACGAATGCAGGGTCGCCAGCCTGCGGGACATAGACCGCTGCATGAAAATAGTCCTCTGGTTTTACGACCTACGGGACCTCCTCTTCCACCCCATGGACGAGAAGAGGCGGGGCGAGGAGGGAGAAGAGGCGCCCTTAAACGACGCTCAAAGGGCTTTGGTCCTTTCGGTGGGGGTCTGCTATTACACGTCCCTGGAGAGGCGCCACGAGTACCTGGAGGAGGTCGCAAAATGCTTATCGGTCCCCGCGTCCCGCCTCCAGCGTGAGATTGAGTTGTGCCAAGAGGTAATTCTCGATAACCTCTCCATTCCGAAGGCGACGGCCTGCAACAACGCTCTGCGGGAGAACATCTTCATGATGGTCATCTGCATGGACCTCCGGGTACCGCTCTTTCTGGTCGGGAAGCCGGGAAGTTCCAAATCCCTATCCAAAACCATCGCTGTGGATGCCATGGAAGGCACGATGTCCAGAAGCCCCTTGTTCAAAAGGTGCAAAGAGGTCCAGCTGGTCTCCTTCCAGTGCAGCCCCCATTCCAAACCGGAAGGCATCATCTCCACTTTCTGTCAATGCGCTCAGTTCCAGAAGGGCAAGAACCTGGAGGAGTTTGCGTCCGTGGTCCTGCTGGATGAGATCGGCCTCGCGGAAGATTCCCCCGATATGCCGTTGAAGACGCTGCATCCTCTGCTGGAAGACGGATGCGTTGACGACGAGAAGCCGGAGCCTTACAAAAAAGTTGGCTTCGTGGGCATTTCCAACTGGGCCTTGGACCCGGCCAAAATGAACAGGGGCCTCCTCGTCTTTCGGACGGAACCCAGCAGGGAAGAGCTGGTGAAGACCGCCAAAGGCATCTGCGCCGACCAACCCCACCTGGAAAGAATCGAGCACTTGTTCCCCATTCTGGCCAACTTCTACTGCAACGTGCTGGAAACGCAGCGAACGGAGTTTTTTGGCCTTCGCGACTTCTACAGCTTAATCAAGATGATCGTGTCCAACACGCAGGGCACGACGCGCAGCTCTCAAGAGGAACTCCTCGTAAAAGCCATCCAGAGAAACTTCGGAGGCTCCAACGATATCCGTCCTCTGGAAATCTTCCGGAGGTGCACCAGCGAGGTCTCTCTCACCCCCGAGATGGAAACCAGTTGCATCCGCCTGCTGCAGGAGAACATGGACACGCGGCAAGCGGGATTCACGTCACGTTACCTCCTGTTGCTGACGACCAACAACGCCGCCTTTCAGATCATCCAGATGACGCAGCTCATCGACGCCGGCAACTGCGACATCATATTCGGTTCCGGTTTCCCGCGGGATCAGGATTATTCCCAGGTGTGCCGCTCGGTGAACAGGGTGAAAATCTGCATGGAGATAGGCCGACCCGTTGTCCTCCTCAACATACAGAACCTTTACGAGAGCCTCTACGACGCCCTCAATCAATGCTTCGTCAGCCTGGGGGGGAATTCCTACGTTGACCTGGGCCTCGGCACTCATAGGGTGAAGAGCCGCGTGAAGGAGGAGTTCCGGCTCATCGTTATAGAGGAGAAGAATGTGGTCTACACGCAGTTCCCCACCCCTCTGCTGAGCCGTCTGGAGAAGCATTGCTTGGACATGAACACCATCCTCATCTGGCAGCAGAAGGACCTGAAGCGGGACCTGGAGAGGTGGGCCAGGCGCTTTGTCTCCATCGAGAAACCCGATTTGTACGGAGTCTGGTCCCACACCTCGAACCAGGACGCTCCCAAGGAGCACGACGTCTTCATCGGCTTCAGCGACGACACCTCCGCCGCCATCACGCTGGACATCTCCCACCACTACCCCTGCGGGAGCTTCGAACCCTACAGAGAAGTGGTCTTCTCCACTGCCACGAGCAAACTGGTGGAGTGCGCCACTCCCGACTCCATCCTACGCCTGCGGTACTCCGCTCTGCAGGACGTCGAGCGGATCCAGGACCTCTATTTCATGGAGCAGAAGCACAACAGCCTGGCCAGCCTCTTGTGTGAGACCATGAACCGGCAGAAGACGGGCACCACCACCGGGCTGTGCCTGCAGGTACTCCTCCTTGGCTGTAGAGCACCCAAAGGTGCTGTTTGTTCTCCAAGGCCAGGTTGGACGGGGCTTGGAGCAACCTGGGCTGGTGGGAGGTGGAATGAGGTGGTCTTTAAGGTCCTTTCCAACCCAAACCATTCTGAGATTCTATGGTGGCCCCAACAGCTCGGTTAGGCCAGGAGAATGATGTCCACCTTCTTTGCCTCTCCGTGGGCATCTGTAACCAGGGCAGACTCTCTCCTTCCTGGAAAGGCCGATGGGATCAGCTCGGGCTGAGCTACTCTGGGCGCCTTCCAGTTGGCCGTAGGTGGACGCCAAGCCCCAACGGAGGCGCCCTGGTGGATGCCACCCGTCTGAGGTGGTGGGACAGCCAAGTCGTGACTTCCCTTTCTCCCGTAGGTTTCTACCCACGCCAGGCTGCTCAACCAGAAGGACGTGGAAGCGCTGAGGAAGACGCTCAACCTCCCGGATACGATCCACTGCCTCTTCCTCAGCCAGTTTGACACCGAACACGCTTTCCGCCAGGATCTCAGGTGGGCTTCGACCTTCCTCCTCTTCGGCCTCGCGGGTGGCCCCCAGCTTCTCCCGGCGCTTCGGGCTTCGCTGGGGGGGGTGGGGGTGGGGGGCGGGGCAAGCGTTAAAAGAGGCGGTGTCGTTGCAGGAGTTTTTTCGGGGAGGCGCAGGGACCGCGGCTGCTCCTCGTGCAGTTCCATTTCGACGAACCGCAGAGCAGCAAGAGGCTCCTGGCCTGCGCCAAGTAAGCTTCGGCCCGGCTTCCCCCTCCTCTTCCTCCCCCCCCTCGTCCTCCTCTGTCCCTGGTCGGCCTTCCTGCTTCCCCCTCCGCCTTCCTCCTCCTTCTGCCGCCTCCCCCTCCCTCCGCCTTCGTCCTCTTTCTTCCTCCTCTTCCCGCCTTCCTCGCTTTTTTTTCTCCCGCCTTCCTTCTCTTTCCTCCCGCCTTCCCCCTCCTTCATCCCTCCTTCCTTCTCTTTCCTCCCTCCTTCCTCCCTCCCTCCTCCCTCCTTCCTCCTCCCTCCTCCTTCCTCCATTCTTTCTCTCTCCTTCCTCCCTCCTTCCTCCCTCCTTCCTCCTTTCTTCCTTCTTCTTCCCGCCTTCCTCATCCTTCCTCCTCTTTCTTCCTCCTTCCTCCCTCCTTCCTCCCTCCTTCCTCCTCTTTCTTCCTCTTCCTCCCTCCTTCCCCCTCCTTCCTCCTTCATCCTCCTCTTCCTCCCTCCTTCCTCCTCCTTCCTCTGTTCTTCCTCTGTTCTTCCTCCCTCTTTCCTCCCTCTTTTCTCCCTTTCCTCCCTCTTTCCTCCTCCTTCCTCCTCCTTCCTCCATTCTTCCTCCCTCTTTCCTCCCTCTTTCCTCTGCCTTCCTCCTCTTCCTCCCTCCTTCCTCTTCCTTCCTCCTTCATCCTCCTCTTTCCCTCTCCTTCCTCCCTCCTTCCTCCTTTCTTCCTCCCTCCTTCCTCCCTCCTTCCTCGTCCTTCCTCCTCTTCCTCCCTCCTCCCTTCCTCCTTCCTCTTTCCTTCCTCCATCCTTCCTCCTCCTTCCTCTTCCTTCCTCCCTCTTTCCTCCCTCTTTCCTCCCTCCTTCCCCCTCCTTCCTCCTCCTTCCTCCCTCCTTTCTCCCTCCTTTCTTCTTTTCTCCCTCTTCCCTCCCTCCTCCTCCCTCCTCCTTCCTCCATTCTTTCTCCCTCCTTCCTCCCTCCTTCCTCCCTCCTTCCTCCCTCCTTCCTCCTTTCTTCCTTCTTCTTCCCTCCTTCCTCATCCTTCCTCCTCTTTCTTCCTCCTTCCTCCCTCCATCCTCCCTCCTTCCTCCCTCCTTCCTCCGTTCTTCCTCCCTCTTTCCTCCCTCCTTCCTCCTCCTTCCTCTGTTCTTCCTCTGTTCTTCCTCCGTTCTTCCTCTGTTCTTCCTCCCTCCTTCCTCCCTCCTTCCTCCCTCCTTTCTCCCTCCTTTCTTCTTTTCTCCCTCTTCCCTCCCTCCTTCCTCCTCCCTCCTCCTTCCTCCATTCTTTCTCTCTCCTTCCTCCCTCCTTCCTCCTCCTTCTTCCTCCTTCTTCCTCTTCCTCCCTCCTTCCCCCTCCTTCCTCCTCCTTCCCCCTCCTTCCTCTCTCCTTCCTCCCTCCTTCCTCCCTCCTTCCTCCTCCTTCCTCCTCCTTCCTCCCTCTTTGCTCCCTCTTTCCTCCCTCTTTCCTCCCTCTTTCCTCCCTCCTTCCCCCTCCTTCCTCTCTCCTTCCTCCCTCCTTCCTCCCTCCTTTCTTCTTTTCTCCCTCTTCCCTCCCTCCTTCCTCCTCCCTCCTCCCTCCTTCCTCCCTCCCTCCTCCCTCCTTCCTCCTCCCTCCTCCTTCCTCCATTCTTTCTCTCTCCTTCCTCCCTCCTTCCTCCTCCTTCTTCCTCCTTCTTCCTCCTTCTTCCTCTTCCTCCCTCCTTCCTCCTCCTTCCTCCCTCTTTCCTCCCTCTTTCCTCCCTCTTTCCTCCCTCCTTCCTCCTTCCTTCCTCCTCTTCCTCCTTCATCCTCCTCTTCCTCCCTCCTTCCTCCTTCTTCCTCCTTCTTCCTCCCTCCTTCCTCCTTCTTCCTCCCTCCTTCCTCCTCTTCCTCCCTCCTTCCTCCCTCTTTCCTCCCTCCTTCCTCCCTCTTTCCTCCCTCCTTCCTCCCTCCTTCCTCCCTCCTTCCTTCCTCCTTCCTTCCTCCTTCCTCCCTCCTTCCTCCCTCCTTCCTCCCTCCTTCCTCCTCTTCCTCCCTCCTTCCTCCTTCATCCTCCTCTTCCTCCTCCTTCCTCCGTTCTTCCTCCCTCTTTCGTCCCTCCTTCCTCCCGCCTTCCTCCCTCCTCCTTCCTCCCATCTTTGTCCCTCCTTCTTCCTTCCTCCCTCTTTTCCTCTTCCTTCCACCTTTCTTCCTTCCTCCTTTCCTCCTTTCTTCCTTTCTTCCTTCTTCCAGGCACAACGCACTTCCCAGAAGCCTCCGCTGCCTTTTGACCTGTTTCCCCCCTCACCCCAAGACCTGAACTGGGCTCCTCTCTGCGCTCCATTGTCTCCTTTGCCCCCCGGGCGGGTACTGGGTCCCACCAACGCCGGCGAGAAGGAAGGTCTTCTCAGGGTGGCCTCCACCCACGAAGCCCCCTCAGATGCCTTCAACCTTCGGTGGGGCGGGAGCGGAGCCGCTGGGAGGGCGCGTAGGGGGAGGAGACGCTGCCCGTGCTCGGAGACGTCGACCAAACGAGTCCGGACGTCACCAGCTCTGACCTTCTGGTGGTCCTTCCAGGTACGGCATCACAGACGAGCGAAGGAGGTCGGCCAACCCCCAGCTGGTGCACGTCGTGCTCATCACGAAAGTCCCGCGGGTCCTGGGAGGCTGCAGCTACCTGGCTTTTGACAGCGGTAGGGGTTACGCTCGCTCCTCTGGGTGGGGGAAAAGAGCGGGAGGGGAAGGTGACCTCACACGGGAAGCGAAGGATCTTCCATCTCTCGCTGTCTTCCCATTCCTCTTGGCCGGTAAATCCCAACAGCCGAGCTCGTTGGGTTTCCGAAGGGTCGACGCACCAAAAAGAGAACGAGGTGGACTGATCCATCCTCTTCTCGGGCGTTTCCTACCTCTCCAGGTGAGTGGAGGTCCATCCACTTGGACGACCTGATGCCCCCGGAGAACTTCAAGGCCAATCTCGGCCAGCTCTCCAAAATGACCATCGCCGAAATCTTCGTGAGCAGCTCCCTGCAGTGTCCCCCAACGGGTAAGAAGTCTCCCACCAGAACCCCCCCGTTGTCCCCTTCCAGAAACTTTCTGCCCCATCCTCCCGTGTCCCACCTGTGGATGGGAACGCGGTTGGATCGGGCAGGTCCCAAGCCGCTGGTCCCAGGAGCTTCTGAGGTCTTCCCAGCAACGCAGCCTCTGCCTCCTGATGGGCCAACTGGGATGGAAACGGGTTGGTCCACTGTTGCAAACCCAACTCTGGGTGGCTCCTCGAATCCCCGTTTCTTGCTTAGAGGTGGCCGATTGGTCCCCAAGCCCAAGGAGGGTCTCATGTCATGGAGAAGCTCGTACCAAGCGGTTGGGTGGTTTCCACCTCAGCGCCGCTTCGCTCCTCCCTCGTGGTTGGCGCGACGCTCCCGCCACCTCCCGCGGATGGGAAATTCTCTTTTCTTGGGGTTTTTTTGTTTTTTTTTTTGTTTTTTTTTTGACAGCCGAGTCGTGTGATTGATTGTGGTTTCAGGTTCTCCAGAGGATTCTTCTGCCCTGGGAAGTCTCACCGAGTCGGGTCTTCACCCAGAAGAAAATGTACGTTGGGGTTTTTGTTTTTTGTTTTTTTTTTTTTTTTTTCCCCTTATTTTTCTCATTTTAGTTGCTTTGCGTTGCGCAAGAACCGTGTTGGGTTTCAACAGACGTCGGGGGAGCTGCTTTTCAAAGTCCTCGCTTGGGTTGGTGCCTCGTCACGGGGCAGAATAGCTGTAGGTCTTCCATTGTGGGGTTGAAGTAGGGTGGTGGTCTCCCAACATCCCCCGGCAGAAGACCAGGAGGAACCTTTTGTCCCTCACCAGGGACATCAGCCACCCTCCAGGTCCCGGGAGACCGACTCCAGCAGGGTTTGTTGGGATGGTGAGATGGATACGGACCTTGAAGGCCACTTTGCCAAGGTTCTGGAGAAGATCACGTCCTAAGACAAACGTCCCTGGGGGCAAATGACAGTAAAATCGCACCGAGCGACCGACCGACCTCTGGTCTTTTCCAGCCGCAGTTCCTCAACGTGGACGCCATGATCAAAGGGAGCATCCAGAAGGCCGTGATCCAGCTGGAGGACAAGAAGGACAACAGCCAGCGGCCAACGGAGAGAATCAAGATCCTCCACAACTTGCTGTTCCACGCTCAGAATAGCGGTAGGTGTGAGGAGAGAGAACCCGAAGCGACTCCTTCTCGCGCCTTGTGAGCTGTAACGGCAAGAAGAAGACAACGGAGAGAGGTTAAGAGCCGCTTCTGGTGTCCCTCAAAGCCCAGCGGGGTGGGGAAGGACCCAAAAGATGGAGGGGGAGGTGACACGGGGCCTCCTTCGTGTCCCCACACGGTCCCTCGCCGTTCACGGTGAGGATCTGTTACTAAACCCCAAAGTTTTGGTGCAGACTTTGGTCGATGATCTCAGGCAGACGGCATTTGCCGACGGGAGTTGATTTCTGCGTAAAAAAAACCAAAAAACAAAAAAACCCCAAACCAAACCAAACCGAAGCAAAAGAGATGAGGCGGTGTGATTTTTTATTTTTTTTTATTTTTTTTTTTTTTTTAAATTTTTTTGGGGGGGGGCTGGAAAACCGTAGCAGCCACCGAAAGCCCGTGCAGTTTTTTGACGGAGTCTCCTACACGGAGATGAGCACCGGGAGGGTTTCCACCCGCTCTTTTTGGTCGTTAGTTTCCAGCCACTTCATGACCATCCTGAAGAAGAGAATTTGTTACCTCCTCCACGAACGTGAGAAACCCATCCAGGAGCCGCGGGAGTGGATTTTCCTCAGGGCGCTCTCCACCGAGTTCATCTTGGAGGACACATCGTTCAGGTAGTGCTGGTTGTGGGCCGTCCTCCTACCGCCCAGTCCTTCTTTTCCGAAAACTGCTCTGCCTGAAGGGCTCTCCTCTTGCGTAAAGACCGAGACGTGCCAACCGAGACGTTCCAACCAAGACGTGGGGCTTTTTCACCAGCTTAGAAGGAGGGAGGGGGTTGTGGAAAGGTCGCAGTCGCTCTCAAAAGCCCCCCAAATTAATTAAGAGCACTGTTGATTTTGAGGAAACTTCTTCTGGAAGAGTTTTTCTGGAAGCAAATGACACGGTTTGACCGTGAGATGGAGAAGGACGGTTAGCGTCAAGCTTGGAGGTCCACCCTTTGGCGTCTTCGGAAGCGGGTTGGGTTGTTTCGGTTGATTTGGGAGGTGTCTTCAAGACGGACGTTGGGCGGAGGAGGGTTTCTCGGTGGGAGGCAGGGAGGCGACGCCACGAGCTGTGCCGTCTCCTTTTTCAGGCAGGCGCTGTGGGGGCACCTGGAAGACATCGTGGCGAACGTCTTCGCCCAAATTCTCGCCGTGGTGGACGCCAACAACAACCTGGATCACGTCTCTCAAACCTCTCCGCTGGCGGAACTCTGGCTCCAGATGTTCCAAGAAGAAACGTTCCTAAAAATTAAATACACCTGGAAGTAAGAGGCGGGGTGTGAACGTCCCGTACGGTGGTTTGCCCTCGGCCCGGGGTTCGTAGTGGAACCGCAGCTCATGCTCGAGGTGCAGATGTTGATAAACCTGGCCGTGGAAGGTCTTGGGGGGAGTCAGCTTGCTGGCACCAAAACTTCCCCGTTGCTGTTTTGAGCTGTTTTGAGCAAAATTGGCTCCTTCCCTGCTCTTGTCCCGCTTTTCCCCGCCTTTCCTACCAAATTTCTCGCCTTTAAAAAAGGAGAACGCAGGTTGGTGGGAGCGGGGAACTCTTCTGAGGTGGTCCGTCTCTGGAGACCCGCGGTCTGTTGCCCAATTTAACGCTTCTTCCCGCTCTGTTTGAACTCCAGGGCGGCAGACGCGAAGATCCCCGTCTTATCGATGACCGAAGACCCCAACACCTCCCTCTTCTGCCAGTTCCCGTTCAGTTGGGTTTTGAAAGCCTACCTGGACGACGTGTGGGAGAAGGTCTATCACATGAAAGGTAACCTCAGACTTTCCAGGGGCAGCTTTAACCCAGCAAAGCCACCAAAAATCCATCTCCTGGGTTGGAGGAAGCCTGGGGGTCGCGTTCCTCGCTCAAGCGACCTGGAACCGCGCCGTGCATCTCTTCCGCGGTGCACCTCCTCTTCCAACGGAGGCATCGCGCCTTGTCACCCCTGACCACGCGTCCCCCTCCATCTTTAACGAGGAGCTCCCGTTTTCCGCTCAGCTGCCGTAACTCTCTTTCCCTGTTCCTTCTTAGATCAACCCCAGAGGCCGACGGAGGAAGTGGCCAAGTTCTACCAAACCTTCATCAAGAACGCCTTGCTGCCGGACGGCAGCGACCCGGATGTGCTCCGCTCTTACGCCAACGATTTTCTCCGCATGGCTTTTCCCGGCCAAGACGTCTCCGTCTACGAGGTGGGTAGAGCCCCACCTCCAACGGTTGTCACCTTTGGCCCTAGTCCTATCCTTCCCCGGCCGGATCTGATGTTCTTCAGAAGTCCTCCCTTCTACTTACTCCGTGCCTCCTCCTCAACCGTTGCGGACGTTGGGTCTTAATTCCGCTTTCCAGACCGATTTTTGGTGGGGAAGCTTCACGTGGGATGGCGCAGCGGTGCTTGGGGTCCCCACCGCGGTCCCCCTCGCGCTTTCCTTCCAACAGAAACGACGTCTTTGCTTTCCCCTTGCAGCTTCTCACCAAAGTCTTCCTGGCCGGCGCGGAGCAACTCTGCTCCACCGTGGGCGGAGGAGAGATGGATTTCTCCCCCATTTGGCTCCACATGGAATATTTCTACCTCCAAGACGATTATCACCTCCTCGTTGACATCGCGAAGAGCAACGACGCCGTCGTGGGCGAGCTGCAGGCAAAGTATGAGAAGAACCCCCCAGAAATGGTGAGCGAAGAGTTGCGTTGGCCCTCAAACCCTTCCTCTGCTGCCTTTGAGCGTGACGGTCTTCGCAACTTCCCCTAATTAATGACCTGCTCTGTAATTAGTGAGACATCCTTACGTTTGTGTCGCTCTGGGTGTCGCGGTGAAGCCCCCTTAGACCCGAGAGGTGGGTGGGATTCGTCGTGTCGCGTTTCAGGGGTGGGCTCCTCAGCCGACCACCTCCCCGTGGAGATGTCCTCATCCCTCTGACCATCTCCCCGTGGAGATGTCCTCATCCCTCCGACCATCTCCCCGTGGAGATGTCCTCATCCCTCCGACCATCTCCCCGTGGAGATGTCCTCATCCCTCCGACCATCTCCACGTGGAGATGTCCTCATCCTTCCGACCATCTCCCCGTGGAGATGTCCTCATCCCTCCGACCATCTCCCTGCGGAGATGTCCTCATCCCTCCGACCACCTCCACGTGGAGATGTCCTCATCCCTCCGACCACCTCCACGTGGAGATGTCCTCATCCCTCCGACCATCTCCCCGTGGAGATGTCCTCATCCCTCCGACCATCTCCCCGTGGAGATGTCCTCATCCCTCCGACCATCTCCCCGTGGAGATGTCCTCATCCCTCCGACCATCTCCACATGGAGATGTCCTCATCCCTCCGACCATCTCCCCGTGGAGATGTCCTCATCCCTCCGACCATCTCCCCGTGGAGATGTCCTCATCCCTCCGACCATGCTCGTTCTTTGGAGCAGCAAACGGAGGTCTTTAGAGAACTCCCCACCGCGACTCCAAGAGTCCGTCTTCCTCCGAGTTGCCGTTAGGTTCCTCAGAGCTTTGCAGGTGCCACAACTTCACCCCTAAAAGTCCCTTTCTTTTGAACTTGGCCCCAACTCCTCCAAAAGCTGCTCCATCACCTGCTCGTGGGCCGTCCCTTCCCTCTGTGCCACCCACCGGGCGAGGCGGGTTCTTTAACCGGACTTTTTTCCTCTTTCTTTTGCCAACGCCTTTTCAGTTTGTCACTCTCGACGCCTTGTACCTTCTCCTGGAGAAAGTACAGCCCTCCGAAAATGGACTTTTGCCCTTCGATGCCTGCGTCGCGTGGCTCAAAAGCGTCAAATCCATTAAGCCCTGGGTGGAGTGGATCAGTCTGGACAACTACCAGCTGCAGTTCTACCAGAAGAAGAAGCAGCTCCTGGAAAGCGTCTTGTGAGTTCTATCACCCTCTGTTGACCGGTAGGGCAAACTTCTTGACGTCTGAAGGTCGGGTGAGGTGACACCACCCTCCTCTTGAGGAGCCGGAGTCACAGGTCCTCCGACCGTCCACTCCCTCCCGGTCCTTCCTCGTTATGGTAAACAGAGTGGCAAAGGGGCTCCAAAAAAAAAAAAAAAAACCAAACCCAACCCCCAAATTGGTAGATGTTTCACCACGCTCGAGTTGCTCAGTTGTGGTGGAATTTCTCCTCGCCGGCTCGATGCTTTCTGGGGTGGGACAAGTTGGTGTCTCCAGCGGTGACACCCACAAATGGGCCGGCAGTTGCGGTTTGGCTGGAGGTTCGTTGAAACGAGCGGCGTAGACGGGACCGTCCCATCTCTTTCTCCCTCTAACGTCATCTCAGGAGGTCTCGTGTCCTCAGTGACCACACGCTACCTGGGATGAGACGGGAATACGGGTGGGAAGAGCCCTCGGGAGGGCTGTGGCCCAACTTGATGGTCGGGACGTGTGTTTTACAGACATCGCTGGACCTGCACCAACATTGTCTACATGTTGATTGACCACCTGCTGCACAACGAGACCCAAATAGAGGAGAAACTCCTGAGGCTCGTGGTGAAGCAGTTCATCTTCCTCTGGAACGTAGGTCTTCCCCGGGGCAGCTCCTGACCGTGAAGGTCGGGAGGCTTCTTCTCTTCCAGGAGATGTTCCTGCTGAACTCCCGCCGCTTCTTTGTCTTTCGCAGCGCCTCTACGCGACGCCGGGATTTGAGCCGGAGAAGACTTTTGATTTGGTGACCAAAGTGCTGAAGAAATGCAACGAGAACGCCGACGTCGTGTACCTGGTGTAAGTCCGAGCTGGGGAAAAAAGTTGACTCGAAGGTCCTTCTCCGTCGCTCTGAGGTTTGTAAAGGGTGAGGGAGACACAGGGAGGCCACGCAGAGGACCCCGAGGGGTGAGACCCCCTCTTGGAGGTGATGAAACACCTCTGGAGGAACTTCTTCTGGTCGTGGCGCCAAAGAAACCGGCTCCCCTTCACCCAACCGTCCTCACCACGGACCATCGCCTCTCCAAGACGGGGTGGTCCTCAGGCGGCTTAGAAGCCGCTGGTTCTTCAAGCGACGGTGGGTCACCTTCGCCGGGGCGGCTCGGTGGAAGCTCCCGTCCGGTTTGGTGGCCACCACAGGGCCGTACGTTAGGCAGGAGCCAACCGGTTCTCCCCCCGCCTCCTCGGCGCTGAGCTGCCTCCTTTTTTTCTTCCATGCTTTGTCCTTCAGGAAAGGGGTGAAGGAATGCAAGAGCTGCCTCCGGGAGATCACCGACCCGGCCGAGCTGCCCTGCAGCCACATCTTCTGCACTCGCTGCATCCTGGAGTGGACGAACAAGCAGTGTAAGATCTGCAAGGAGAAATTCCCGGAGGATTACACGCCCACCGCTTCGGAGGCCACCAGGTAGCGCGACGTTGGCATAAACCTGCCCGGCTCAGGTGTCTTCGTGTTCAACGTTGAGTTGGAAGATGCTGGGAGGGCTGGAGAACTTCTGCTGGGAGGACGGGTTGGGAGAATTGGGGGGGGGGGGGGGTTCAGCCTGGAGAAGAGAAGGCTTCGGGGAGACCTCAGAACCCCTTCCAGTGCCTAAAGGGGCTCCAGGAGAGCTGGAGAAGGACTTTTTCCAAGGGCCCATCATGGAGTGATAGGACGAGGGGTGATGGCTTCAAACTGGAAGAGGGGAGATTTAGAGGAGGTATCAGGAGGAAATTCTTCGCTCTGAGGGTGGTGAGACACTGGAAGGGGTTGGCCAGAGAAGCTGCGGCTGCCCCATCCCTGGAGGTGGTCAAGGTCAGGTTGGACGGGGCTTGGTGGACCTGGGCTGGGGGGAGGTGGCCCTGCCCAGGGCAGGGGAGATGGAACGAGATGGTCTTCAAAGGTCCCTTTCCAACCCAAACCATTCCACGACTCCGAAAAAACGTCCTTAACTGGTTCGGGTCCCGTGTTGTGCAGAGAGAGGGACGTCGTTCCTTTCCTTGGGAGAAGGTTGACCGCTCTTCTCCCTTCCTTCCAGGGAAGCCGTCGCCTGTCACAACAAATTCAGGAGGAAATGCAACTCCTTCTTCGTTGAGTTCCTCACCATGTACTTTTTGGGAGACAGAGAGGCCCCCTCCGCCGAAATCATCCAGCGGCTGATCCAGTTCGTGGCCTGCAAACCCAACCCTGAGCATCAGGAGGGGAAAAGGGGTAAAAGACCTCAATTCCACATCCCTTCCCACCACCGCCACCTCTGTCCTCACGTTCTTGGAAGTCCGACACCGCGTGTCACCCTTCCCTCCTAGTGTACAAGCCGAAAAGCGAGTTGTCACCCTTCGAAGAGTGCATGGACACCAGTCCCACCATCCAGTCCTCCCTCCTGAAGCTGCTGCTGCGATGCGGGTCAGCCCCCAGTTTGCTCCCAACCCCCCACCCCCCCAAGTTGGGTTGAAACCTCCACGGGGTTGGTGACGCCCCACGTCCTTTTCTCCCCTAGGTTCAACAACGTCAAGGTTCACCTGGAAGAATACCTCTCCCAGATGGAGGAGAAGATCATGTCCAACCAAAGCAACATGGACCATTTCTACTTCATGGTGGTGCACTGTCTGGAGGTGAGCGCCCGTCAAGGATCACCGGAACTTGGACCTTCCACCTCGGCTCTAACGTGTTAATCGCGTTAATTATCCCCCCCCTCCCCCCTTCCGCATCTTGTTATGGATGAGGAGCCAAAGGAGGAACTCACCTCAAAGCCGAGGAGAAGCCCCACCTTCAGGCTCTTAAAAAATCGTCTCTCGCGCAGGATTTTATGTATCCTTCGGCTGAAGAAGACATCAGCCAACTCGCGGAAAACTGCCTCTCCACCGCCGACCTTTCCGCCTTCGACAAGCCCGAGGTCTCGCGAATCAACACCCTCCAGTTCATCGCCCAACTCCGGCTCTCCATCAGCCACGTGGCCACCGTCTTGGGCAGACAGGCGCTTGCCGGTGAGTCCTTCTCCTTAGCGTAGCAGGAGGAAACCCACCGACCCCTAAGCAGGTCTAGGTCAAGCTTCCACCACCACTTCCCCCCCCCCCAAAAAAAATCTATCCTTGGAGAGGTTTTTTTTTTTGGCTGGAAAATGGCTGTTTTTATGAAAACTGAGGTTGTTTTGGACCAACTTTCCACCTCTTCTGTCCTCGAAACTCGCTGTGTTCTCCAAGTATTTCCCGACGTATGAAGGTGCCCCTCCGTACGTTGGCTCGAGGCCGCTGTTCCACCTTCTCCTGGGGGAGAAGATCCTCCTGGCCCCCTACGTCCTCCTGCCACCTAAACCAGCTGTAGGGGCTGCGGTGGTGAAGGACACGTGCGTTGATGTGCCACCACCGGGGACTGGGCTTCAACGAGAAACCTCTTTTCCAGATCCCCACGCGCACGCTGCTGAGGGGACGGAGAAAGAGGAAGACCTGGTGAACTCCATGAAGAACCTGGTGGCGAAAGCGTCGACGCCGTGGCCGCAGCTGTTCCTCATCCGAAACCTCTGTGACATCTACGGCCTCAACTCCATGCAGAAGATCCTCCAGGCGGAGAAGTGGATTTTGCCCCAGGGGGTAGAAATGTCGCAGGTGGGTTATTTCTCCAGCGCCTTCGCAGAGCCGAAGGATTTGCTGAGCTCAGACCCTCTAAGATTGACTCTCTTCCAGTTGAGGGGTACGACAGGTCCCCGTAGGGTGTAGACAACCTCCTCTTCCTGCCCTCCCGCTCGCTCCGTAGGATGACAAGGTCCATCTGTGTTTTTCAGGATCGAAGTGCCTGGTCCAATACAGCCCTGATATTTTCGTTGGTGGACAAAGCCCAAAACCAGCTAAAAACCAAAGATTCCGCGGAAAATCAGAACTTGACTGTGAGTATCCATCGGGCCTCGAACAAGAGGTTTCCATGGGGGGTGTTGGTCTGGAACCGTTGGTTGGTCTGGAACCGTTGGTTGGGTTGGAACTGGTGGTTGGTCTGGAACCATTGGTTGATCTGGAGCCATGTTTGTTCTGGAACCGGTGGTTGGTCTGGAACCGGTGGTTGGTCTGGAACCATTGGTTGGTCTGGAGCCATGGTTGGTCTGGAACCGGTGGTTGGTCTGGAACCATTGGTTGGTCTGGAACCGTTGTTTGGGTTGGAACTGGTGGTTGGTCTGGAACTGGTGGTTGGTCTGGAACCATTGGTTGGTCTGGAGCCATGGTTGGTCTGGAACCAGTGGTTGTTCTGGAACCATTGGTTGGTCTGGAGCCATGGTTGGTCTGGAACCGTTGGTTGGGTTGGAACTGGTGGTTGGTCTGGAACTGGTGGTTGGTCTGGAACCATTGGTTGGTCTGGAGCCATGGTTGGTCTGGAACCGTTGGTTGGGTTGGAACCATTGGTTGGTCTGGAACCATTGGTTGATCTGGAGCCATGGTTGGTCTGGAACTGGTGGTTGGGTTGGAACTGGTGGTTGGTCTGGAACCTTTGGTTGGTCTGGAGCCATGGTTGGTCTGGAACCGGTGGTTGTTCTGGAACCATTGGTTGGTCTGGAGCCATGGTTGGTCTGGAACTGGTGGTTGATCTGGAACCATTGGTTGGTCTGGAGCCATGGTTGGTCTGGAACCATTGGTTGGTCTGGAGCCATGGTTTGTCTGGAACCGGTGGTTGGTCTGGAACCGGTGGTTGGTCTGGAACCGGTGGTTGGTCTGGAGCCATGGTTGGTCTGGAACTGGTGGTTGGTCTGGAACCATTGGTTGATCTGGAGCCATGGTTGGTCTGGAACTGGTGGTTGGGTTGGAACTGGTGGTTGGTCTGGAACCATTGGTTGGTCTGGAACCAGTGGTTGGTCTGGAGCCATGGTTGGTCTGGAACTGGTGGTTGGTCTGGAACTGGTGGCTGGTCTGGAACCATTGGTTGGTCTGGAACTGGTGGTTGGTCTGGAACCGGTGGTTGGTCTGGAACCATTGGTTGGTCTGGAGCCATGGTCGGTCTGGAACTGGTGGTTGGTCTGGAACCGGTGGTTGGTCTGGAACTGGTGGTTGGTCTAGAACCATTGGTTGCTCTGGAACCGGTGGTTGTTCTGGAACCATTGGTTGGTCTGGAGCCATGGTTGGTATGGAACTCGTGGTTGGTCTGGAACCAGTGGTTGGTCTGGAGCCATGGTTGGTCTGGAACTGGTGGTTGGTCTGGAGCCATGGTTGGTATGGAACTCGTGGTTGGTCTGGAACCGGTGGTTGGTCTGGAGCCATGGTTGGTCTGGAACTGGTGGTTGGTCTGGAACCATTGGTTGGTCTGGAACTGGTGGTTGGTCTAGAACCATTGGTTGCTCTGGAACCGGTGGTTGTTCTGGAACCATTGGTTGGTCTGGAGCCATGGTTGGTATGGAACTCGTGGTTGGTCTGGAACCAGTGGTTGGTCTGGAGCCATGGTTGGTCTGGAACTGGTGGTTGGTCTGGAGCCATGGTTGGTATGGAACTCGTGGTTGGTCTGGAACCGGTGGTTGGTCTGGAGCCATGGTTGGTCTGGAACTGGTGGTTGGTCTGGAACCATTGGTTGGTCTGGAACTGGTGGTTGGTCTAGAACCATTGGTTGCTCTGGAACCGGTGGTTGTTCTGGAACCATTGGTTGGTCTGGAGCCATGGTTGGTATGGAACTCGTGGTTGGTCTGGAACCAGTGGTTGGTCTGGAGCCATGGTTGGTCTGGAACTGGTGGTTGGTCTGGAACTTTGGGTTCCTCTGGAACCTCTTGGCAACAGGAGGTTTCCATCTGTGTCGATGGAGAACTGTGGCAGCTCCCTGCTGCCGCGGGGGGGGGACACACAAAGGGGACTTAGCGGGGACGCTGAACCTCAGCGGTGAAGCCAGAAGGCTCCTCCCGGGGCGGTGCCACGCCCGTTGCCTTCGCTTACGTCTGCTTCCTTCTACTTCTGTAGTCCGCCGTGAGGCAAATGGAGAACATCCTCCAGTTGCCGCCCGTCCCAGACGAGGCGCTGGAAGACAAACTGAAGAAGATCGTGGCTGCTTTGGGGGACGGTGAGGACCCCGGTCTGCTGGAGGTGGTCTTCCACACCGCGCTCACTCTGGCCTTGTTCCCGAACCGCATCACTCACCTCCTCAGGAACGTCTGCTTCAAGCCCGACCTGGTGAAGGTGAGTCGCGAAGGCTGAGGTGCGCAGCTCTCTCCACCCCGCTGGCCTGCCGCCACCTGTCCTGGCGGAGGCGTTCTGCCTCTTCCTGCCTTCGGCCTCTTCCTGCCTTCGGCCTCTTCCTTTGTTCTTCCTCTTCCTGCGTTCTTCCTCTTCCTTCATTCTTCCTCTTCCTTCGTTCTTCCTCTTCCTTTGTTCCTCTTCTTCCTTCGTTGTGCTTCTTCCTTTGTTGTGCCTCTTCCTTTGTTCTTCCTCTTCCTTCATTCTTCCTCTTCCTTCATTCTTCTTCCTTTGTATTTCCTCTTCCTTTGTTCTTCCTCTTCATTTGTTCTTCCTCTTCCTTCGTTGTGCCTCTTCCTTTGTTCTGCCTCTTCCTGCGTTCTTCCTCTTCCTTTGTTCTTCCTCTTCCTTCATTCTTCCTCTTCCTTTGTTCTTCCTCTTTTTTCATTCTTCCTCTTCCTTCATTCTTCCTCTTCCTTCATTCTTCCTCTTCCTTCATTCTTCCTCTTCCTTTGTTCTTCCTCTTCCTTTGTTCTTCCTCTTCCTTCATTCTTCCTCTTCCTTCATTCTTCCTCTTCCTTTGTTCTTCCTCTTCCTCTGTTCTTCCTCTTCCTTTGTTGTGCCTCTTCCTTTGTTCTTCCTCTTCCTTTGTTCTTCCTCTTCATTTGTTTTTCCTCTTCTTTCATTGTGCCTCTTCCTTTGTTCTTCCTCTTCATTTGTTCTTCCTCTTCCTTCGATGTGCCTCTTCCTTTGTTCTTCCTCTTCCTTTGTTCTTCCTCTTCCTTCGTTCTTCCTCTTCCTTTCTTCTGCCTCTTCCTTTGTTCTTCCTCATCCTTCGTTGTGCCTCTTCCTTCGTTGTGCCTCTTCCTTCGTTCTTCCTCTTCCTTTGTTTTTCCTCTTCCTTCATTGTGCCTCTTCCTTTGTTCTTCTTCTTCCTTCGTTGTGCCTCTTCCTTTGTTCTTCCTCTTCCTTTGTTGTGCCTCTTCATTCTTCCTCTTCCTTCATTCTTCCTCTTCCTTTGTTCTTCCTCTTCCTTCGTTCTTCCTCTTCCTTTGTTGTGCTTCTTCCTTTGTTCTTCCTCTTCCTTTGTATTTCCTCTTCCTTTGTTCTTCCTCTTCCTTCATTCTTCATCTTCCTTCATTGTGCCTCTTCCTTTGTTCTTCCTCTTCCTTTGTTCTTCCTCTTCCTTTGTTCTTCCTTCATTCTGTCTCTTCCTTCATTGTGCCTCTTCCTTTCTTCTTCCTCTTTTTTCATTCTTCCTCTTCCTTCGTTCTGCCTCTTCTTTTGTTTTTCCTCTTCCTTCGTTTTTCCTCTTCCTTCGTTTTTCCTCTTCCTTCGCTTTTCCTCTTCCTTCGTTTTTCCTCTTCCTTCGCTTTTCCTCTTCCTTGGTTCTTCCTCTTCCTTGGTTCTTCCTCTTCCTTCTCGTTCCCTGGGCTGAGAAGTCACCGCTGGTGACTTCAGTCCATCCTGGTCCACTTCAGAGGTGGAGGAGATCGACGTACGGTCTACGGGAGAGGCCCCTCCCTCTACTGGCTCAAGCGGAGCTGGGGGGCCTCCTAGAGCTTCGTGGGTGGAGTTTAGGTGGTTTGAAGCCCAACTGGAGCGTCCTCCTCCTGCCAAAGGTCTTCCATCACTCAGATGGTGGTGGAGACACTGGCCTTCCCCTCGGGTCTGTTCCTGCCTGAAGTTCTTCCCATTCTTTGAGGGCTGCAGGAAGCGACCAGGACCTCACTCTGCTTTTCTCGGAAGTGAAGGCAACAGCCACCTCTGGATCTTCTCCCCCTTCCCGTGGAGGCCACCTTTGGCCCGGGTGGTCTATTCTATTTCCAGAATCGAAACTCATAAATCATTGGGGCTCTCTCGGGGGCTTTGCTCACCTCTGGTCCCTCCACCCTCACCGTGGTCCGACGGGACCTCCCTCCCTCGCTCGGGCCCCATTCCCTCACCAGAAGGTTCTCCCTGATGACCTTGGCCGGGCAGGAGGACCCTCCTTCTCCCCTCGCTTGCTTCGGAAGCAGAAGTGGTTCCTCAGATAGGTGGGCAGCGAGTTGGCGAGGTGGTTACCCCCACCCCACACGTCGTATGGCCTTTCCTTCCCAAGGGCTCCTACCTTCCCACCATGCCTGGAGACCTCCTCTTTGATGAGAAGAACTGGAAAACCGGTCCGACGGATAAGATGTGGAGTAAGTATTGGGGGAACCTCCCTACTCCTCTGCACCGTAAGGGACCCACCAGGAGGTGACCGAGGCCGGAAGGAAGGGCTTCAAGACTCCTGAAGGCCATCTCCATCCTCCTGCTGAGTCCTTCATGATCTCCACCTACGTGGAGCAACTTTGGGTCCCTCTTTGACAAGCTCCGGGGGGAGGCACGTGGTGGGGGCCGGGTGGCGGGAGGTGGGACCTGAGCCTGTCACCCTCGTGGGGAGCGTCTGGCCGCGTCCCCGTCATAGAGGTCGTGGTGGGAGATGACTAACCGTGTCCTCTTTTGCACGTAGCTTGTCAGTGCGGCGCCTTCTGGGTTGTCACCCACGTAAGTGTCTCCTTCTGGCTGGTGGTCTTTGCAGCTCTGTCTTCTTGCGCTTCTCGTTGCATCTCTGTCACCTCCACGGCAAAAAGCCGGGCTTGGCATGAGCTTCTCAGGTCTTCTTCTGGCTCCCAGAGGTCCCCGTCCCCTTCGCACCATCTTGAAACACCTCTTGGCCCGGCTCTTTCTACTGGGTGGCCGCTGTAGATGCTCCTCCTGCTGCTCTGCTCCCCTCCTGATGTGGACTCCAATGTCACCTTTTGTGTCAAGTGGTCCTTTAGCTGCAAGAGCTGGGCTTTTCTCCAAGCCAGGGGGGCTTTTCTCCAAGCCAGATGGGTTCTTCTCCAAGTCAGTTGGGTTCTTCTCTAAGCCAGTTGGGTTCTTCTCCAAGCCAGTTGGGTTCTCCAAGCCAGCTGGGTTCTTCTCCAAGTTGGTTGGACTCTTCTCCAAGCCAGCTGGGCTCTTTTCCAAGCTGGTTGGGTTGTTCTCCAAGCCAGATGGGTCCTCCTGCAAGCCAGTTGGGTTCTTCTCCAAGCCAGTTGGCTTCTCCAAGCCAGCTGGGTCCTTCTCCAAGTCAGTTGGGTTCTTCTCCAAGCCAGTTGGATTCTCCAAGTCAGTTGGGTTCTTCTCCAAGTCAGTTGGGTTCTTCTCCAAGTCAGTTGGGCTCTTCTCCAAGCCAGCTGGGCTCTTTTCCAAGCTGGTTGGGTTCTTCTCCAAGCCAGATGTTTCCTCCTGCAAGCCAGTTGGGTTCTTCTCCAAGTCAGTTGGGTTCTTCTCCAAGTCAGTTGGGTTCTCCTCCAAGCCAGTTGGGTTCTCCAAGCCAGCTGGGTTCTTTTCCATGTCAGTTGGGTTCTCCTCCAAGCCAGTTGGGTTCTCCTCCATGTCAGTTGGGTTCTTCTCCAAGTCAGTTGGGTTGTTCTCCAAGCCAGCTGGGTTCTTCTCCAAACCAGCTGGGTTGTTCTCCAAGTCAGTTGGGCTCTTCTCCAAGCCAGTTGGGTTCTTCTCCAAGCCAGTTGGGTTCTTCTCCAAGCCAGTTGGGTTCTCCAAGCCAGCTGGGTTCTTTTCCATGTCAGTTGGGTTCTTCTCCATGTCAGTTGGGTTCTTCTCCATGTCAGTTGGGTTTTTCTCCAAGCCAGTTGGGTTCTCCAAGCCAGCTGGGTTCTTTTCCAAGCCAGCTGGGCTCTTTTCCAAGCTGGTTGGGTTGTTCTCCAAGCCAGATGTGTCCTCCTGCAAGCCAGTTGGGTTCTTCTCCAAGCCAGTTGGGTTCTCCAAGCCATTTGGGTTCTTCTCCAAGCCAGTTGGGTTCTCCTCCAAGCCAGTTGGGTTCTCCAAGCCAGTTGGGTTCTTCTCCAAGCCAGTTGGGTTCTTCTCCAAGCCAGTTGGGTTCTCCAAGCCAGCTGGGTTCTTTTCCATGTCAGTTGGGTTCTTCTCCATGTCAGTTGGGTTCTTCTCCAAGTCAGTTGGGTTCTCCAAGTCAGCTGGGTTCTTCTCCAAGCCAGCCAGGTTCTTCTCCAAACGAGCTGGGTTGTTCTCCAAGCCAGTTGGGTTCTCCTCCATGTCAGTTGGGTTCTTCTCCATGTCAGTTGGGTTTTTCTCCAAGCCAGTTGGGTTCTCCAAGCCAGCTGGGTTCTTCTCCAAGTCAGTTGGGCTCTTCTCCAAGCCAGCTGGGCTCTTTTCCAAGCTGGTTGGGTTGTTCTCCAAGCCAGACGGGTCCTCCTGCAAGCCAGTTGGGTTCTTCTCCAAGCCAGTTGGCTTCTCCAAGCCAGCTAGGTTGTTCTCCAAGCCAGGTGGGTTCTTCTCCAAGTCAGTTGGGTTCTTCTCCAAGCCAGCTGGGTTCTCCTCCATGTCAGTTGGGTTCTCCTCCAAGCTGCTTGGGTTCTCCAAGCCAGCCGGGTTCTTCTCCAAGCCAGCTGGGTTTTTCTCCGAGCCACTTGAACTCTTCTCCAAGCCAGCTGAGCTTTTCTCCAAGCCGGTTGGCTTCTTCTCCCAGATTTGAGTTTCCCCGTGGAAGCAGTGGAGTGAAGCAAGTGCTTCCAGGTCTTGGTTAGTCTCATCCCCGACTGGATGCCTAGACGCGTCCTGCTGACTGTAGGAAGAACCTGATTGGCCTGGAGATGTTTGCTCCTAGAGACGCAGCCCCTCCTGCCTCTCCTCAGCTGTTGCCATCACCCCGTGTAGAAAGCCAAAATCCAGGAGGGGGTGGAGACACCCCCTCCCCCCGGCTGCCCTCAGCTTTTGCGAGATCACCTCCAGCGCCCCCCGTTGGGCTTCCGAACCTTCTCGCTCACTCCGCCCTCGCTTGTCCGACCTGCAGTGTGGGCTTCCCATGGAAGTGAAGAAGTGCAAATGCGGTGCCGCCATCGGGGGAACCAACCACAAAGCCGAGAGGGGTTTCACCCTGACGCAAATGTGAGTCAACCCCTCCTCCCACCTCTGTAGCCCTGGAGGTCTTCCACCGTCCACCCAACCCTCCCCTGGAACCACGGGGGTGGGGGAAAAACGCCGCGGTGGGACCTTAGCGAAGGTCTCCCCCTCCGCGGTTGGACGGTGGCGAAAGGCGCGGGTGGGGTGGTTGCTCTTTCTTGAACCCAGCACCGAGGATAAAACGGAGCGAGGGTACATCCTGGAGAGTCCTCTCTCGCGGAGGAATGAGCTGGAGAGGTGTCTGTCGCCCGCTTGCGTGGCGCTTGTCAGAGCTCTGCTCCATTCTGCCCTCCTGCTGGGTGTCCGCGCCCACAAACGGGTGAGCCGCCCCACCGGCCCCCCTCCCCCCACCCCGTTCCACCCGGAGAGCCTCGCCGGGGAGGAGACCTTCTCACCAACCTAACGGAGGAACCTGCCCTCTCCCGCAGGCGGTTCTCGACCTGATGAAAGAGGAACCGGCGGAGGTGGAAAAGTTCTTCTGGGGCCACCTTCAGAAGGACGTGGCCTGCCTGGCGGAAGCGCTCAGCAAGAACACGGAAGATGCCGTGTTGACCGTCCATCTCTTCCTACAGCACCTGAGCAACCACCCCCCAGCAGGTAGAGGGACGCTGGGAAGTTCGGGGAAGGTCACCGGCGGGTTCACGGCGGTGTCATTGGTTCCTCCTTCCCGGGACGACCCGGGAAACGGGTTGGAAGGAGGACAACGAGGGTAGGGAGCTCATCTAAAGCGCTTCAGGCCAGAGCAGCTTGAGGGCAGGAGAAGGTTGGGAGATAGTTTGCTCCGCGGAGGCATCTGCGTCATCCTTTCCGCTCTCGGTTCCTCTCGGTTCCTCCTTCCTACCTCATCTTCCTCCTCGCTCTGAAGGAACCCAACAAAACTCTGGGCGAGAACCTGAGGTCTACAGGGGAAAAGCTCACCTGTTCCTTTGTGTCTTCTACAGCCGAGAGCGGAGCCTTGAGCGTCCTGCCTGAGAAGAAGGACCGAGAAGAATGGGAAACCTCCTTCAAAGCCTTGGCTCAGCCCTTCTTCCAGGTACGCCCGTGCCCGGTCACTGCTCGTAGCCAGAAGGGCTGTTTTGCTGGTGGCCGCGTCCACGGTCAGACGCATCCGCTGAGCTCAGGGCGGTGCCACGGGCAAGGGAGGAGGTGGGTCCCCTCTTTTTTGTTTTTTTTTTTTTTTTGGGAGCCGGGACCTCATCCTGGTGTGGTCTCCTGCTTTGCTCCTGCAAAGAGCCACCTCCGTGGATGCTTTTTATATGCCCTGTTCGGATCCTCCTTGGAAACCGGTTGGGTTTCTTCCCTTGGAGAAATATCACCTGGGGGTTTCTCCCCGGGCAGTTCCGGTTTTGTCCCTTTGGTGGCAAATTCTCACCCCGACTTCTCCAGAGCCCTGGTTGCTTTTCTTTGCCCTACGACCCCGTGAATCCCCTTCAGGTTTCTTGGGCAGCTCCTAACGACCCTTCTTGCAGGAACTGGAGCAGAACCTTAATTCCGTCAAGGAGCAGAGGATGAACGAAGGTTCCCACGGTTCCAACCTTCTCCTGAAAATAGTTTACGGCCAGACACCACCTTTGCAAGACCTGCCGACGGAGGGGTTGATCAACCGGCCCTGCATGTGGAGGTTTGAGCAGAAGACCACCATCCAGACCTTGATGCACTTCCTACAGCAGGAAGATGGAGAAGGCGCTGGGAACCCTTACCCCATTCTGCTGGAGCTCCTGTCGAAGGTTGGCCGAGGGACCATCCCCTCTCCACCGAAGCGCACGCGGTAGATTCAAGCCTGGTTGGAGGCCGGTGGGGGGCACCGGGGTAATTTTTTCCTTCCCCCGTGTTTCTTTGGAGCATCTAAGCAGGATGAGGTCCTCCTCCAGGTTACGCTACGGCGCCGGGTGGGATCTCCGGTCCTTTTGAATCAACGCGGAATTTTCTTTTCCAGCTGGAGAACATCCGCCACGTCCGCCACCTGCCCGACATTTTCCGGCTGCAGAACGCCCTGATCCACTTCTTCCAGAACATCCACAAAGGGGAAAACTACACCGTCCGGCAATTCCTGGACCAACCCGAACTTTCAGGTGCCGTACGGAGTTCCGTCATGCTTGGGGACGCTTGGCGCTCCGCCGCCGTCGTTCGCGTGGGTGGAGCCAACCCAAGAGCCGCCCATCGAGGCTGCAGGAGCAGTTGTTTTTTAATTATTCGGGGGGGTGTGGAAATTTAGGGAAGAATGGAGGTTTGAGGGATTGAGGTAGAGCCAGAGCAGATCCTTTCTCCTGGGGCATTTGGGGCTGGGTGAGGTTCTTCTGCCGTGAGCGAAGAAGATGGGCGAGATGGGTTTTTCGTCTCCTCGGTCCCCATTGGTTGATGGCGCCCGTGGTGTAGAACGGCTTGAAGGCCAACTCGAGCCAACAGGTTGGGGCGACGCCACCGGTGATGGGTGTGGTGGAGACGTCCTTTCAACCGCCGTGTCTCCCGGGAGGACGCTTTGACGGGGCCGTTTTCTCCTCTCCTTTGTGCCCGTAGAGGACCAGCGTTTGGCTTTCAGCAGAGCGATAGAGACGATCCGGAAAGTTTGGAGCAATATTAAGATGAACCCATCCAGCTCAGGTACGGCGTCTTCTTCCCGGGAAGAAAGAGGGATTGTCCCGTCCCTTTTTTTTCCTTGGCCGTTTCTTCTGGAGAAGTTCGGGAGCTGAGCTGCTTTTCGGCAGCTGCCCTTCCCGGCAAAATTGCTGAGCTTGCACGATTTCCGCCTCCTAAAAACAAGCAAAAAAAAACCCCTCTGAAAATACAAAACCTGGTTAAAAAAAAAAAAACAAAACAAAAAACCAACAAAAACAACCTTCCAAGACCTCAGGGAAAGGGAGAAGTTCTCCTGGTGGCCAGCAGAAGACCATTCCGCCCTTTTACAGGCCTCACCGTCCTACCGGACCTCTCGCCGAACGATATCAACACCAACACGGCCGTCCTTCACCTCCTCCCCACCCAACCGTCCATCAGCCACCTGGTCACCAGGTTCCTCATCCAGTTGCAAAACGGCTGCGTGGACACGGCCGCGCGGGTCACCCGGGAGAGGCAACGGTAGGTCTCGGGGCTTCTCCATCTCCTCCAGCTTCCGTAAAGGCTCCATGAGAGGTTCTCCGGGCCGGTGTGGGGCTCGCAGGGGGAGCTGTGGTGGCCAAGCGATGCCGTTGTAAGGTCCTGGTGGCTTGGCGTTCGGCAAAGCAGGTCCTTCATGGTAGAGTAGGACGAGGCGAGAGGTCCTGCAACCTTTTCTCTCCCAGGTCCATCTCGGCAGAAGAAGTGAAGCCTTCCTCCGTGCTGGCCATCACCAAGAGCGACCTGGTGACCATGGCGCTGGCCAACCTGCAGTACGAGATAGACGAAGACGGCACCAAGACCACCTACTTTGACTTCCAGATGCTGCAGCGGCAAGTGGTTCATCGCTTCATCAGCGGGAAACCCATCATCAAGGCTCAGGTGAGTTCGGCGGTGGCCACCTTGGGTTGTCCCAGGCCAGCGGTGGGGTTGGGGTGCGTTTCCAGCCTCTTCTACGTACGTTTCTGGAGTCAGCAGACTCAACCGAAGGCTTTGGGAGATGCCTGCTGTGCACCTCTCTCTGTTCCTGGGGTTTGGAAGGAGTACCGTGGCCGAAAACGGCTTCGGCGGTCATGAAACGGTGGCCCCAAAAGTAGGGTGAAGACCTCCGGCCCCGTCTTTGGAGAAGGGGAAGCCACCCCCGGTTTCTCTGAGAACGAGGGAGGAGTTGGGACCTGTTCGAAGACCGTCAAGAAGCATCTTCCGGGGTTCCGTGGGGTCCAAAGTGGGATTCTGAACCCCCTTGGAGGAGCACAGCTCTGGCTGGGGCCGGTGGTCTCCGTTCCGTGAGAAGGAAACCTGGAACTGGTGGGAAAAGGGGACTTGGGGACACCGGAACGGGGCCATCCCGCAGCAGCTGGGGTGTGCCTCCTCTCCTAAAGGTGGACATCATCAGCCCATGCTGGCTGTCCCCAGCACCCTTTCGGTCTTCGGAAATAGTTCCCAAGAGGACTTTCTCCATCCGCCTTGCTGGGGACGGCGGTGAAGCTGTGAGCTCTCCAGGTCCTCCTTCATGGCCGTGCGCCTTCCTCCAGCCGTCAGGGCCCTCCCTTGAGCTCCACAACCCCACAGTGCCCTCAGGAGGCCACCGACCGCCTCCTGCAGAACCCTTGGGGACATCCCATGGACTCGCATCTGTCCAGCTGAGCTTCTCTGCTGGTCCCCGCTTGGTGACACCAGGCACGTTCATAACCCTCTATCCCAAACCCTTTCCAGACGGCTCCATCCATCGCCCTCAACAACGTGAGGACCCTCCAGGCCACCAAGACCAAAGTCAGGGACCAACTGCCCCAGGTAGGAAACGGGGCGAATGGTCTTCTCCTCCATCCAACCCTGAGGTCTCCCCTGGTGTCCCAGGACACGATGGGGACACAGAGACGGGGCGGACGTGTGGGAAGACCCAAAGTCAACTCGAGCAGGAGGGTGGAGACCTGGCGGGACCCGGTTCTCCTGCGTTGAGGGGGACCAGCAGGTTGGGTGGGCATCCCGTTGTGGTGGTCCCAGCCCTCTGTGGGTCACGTCCGTACCCTTCTTGCTTCCAGGAGCCTCTCAGCATCAACCAGCAGAAGCGCATCATGGAAGAAGCCCGCTCGGTCAACGCCCTCTCCAAGGCCTTGGCCACCTTGAAGGTGGCCGCTGAGTTCCTGGCCGTGACGGGTGGTGACAAGGAGCGCTCGTTGCCCGAGTACGTCCGGAAGGACCTGCGGATGGACGCCGACGCGAAGCAATTCCAGGACCTGCCGGTGGGTTGACGGGCAAGTGGGAAACGTCACCCTGGTGTCCTCCCCTTGATGGCCACCGTCGAGGTCCCTGTGGCTCCCACCACCTTCGCGTGCTCCAGGGTCCCCAGATGTAGCGTCCGTGAAGGTTTGAGGGTCTTCTGCTCAGAGCAAAGCGGTCCTGGGCACCTGGGTGGGTTGAAAAAATTTGGCTGAGCGGTGCCAGGTCTTCACGCTGTGTCCACCAACACCTTGGGGACACCTCGGGCGCTGTTGACATCCCGGGTCACCTCCGTGGGGGGGACACCGATGGTGGTGAGAGCGGAGGGTTTGTAGATGGGCCCACCTGGGCAGTTGAGGTGCAGCCATCGGGGGCCGTGGGTGGCCCACTGTGTCCTCCAGGTGGTGCTGGAGTTGAGCGCGGAGGTGACCCTTCCACGGAGCTGAAGGCCACCATCGCCTCTGTCCTCCTGCAGGTGGTGCCCAACACTCAGCTGAAGCACATCCTGTCGCTGTGGCAGGTCCTGGCAGCTCGCAGGTCCATGCTGTTGGTGCAGATGAACCAGGTGAGGGACGTGAGGTCGGGGGAGGAGGACGTGGGCTTTGGTCTCCTGGGAGGAGAAGGGAAACCTACGGTGGTGCAACCCGGCGCCACTTCTGCCGTCCCTGTCTCACCCCCGGGCAAAGTTAAGGGTCTCTGGCCCATCCTGAAGATAATCCAACCCTTCTCCGGGGACTTTCAAGACTGGCTCATGTCTTGGAAGCTCTGTGGTGGGCTCCATACGAGGTTCAAGGACTCGAGAGGGTTGTGGTGGTCTTTGCAGGATCCCTTCTGCCTGGTTCCCAAGCAGTTCCAGGGACAACTGGAACCGAGGGACGCAAAAGCCCTGGGCCTCGCGTTGGCCAACATCAACCTCGACCTCTTCCTCATCGAGCTTCACGAGATGATCATGGTGGCACTGTCCAAATTTGAACCCCAATACAAGTAAGTCCAGGTCGTGTCCCAGGACGGCCGGAGCGCTGGGCAGAAGTCACTTGGGAGGGTTTGGTTGGGGTGGGACCTCGGAAGGTCTCTGGTCCAAGTCCTGCCCCAGGTGGGTTGCTCGAGGCCACGTCTGGTTGCGTGTTGGTGGATCTCCGTCTTCGGAGACGCTCATCCCGAGGTGGCATCACCCCCGGTGGGAAGAGCGCCGATGCCCAGCCATCAGCCACCCCATTGGCTCCTGATGCCACTGGAGATACCCCAGTGCGGCCTCTAGGAGGAAGCGTTGGCCATCGTTGCCCGGCAATCTTGGCCACCCTTGACCAGCGACCTTGGCCACCACTGAGAGCCACCTTGATTAAGACAATGCTTATTGTTGACAGCCAACGCTAGCCGTGGCTGGTGGCTTGCGGGGTGGTGGGACATCCATCCCACCTCCGCCCGCTCATCCCCCTGCTCTACCTCACCTACAGCCTGAAATACGCCTTTAAGTACTTCCTGGAGGACAACCAAGTCCCTGACGCCTCCGTGGCCACCCTCACCGACGTCCTGGACCCGGAAATTCCCGTCAAGAACATCCTCTCCGTCTGGAGGACGGCGGCGAAGACCAGCATGATCAATGTCCCCGCCTACGGCCAGGCGAGGCCAGCCCAAGGCAGCCATTAGCCCCCCACCCCGCCCCGCCCCGCCCCTTCTCCCAGTGACCCCGCTGGTGGCTTGTCCCCAGGAGCACAAGAAGAAACATCTACCCCTGATCCCAACTCCGGGAGCAACACGCGAGCTGGGTTTGGGTTCCTGGGGCAACTGGAGCCTCCAACCCCCCCCAAAATCCTCCTTCTCGCTGTCGTGTGTCCCCCCCCCTCCCCACTGCCTGAACCTGGGTGAGAAGCTCTCCCCTGGACCCACCACCGCCCCCACGAGGACCCCAAGCATCCCCGTCCCTCCAACCCTGCCAAGCCACAGCAGGAACCTGGAGAACATCCCCGTGGACACCTTCTCAACACCACCACCCCTTGTCCTCACTTGGCCAGTTCTGTCCCCACCCCTCCCCGGCATCTCCAGGGGTGGTCGAAGTGCTGGAGGTCCCTCTACCTCCCCAGCGCTGGCCAAGGGGTGCGTCTCTGCGTCCTGTACCCATCGGTGGTGGCCTTCACCCCGCCTTGTCCCTCTTGGCTCTTCTCATGTCATTAAACGCTCAAGAACCCATCTTGGTTTCGTGGCCTTCCTGAAACGGTGGTGGAGGCGACCAACCCCATGTCATGGGTGCGACCGGACCTTCTAGGGGCCACCATGGGGCTCAAGGGGCTTCCAGACAGGTGGCGTTGGAGGAGCTGGAGGCCTGAGCTTCTCCACAGGTGGCCAAGGCCAAGAAAGACCAGGGCCACCCCACCTGGAGCTGCCCCCAGTGCTCCCAGTGTACCCCAGTGCCCTCAGGGGTTTGACCCGTGTGGTGACAACCTTCCCTTCATCTTCCTGGGGAAGGAGGTCCATGCCCAAACCTCCATCCTCTCCACGCCCTGCAGGTATATCTAGACATTGATGAGACCTTCCCTCAGTGTCTTCTCCAGGCTGGACCATCCCAGTGCCCTCAGCCTCTCCCCTTAGGAGAAGATGGTCCAGTCACTCCACCATCTTGGTGGCCCTTCCCTAAGTCTGGTTTAAAGCTCTCCTTCAGTCGGGCCACCACTTGGCGAGGTGAATCCCATCAGCTCCCAAGAGCTTCTCAAAGGTAGATCCATGATCAAGGAAGCCCAAACCAGTCCCTGGAGTCTCACCAGTACGCCCCTGTCCCTCTTGTACTGGGAAGACCAGCACTGGACCCAGCCCTCCAGCTGTGGCCTCACCGGAAAAGAGGAGAAGGACCACCTCCCTCCCCCATGAGCCACCTTTGCGGCAACGGTTCATGGTCAACTTGGTGTCCACCAGGACCTTTTCTACCCAGCTGCTTTCCAGCCGGGTGTCCCCCATCCTGTCCCGGTCCTGGCAGTTGTCCCTCCCCAAGGACAGGACTTGGCGATTCCCTTGGTAGAACCCCGTAAGATTCCTGTTGAGGTTCCTCTGGGTGACAGCAGGAGCCTTCGGTGCCTCACCCGCTCCTCCCAGTTGGGTGTCACCTGCAAATTTGCAGAGGTTTGGCCACTTGACGACCCACCTCACCTCTCAGCCAACCCGTACCCCACCAGCTTCTCTAGGAGGATCTTAGAACTTGGGGTGGCCAACGTCCACTGCTCTTCCCCCCGCCCCTGCTAGGCCGGTCGTTGCATCGTAGCTGTTTATCGTGTTGGTCAAGCGTAACTTCTCCTTGGTGAAGCCACACTTGACCCCACCTCATGATTTCATCAGCCTTCGCGGGCCTGGAGATGGTCACCAAGATTCGTTCTTCCTCCCACCTTCTTGGAGGGGCCGTCCGCCGTTGGCCCCACAACTGCTGCTTCACGGCGGCTGGTGGAGTTGGGGGAGGCGGTGACGCTTGGAGGGACGCAGCGGGAGATGGAGGAGGAACTCCCGGACCACAACGAATGCCCCCTCCCTTGAACCCATGGCCATCGCTTGGCCAACAGCCCCACGGCCACATCCGTTGGGGTTAGATAAAGCCGGATGCCGGCCGGTAACGGTCATCTGATAACACCTTCTCTTGAGAAGGAAGGACCGACCGCTTGGCTTGTGCAACGGCCACCGGGGTTTGCGACACGTCAACCAGCCTAAAAACGTCAGGTTTCCACCCCAAAAAGCTCCGGCGCAATTTTTTTTTTTTTTTTTTTTTTTCCGAAGGCATCTCTGGGAGGCGGCGGCACGTCCTCGGCGGAGCTCACCATGGCCGTCTACAAAGTGAAGGTGACCACGGGCGACCTGCTGGAAGCCGGGACCCACAACTCCATCTCCATCACCTTGGTGGGCAGCCGGGGGGAGAGCCGCCAGACGACCATCAACTGCATCCTCCTGCCGGGGAAGGTGAGCACGGGGACGGGGACGGGGTGGAGGTGGGATGGGGATGGGATGGAGATGGGATGGGGTGGGGATGGGGATGGGGATGAGGTGGGGATGGGGATGGGGATGGAGATGGGGTGGGGATGGGGTGGGGATGGGATGGGGATGGGGATGGGGATGGGGATGGGGATGGGGATGGGGATGGGGTGGAGATGGAGATGGGGATGGGATGGGGATGGGATGGGGATGGGGATGGGGATGAGGATGGAGATGGGGATGGGGATGGGGATGGGGATGGGGATGGGGATGGGGATGGGGTGGAGATGGAGATGGGGATGGGATGGGGATGGGATGGGGATGGGGTGGAGATGGAGATGGGGATGGGATGGGGATGGGGTGGAGATGGAGATGGGGATGGGATGGGGATGGGGTGGAGATGGAGATGGGGATGGGATGGGGATGGGGTGGGGACGAGGATGGGGACGGGGATGGGGATGAGGATGGAGATGGGGTGGGGTGGGGATGGGGATGGGGATGGGGATGGGATGGGGATGGGGATGGGGATGGGGATGGGGTGGGGATGGGGATGGGGATGGGGATGGGGATGGGGATGGGATGGGATGGGGATGGGGTGGAGATGGAGATGGGGATGGGATGGGGATGGGGTGGGGATGGAGATGGGGTGGGGATGGGATGGGGATGGGGTGGGGATGGGATGGAGATGGGGTGGGGATGGGGTGGGGACGAGGATGGGGACGGGGATGGGATGGAGATGGGGACGGGGATGGGGATGGGGATGGAGATGGGGATGGAGATGGGGTGGGGTGGGGATGGGGATGGGGATGGGATGGGGATGAGGATGGAGATGGGATGGAGATGGGGTGGGGATGGGATGGGATTGTGGGGATCTGGGGGGTGTTGTGGGGCTCTGGCGGGGTTGTGGGGGTCTGGGGGGGTTGTGGGGTCAGAGTGTGTGTGGAGGTCTTGGGGGTGATTATGGAGGTCCAGGGGGTGATTATGGGGTCCGGGGAGGCTTGTGGGGGTCTTGGGAGGGTTGTGGGGGTCTGGAGGGGTTGTGGGACTCTGGGGGGGTTGTGGGGTTGGGGGGGTTCTGGGGGTCTTGGGGGTGATTATGGGGGTCCGGGGGGGGTGTGAGGGTCTGGGGGTGTTGTGGGGCTCTGGGGGTGTTGTGGGGTCATGGGGAGGGTTGTGGGGGTCCGGGGGGGTTATGGGGCTCTTGGGAGGTTGTGGGCGTCCGGGGGGGTTGTGGGGGTCTGGGGGAGATGTGGGGGTCTTGAGAGGGCATTGTGAGGGTCTGGGGGGAAATTGTGGGGGTCTGGGGGGGTCGTGGGGCCCCGGGAGGGTTGTGGGGGTCTTGTCGGGGGTTTGGGGTCGGGGGGGGGTTATGGGGGTCTTGATGGGTTGTGGGGCTCTGGGGGGGTTGTGGGGGTCTTTGGACGGGGTTGTGGGGGTCTGGGGGGGGTTGTGGGGGTCTTGGGAGGGTTGTGGGGGTCTGGGGGAGATGTGGGGGTCCGGGGGGCGTTGTGGGGGTCTTGAGAGGGCGTTGTGAGGGTCTGGGGGAAATTGTGGGGGTCTGGGGGGGTTGTGGGGCTCCGGGAGGGTTGTGGGGGTCTTGTCGGGGGTTTGGGGTCGGGGGGGGTTATGGGGGTCTTGATGGGTTGTGGGGCTCTGGGGGGGTTGTGGGGGTCTTTGGAGGGGGTTGTGGGGGTCTGGGGGGGTTGTGGGGGTCTTCTGGGGGTTGTGGGGTTCTTGGGAGGGTTGTGGGGGTCTGGGGGAGATGTGGGGGTCCGGGGGGCGTTGTGGGGGTCTTGAGAGGGCGTTGTGAGGGTCTGGGGGGAAATTGTGGGGGTCTGGGGGGGTTGTGGGGCTCCGGGAGGGTTGTGGGGGTCTTGTCGGGGGTTTGGGGTTGGGGGGTGTGGGGGGGTCTTGGGAGCGATTATGGGGGTCCGGGGGTGGTTGTGGGGCGGTTGTGAGGGTTCGGGGGGGGGGGGGTTGTGGGGGTCTTGAGGGGTTGTGGGGCTCTGGGGGGGTTATGGGGGTCTGGGGGGGGGTTGTGGGGATCTTCTGGGGGTTGTGGGGGTCTGGGGGGGTTGTGCGGCTCTGGGGGGGTTATGGGGTCATGGGGAGGGTTGTGGGGTCGGGGTGTGTGTGGAGGTCTTGGGGGTGATTATGGGGGTCCGGGAGGGGTGTGGGGGTCTGAGGGGGTTGTGGGGCTCTGGGGGTGTTGTGGGGTCATGGGGAGGGTTGTGGGGGTCCGGGGGGGTTATGGGGCTCTTGGGAGGTTGTGGGCGTCCGGGGGGGGTTGTGGGGGTCTGGGGGAGATGTGGGGGTCTTGAGAGGGCGTTGTGAGGGTCTGGGGGGAAATTGTGGGGGTCTGGGGGGGTCGTGGGGCCCCGGGAGGGTTGTGGGGGTCTTGTCGGGCGTTTGGGGTCGGGGGGGGGTTATGGGGGTCTTGATGGGTTGTGGGGCTCTGGGGGGGTTGTGGGGGTCTGTGGGGGGTTGTGGGGGTCTTTGGAGAGGGTTGTGGGGGTCTGGGGGGGGTTGTGGGGCTCTGGGGGGGGTTGTGGGAGTCTGGGGGGGTTGTGGGGCTCTGGGAGGGGTTGTGGGGGTCTTGTCGGGGTTTTGGGGTCGGGGGGTGTGGGGGGGTCTTGGGAGCGATTATGGGGGTCCGGGGGTGGTTGTGGGGCGGTTGTGAGGGTTCGGGGGGGGGGGGTTGTGGGGGTCTTGAGGGGTTGTGGGGCTCTGGGGGTGTTATGGGGCTCTGGGGGTGTTGTGGGGTCATGGGGAGGGTTGTGGGGCTCCGGGGGGGGTTGTGGGGCTCTGGGTCTGGGGGGGGTTGTGGGGCTCCGGGGGGGTTGTGGGGGTCTGGGGGAGATGTGGGGGTCCGGGGGGCGTTGTGGGGGCCTTGAGAGGGCGTTGTGAGGGTCTGGGGGGGGTTGTGGGGAACTTCTGGGGGTTGTGGGGGTCTGGGGGGGGTGTGGGGCTCCGGGAGGGTTGTGGGGGTCTTGTCGGGGGTTTGGGATCGGGGGGGTGTTATGGGGGTCTTGATGGGTTGTGGGGCTCCGGGGGGGGTTGTGGGGGTCTTGTCGGGGGTTTGGGATCGGGGGGGGGTTATGGGGGTCTTGATGGGTTGTGGGGCTCCGGGGGGGGTTGTGGGGGTCTGGGGGAGATGTGGGGGTCCGGGGGGCATTGTGGGGGTCTTGAGAGGGCGTTGTGGGGGTCTGGGGGGGGTTGTGGGGGTCTTCTGGGGGTTGTGGGGCTCTGGGGGGGTTATGGGGGTCTTGGGGGGGGTTGTGGGGTCGGGGGGGGTGTGGGGGTCCAGGGGGCGTTGTGGGGGTCTGGGGGGGTTGTGGGAGTCTGGGGGGAGTTGTGGGGGTCTTTGGAGGGGGTTGTGGGGCTCTGGGTCCAGGGGGGGTTTTGGAGGTCTTTGGAGGGGGTTGTGGGGCTCTGGGGGGGGGGTTGTGGGGGTCTTCTGGGGGTTGTAGGGCTCTGGGGGGGTTGTGGGGCTCCGGGGGGGTTGTGGGGGTCTTGGGGGGGGCTTGGGGGTCTGGGTCCAAGGCGGGGTTTTGGGGGTCTTGGGGGGTTGTGGGGGTCCGGGGGGCGTTGTGGGGGTCTTTGGAGGGGGTTGTGGGGGTCTTGTTGCGGTTTTGGGGTTGGGGGGTGTGGGGGGGGCTTGGGAGCGATTATGGGGGTTCGGGGGGGTTGTGGGGGTCTTGAGCGGTTGTGGGGCTCTGGGGGGGTTATGGGGGTCTTGGGGGGGGTTGTGGGGTCGGGGGGGGTGTGGGGGTCTTGGGGGTGATTATGGGGGTCCGGGGGGGGTTGTGGGCGTCCACGGGGGGTTGTGGGGCTCTGGGTCCAGGGGGGGTTGTGGGGTTCTGGGGGGGTTGTGGGGCTCTGCGGGGGTTGTGGGGGTCTTGGGGAGGTTGTGGGGTTGGGGGGGGGTTGGGGGTCTTCTGGGGGTTGTGGGGGTCTTGAGAGGGCGTTGTGGGGCTCTGGGGGGGGTTGTGGGGGTCTTCTGGGGGTTGTGGGGGTCTGGGGGGGTTGTGGGGCTCTGGGTCCAGGGGGGGTTTTAGGGGTCTTGGGGGGTTGTGGGGGTCTTGAGAGGGCGTTTTAGGGCTCTGGGGGGGTTGTGGGGCTCTGGGGGGGTTGTGGGGGTCCTGGGGGGGGGTTGTGGGGGTCTTGGGGAGGTTGTGGGGTGGGGGGGGGGTTTGGGGGTCTTCTGGGGGTTGTGGGGGTCTGGAGGGGGTTGTGGGGCTCCGGGAGGGTTGTGGGGGTCTGGGGAGGTCGTGTGGGTCTTGGAGGGACTGTTGGAAGGGACTTGTGGGGCTGAAGGAGAAGAGGTCCCGGAGGTTTGGAGACCAGGAGATGCTGTGAACCTCGGAGGTGCTGTTGGGGGTCCTCCTTGGGGCAGCAGCCCCCCCAACCACCCCCTCCATCCCCCCAAGTCCCCCCAAGTCCCCCCAAGTCCCCCCAAGTGGTCATCTCCTCCACCCAGGAAGTGTCCCTGCGGGTGCACTGCGAGGAGGACCTGGGTCCTCTCCTCCTCCTGAGGCTCCACAAGCAGAAGCTCTTCTTGGATGACGCCTGGTTCTGCGCCGCCGCGGCCGTCACCGCCCCCGACGGTGTCCTCTACCGCTTCCCCTGCTACCAGTGGATGGAGGACACCACCACCGTGGAGGTCCGAGAAGGTTCCGGTAAGATCTCATCCCACCTCCAGCCCATCTTCTTCTTCTCGTTGGGGTTGGCCAACCTTCACCCCACCTTCTTCTCGTTGAGGTTGGCCAACCTTCAACCCACCTGCTTCTCGTTGGGGTTGGCCAACCTTCACCCCACCTTCTTCTCGTTGGGGTTGGCCAACCTTCACTCTACGTTCTACTCGTTGGGGTTGGCCAACCTTCACCCCACCTTCTTCCCATTGGGGTTGGCCAACCTTCACCTCACTGTCTTCTCATTGAGGTTGGCCAACCTTCACCCCACCTTCTTCTCATTGAGGTTGGCCAACCTTCACCATACTTTCTACTCGTTGAGGTTGGCCAACCTTCAACCCGTGTTCTTCTCGTTGGGGTTGGCCAACCTTCACCCCACCTTCTTCTCGTTGAGGTTGGCCAACCTTCACCCCACGTTGTTCTTGTTGGGGTTGGCCAACCTTCACCCCACCTTCTTCTCATTGAGGTTGGCCAACCTTCACCCCATGTTCTTCTCGTTGGGGTTGGCCAACCTTCAACCCACGTTCTTCTCGTTGGGGTTGGTCAACCTTCACCCCACGTTCTTCTCATTGAGGTTGGCCAACCTTCACTCTACTTTGTTCTCGTTGGGCTTGGCCAACCTTCACCCCACTTTCTTCCCGTTGGGGTTGGTCAACCTTCACCCCACTTTGTTCTCGTTGGGGTTGGCCAACCTTCACTCTACTTTCTACTCGTTGGGGTTGGCCAACCTTCAACCCGTGTTCTTCTCGTTGGGGTTGGCCAACCTTCACCCCACCTTCTTCTCGTTGGGGTTGGCCAACCTTCACTCTACTTTCTACATGTTGAGGTTGGCCAACCTTCACCCCATGTTCTTCTTGTTGGGGTTGGCCAACCTTCACCCCACTTTCTTCTCATTGAGGTTGGCCAACCTTCACCCCACCTTCTTCCCGTTGGGGTTGGCCAACCTTCACCCCACCTGCTTCTCGTTGGGGTTGGCCAACCTTCACCCCACCTTCTTCTCGTTGAGGTTGGCCAACCTTCACCCCACGTTGTTCTTGTTGGGGTTGGCCAACCTTCACCCCACCTTCTTCTCATTGAGGTTGGCCAACCTTCACCCCATGTTCTTCTCGTTGGGGTTGGCCAACCTTCAACCCATGTTCTTCTCGTTGGGGTTGGCCAACCTTCACTCTACTTTCTACTCGTTGAGGTTGGCCAACCTTCACCCCACTTTCTTCCCGTTGGGGTTGGCCAACCTTCACCCCACCTGCTTCTCGTTGGGGTTGGCCAACCTTCACTCTACTTTCTACTCATTGAGGTTGGCCAACCTTCAACCCACGTTCTTCTTGTTGAGGTTGGCCAACCTTCACCATATTTTCTTCTCGTTGGGGTTGGCCAACCTTCACCATACTTTCTACTCGTTGAGGTTGGCCAACCTTCAACCCACCTGCTTCTCGTTGGGGTTGGCCAACCTTCACTCTACTTTCTACACGTTGAGGTTGGCCAGCCTTCACCCCATGTTCTTCTTGTTGGGGTTGGCCAACCTTCAACCCACGTTCTTCTCGTTGGGGTTGGCCAACCTTCAACCCATGTTCTTCTCGTTGGGGTTGGCCAACCTTCACCCCACTTTGTTCTCGTTGAGGTTGGCCAACCTTCAACCCACCTTCTTCTCATTGAGGTTGGCCAACCTTCAACCCACCTTCTTCTCATTGAGGTTGGCCAACCTTCACCATACTTTCTTCTCGTTGGGGTTGGTCAACCTTCACCCCACCTTCTTCTTATAGGAGTTGGCCAACCTTCACCCTACTTTCTTCTCATTGAGGTTTGCCAACCTTCACCCCATGTTCTTCTCGTTGGGATTGGCCGACCTTCGCCCTACTTTCTTCTCTTCTTCTCCAGGCCGGAAAGCTTCGGATGATAAATTGGACATCCTCAAGAAGCACCGGCAGCAGGAACTGAAGGCGCGGCAGGAGTCCTACCAGTGAGAGCGGGGACGTAGGGATGGAGGTCCACCACTACCGTCGTGGTCAACGCTAACCCTGACGTATCCCCACCCCCCCCACCCCGCCCCGGCCCTGTCTCGCCCCCTCCAGGTGGAAGACCTTCGCCGATGGTTGGCCCCGTTGCCTCAACGTAGACTCCGTCTTCGACCTGGACTCCAACGTTCAATTCTCCTGCATAAGGGGCACCAACTTCACCGGGACCCTCATCTACGAGTAAGCCATGACCCAACCTCATGGAGGAACTGGGTGATGGGAGCATCCCCGGTGCTGCCACCCCATCCCAGGAGGCCAATTGGGGTGGGGTGGGGTGGGGTGGGGTGGGAGGGGGGACAAGGAAGGGGCTGATGGCTGTTGAGGTCCACCTCCGCCCCGTAGAGGGGCCACCCAACTTCTGGCAGGGTTCCTCTTGAGACAGACCTCCTGGAAGAGCCTGGATGAGATGCGCAGCATCTTCTCCCGCACCCAGGGCAGGGAGATCGGTGGGTACCTTCTGGGTCACCCCACCCCACCCCACCCCACCCCACCCCACCCCACCCCCACCTCAGGGCTTTCCCAGAAGTCCCCGCTTGGACGCGGAGGGTGGCGACCGTTTGGACGCTGACCTCAGGGCCACCATATTCCTCAGTCCCCGAATACGTGGCCAAACATTGGCGAGAAGATGACTTCTTCGGTTACCAGTTCCTCAACGGCAACAACCCCATCGTCATCCGACGCTGCACGGTTCTGCCGGCCAAATTCCCGGTGACGTCGGAGATGGTGACCTCCTTTTTGGGAGCTGGTACCAACTTGGAGAAGGAGATGAGAGAAGGTCGGATCTTCATCGTGGACTACGAGGTGTTGGAGGACATCCCGGCGGGCACCATCCACGGCCGTCAACAGTACGTGGCGGCTCCGCTCTGTCTTCTCCACCAGGGCGCCGACGGGCGCCTACGTCCCATCGCCATCCAGGTAGGGAGGTCCCACCACCCCCCCCACCGCAACGCGGTGGGACAACCCCACGGCACTGGTGGTAGTGGTGGAGATGGCGGTGGTGATGGTGGTGAAGATGAGGGTGGTGGTGATGGTGGTGGTGGTGGTGGAGATGGTGAGATGGTGGTGATGGTGGTGGTGATGGTGGTGGTGATGGTGGTGAAGATGAGGGTGTTGGTGGTGATGATGCTGGAGATGGTGGTGGAGATGGCGGTGGTGATGGTGGTGAAGATGAGGGTGATGGTGGTGATGATGCTGGAGATGGTGGTGGTGAGATGGTGGTGATGGTGAGATGGTGGTGGTGATGGTGGTGAAGATGAGGGTGATGGTGGTGGTGATGATGCTGGAGATGGTGGTGGAGATGGTGGTGGTGATGGTGGTGGAGATGGTGGTGGTGATGGTGAGATGGTGGTGGTGATGGTGGTGAAGATGAGGGTGATGGTGGTGATGATGCTGGAGATGGTGGTGGTGGTGGTGGACATGGTGAGATGGTGGTGATGGTGGTGGTGATGGCGGTGAAGATGAGGGTGATGGTGGTGGTGATGCTGGAGATGGTGGTGGAGATGGTGGTGGTGATGATGGTGGTGGTGATGGTGGTGAAGATGAGGGTGATGGTGGTGATGATGCTGGAGATGGTGGTGGAGATGGTGGTGGTGGAGATGGTGGTGGTGGTGGTGGAGATGATGGTGGAGATGGTGGTGGAGATGGTGGTGGAGATGGTGGAGCTGATTGTGGAGGTGATGGTGAAGGTGATGGTGGAGATGGTGGTGGAGGTGATGGTGGAGGTGATGGTGAAGGTGATGGTGGAGATGGTGGTGGAGATGATGGTGGAGGTGATGGTGAAGGTGATGGTGGAGATGGTGGTGGAGATGGCGGTAGTGCTGATGGTTGTGACGGTGGTGGTGATGGTGGTGGTGACAGTGCTGGAGATGGTGGTGGAGATGATGGTGGAGATGGTGGTGGAGATGATGGTGGAGATGGTGTTGGAGATGATGGTGGAGAAGGTGGTGGAGATGGTGGTGGAGGTGATGGTGGAGATGGTGGTGGAGATGGTGGTGGAGATGATGGTGGAGGTGATGGTGAAGGTGATGGTGGAGATGATGGTGGAGGTGATGGTGGAGATGGCGGTAGTGCTGATGGTGGTGATGGTGGTGGTGATGGTGATGGTGACAGTGTTGGAGATGGTGTTGGAGATGATGGTGGAGATGGTGGTGGATATGGTGGTGGAGGTGATGGTGGAGATGGTGGTGGAGATGGTGGTGCAGATGATGGTGGAGATGATGGTGGAGGTGATGGTGAAGGTGATGGTGGAGATGGTGGTGGAGATGATGGTGGAGGTGATGGTGAAGGTGATGGTGGAGATGGTGGTGGAGCTGATGGTGGAGATGGCGGTAGTGCTGATGGTGGTGACGGTGGTGGTGACGGTGGTGGTGACAGTGCTGGAGATGGTGTTGGAGATGATGGTGGAGATGGTGGTGGAGATGGTGGTGGAGATGATGGTGGAGGTGATGGTGGAAGTGATGGTGAAGGTGATGGTGGAGATGGTGGTGGAGATGATGGTGGAGATGATGGTGAAGGTGATGGTGGAGATGGTGGTGGAGATGATGGTGGAGGTGATGGTGGAGATGGTGGTGGTGGAGATGGTGGTGGAGATGGTGGTGGTGGAGATGATGGTGATGGTGGTGGATATGGTGGTGGAGCTGATGGTGGAGCTGGGGGTGGAGATGATTCCAACCTAACGGTTGCGTCCCAAAAGCTGAGTCAAAGGCCGGGCCCCGCCCACCCCATCTTCATCCCGAGCGACGACCAATGGGATTGGCTGTTGGCCAAGACCTGGGTGCGCAACGCCGACTTCTACAGCCACCAGCTCCTCACCCACCTCCTCCGTACCCACCTCTTCGGGGAGGTCTTCGCCATCGCCACCCTCCGTCACTTGCCCGCCTGTCACCCCCTTTTCAAGGTGAGGTCCCACCTCTGGGTCACCCCCTTGGGTCCCCCCCCCCCCACCCAACCGCCCCCTCCCCCCACCTTGACCCCACCCGGTCCCACCCCACCCCTTCCCTTGGGAGGTCCACCTTCATCTCCAAGCTCTTGGTTTCCACCATCAGCTCCTCATCCCCCACTTCCGTTTCACGTTACACATCAACACGTTGGCCCGTACCGTCCTCATCAACCCCGGGGGCCTCATCGACAAGGTGAGGACCGGGCACTGGGGCGTAACTGGGAGCACTGGGGTCTTACTGGGAGAGGCGAGGGAGGACTGGGAGGAATGGGGAGCGCCGGGGTTTACCGGGAGAACTGGGGAGAAGGGCGGGTACTGGGAGTACTGGTGTCCTGGGAGATCTTGGGGGGCTTTGGGGTGCACTGGGAGCATTGGGGGTGTACTGGGAGAACTGGGGGGGACTGGGAGAACTGGGGGGAACTGGGAGAACTGGGGGGAACTGGGAGAACTGGGGGAGTACCTGGAGTACTGGTTGCTTTGGGAGCACTGGAGGGCACTGGGGTGTACTGGGAGGGTTGGTGTCAAGGGAGACCTTGGGGGGCATTGGGGTGCAGTGGGAAGCCTGGGGTTGTACTGGGAGAAGTGGGGTGTACTGGGAGAACTGGGGGGAACTGGGAGAACTGGGGGAGTACCTGGAGTACTGGTTGCTTTCTGAGCACTGGAGGGCACTGGGGGGTACTGGGAGTACTGGTGTCCTGGGAGATCTTGGGGGCATTGGGGTGCACTGGGAGCATTGAGGGTGTACTGGGAGAACTGGGGGTCACTGGGAGAACTGGGGGAGTACCTGGAGTACTGGTGCCTTTGGGAGCACTGGAGGGAACTGGGGGGTACTGGGAGTACTGGTGCCCTGGGAGATCTTGGGGGGCATTGCGGTGCAATGGGAAGCCTGGGGTTGTACTGGGAGAAGTGGGGTGTACTGGGAGAACTGGGGGGAACTGGGAGAACTGGGGGAGTACCTGGAGTACTGGTGCCTTTGGGAGCACTGGAGGGAACTGGGGGGTACTGGGAGTACTGGTGTCCTGGGAGATCTTGGGGGGCATTGGGGTGCACTGGGAAGCCTGGGGGTGTACTGGGAGAACTGGGGGGAACTGGGAGAACTGGGGGAGTACCTGGAGTACTGGTGCCTTTGGGAGCACTGGAGGGAACTGGGGGGTACTGGGAGTACTGGTGTCCTGGGAGATCTTGGGGGGCATTGCGGTGCAATGGGACCCCTGGGGTGTACTGGGAGAACTGGGGTGTACTGGGAGAACTGGGGGGCGCTGGGAGAACTGGGGGGAACTGGGAGAACTGGGGGAGTACCTGGAGTACTGGTTGCTTTGGGAGCACTGGATGGCACTGGGGGGTACTGGGAGTACTGGTGTCCTGGGAGATCTTGGGGGGCATTGGGGTGCACTGGGAAGCCTGGGGTGTACTGGGAGAACTGGGGGGAACTGGGAGAACTGGGGGAGTACCTGGAGTACTGGTGCCTTTGGGAGCACTGGAGGGAACTGGGGGGTACTGGGAGTACTGGTGTCCTGGGAGATCTTGGGGGGCATTGGGGTGCAATGGGACCCCTGGGGTGTACTGGGAGAACTGGGGTGTACTGGGAGAACTGGGGGGAACTGGGAGAACTGGGGGTCACTGGGAGAACTGGGGGAGTACCTGGAGTACTGGTTGCTTTGGGAGCACTGGAGGGCACTGGGGGGTACTGGGAGCACTGGGTGGATACCCAGAGTACTGATGCCTTAGTGGGGCGACACTGGGGTATACTGGGAGCACTGGGTGGATACCCAGAGTACTGATACCTTACTGGGGTGGCACTGGGACGTACTGGGAGCACTGGGTGGATACCCAGAGTACTGATGCCTTATTGGGGAGGCACTGGGGTGTACTGGGATCACTGGGAGGATACCCAGAGTACTGATACCTTAGTGGGGCGACACTGGGGTATACTGGGAGCACTGGGTGGATACCCAGAGTACTGATGCCTTAGTGGGGCGACACTGGGGTGTACTGGGAGCACTGGGTGGATACCCAGAGTACTGATACCTTACTGGGGCGACACTGGGGTATACTGGGAGCACTGGGTGGATACCCAGAGTACTGATGCCTTACCGGGGCAACACTGGGGTGTACTGGGAGCACTGGGTGGATACCCAGAGTACTGGTGCCTTACTGGGGTGGCGCTGGGGCGTACTGGGAGCACTGGGTGGATACCCAGAGTACTGATGCCTTAGTGGGGCGACACTGGGGTATACTGGGAGCACTGGGTGGATACCCAGAGTACTGATACCTTACTGGGGCGGCACTGGGACGTACTGGGAGCACTGGGTGTATACCCAGAGTACTAGTGCCTTACTGGGGCGGCACTGGAGTGCACTGGGAGCACTGGGTGGATACCTAGAGTACTGATGCCTTAGTGGGGAGGCACTGGGGTGTACTGGGAGCACTGGGTGGATACCCAGAGTACTGATGCCTTACTGGGGAGGCACTGGGGCGTACTGGGAGCACTGGGTGTATACCCAGAGTACTGATACCTTAGTGGGGCGACACTGGGGTATACTGGGAGCACTGGGTGGATACCCAGAGTACTGATGCCTTACCGGGGCAACACTGGGGTGTACTGGGAGCACTGGGTGGATACCCAGAGTACTGGTGCCTTACTGGGGTGGTGCTGGGGCGTACTGGGAGCACTGGGTGGATACCCAGAGTACTGATGCCTTAGTGGGGCGACACTGGGGTATACTGGGAGCACTGGGTGGATACCCAGAGTACTGATGCCTTAGTGGGGCGACACTGGGGTATACTGGGAGCACTGGGTGGATACCCAGAGTACTGATACCTTACTGGGGTGGCGCTGGGGCGTACTGGGAGCACTGGGTGGATACCCAGAGTACTGATGCCTTAGTGGGGCGACACTGGGGTATACTGGGAGCACTGGGTGGATACCCAGAGTACTGATACCTTACTGGGGTGGCACTGGGACGTACTGGGAGCACTGGGTGGATACCCAGAGTACTGATGCCTTATTGGGGAGGCACTGGGGTGTACTGGGATCACTGGGAGGATACCCAGAGTACTGATACCTTACTGGGGCGACACTGGGGTATACTGGGAGCACTGGGTGGATACCCAGAGTACTGATGCCTTACCGGGGCAACACTGGGGTGTACTGGGAGCACTGGGTGGATACCCAGAGTACTGGTGCCTTACTGGGGTGGCGCTGGGGCGTACTGGGAGCACTGGGTGGATACCCAGAGTACTGATGCCTTAGTGGGGCGACACTGGGGTATACTGGGAGCACTGGGTGGATACCCAGAGTACTGATACCTTACTGGGGCGGCACTGGGACGTACTGGGAGCACTGGGTGTATACCCAGAGTACTAGTGCCTTACTGGGGCGGCACTGGAGTGCACTGGGAGCACTGGGTGGATACCTAGAGTACTGATGCCTTAGTGGGGAGGCACTGGGGTGTACTGGGAGCACTGGGTGGATACCCAGAGTACTGATGCCTTACTGGGGAGGCACTGGGGCGTACTGGGAGCACTGGGTGTATACCCAGAGTACTGATACCTTAGTGGGGCGACACTGGGGTATACTGGGAGCACTGGGTGGATACCCAGAGTACTGATACCTTACTGGGGCGACACTGGGGTATACTGGGAGCACTGGGTGGATACCCAGAGTACTGATGCCTTACCGGGGCAACACTGGGGTGTACTGGGAGCACTGGGAGGATACCCAGAGTACTGGTGCCTTACTGGGGTGGCGCTGGGGCGTACTGGGAGCACTGGGTGGATACCCAGAGTACTGATGCCTTAGTGGGGCGACACTGGGGTATACTGGGAGCACTGGGTGGATACCCAGAGTACTGATACCTTACTGGGGCGGCACTGGGACGTACTGGGAGCACTGGGTGTATACCCAGAGTACTAGTGCCTTACTGGGGCGGCACTGGAGTGCACTGGGAGCACTGGGTGGATACCTAGAGTACTGATGCCTTAGTGGGGAGGCACTGGGGTGTACTGGGAGCACTGGGTGGATACCCAGAGTACTGATGCCTTACTGGGGAGGCACTGGGGCGTACTGGGAGCACTGGGTGTATACCCAGAGTACTGATACCTTAGTGGGGCGACACTGGGGTATACTGGGAGCACTGGGTGGATACCCAGAGTACTGATACCTTACTGGGGCGGCACTGGGGTATACTGGGAGCACTGGGGCAGCCGGGGGGCCGAAGCGGGGGGTTGGAGGTAGCGGGGTGCCTCCTGCCCCCACCACCCATGGGTGCCCTGACCCCCCCTCCTCCTCCCCCTCCCCCCCCTCGCCCCTCCCCCCCCCCCCAGGGCTCGGGGGCCACCTACGAGGGACTGGTGCTCATCGTCCAACGGGGACTGGAGAAGGTCACCTACAGGTCCCTCTGCCTCCCCGATGACATCCGGGACCGCGGGGTGGAGGACGTCCCCAACTACTACTACCGGGAGGACGGCCTGAAGCTCTGGGAGGTCATCGAGAGGTGGGACCGAACCCCCAGGGGGTGCACTGGGGTCTACTGGGGAGCACTGGGAGGAGCTGGGGCGGGGGGTGCTGGGAGCACTGGAGGGCGCCGGGTGGATAGCCAGAGTACTGGTGCCTTACTGGGGGGTGGGGTGGGGTGCTGGGGTGTAGTGGGGAGCGCTGGGTGGATACCCGGAGTACTGGTGCCTTACTGGGGCGGAACTGGGGGGTACTGGGAGAACTGGGAGGACACTAGAGAACCAGTGGAAAGGTTTGGAGCTGGGGAGCACTGGGGTTACTGGGCACACTGGGGGGCACTGGTGTGTACTGGGAGCACTCTAGATAATCTGGGGAGTGGTTTGGCACTGGGGGGCACTGGGGGGCACTGGGGTGTACTGGGAGCACTGGGAGGACACCAGAGAACCTGAGGAAGGGTTTGGAGCTGGGGAGCACTGGGGTGTACTGGGAGGTACTGGGAGCACTATGGGGTGCTGGGTGGATACCCAGAGTACTGGTGCCTTACTGGGGCGGCACTGGGGTGTACTGGGAGCACTGGGAGGACACCAGAGAAGCTGAGGAAGGGTTTGGAGCCGGGGAGCACTTTGGTTACTGGGCGCACTGGGGAGCACTGGGGTGTACTGGGAGCACTGGGGGGCGCTGGGTGGATACCCAGAGTACTGGTGCCTTACTGGGGCAGCACTGGGGTGTACTGGCAGCACTGGGAGGACACCAGAGAACCTGCAAAAAGGTTTGGAGCCGGGGAGCAGTGGGGTTACTGGGCACACTGGGGGGCACTGGGGTGTACTGGGAGCACTGGGAGGACACCAGAGAACCTGAGGAAGGGTTTGGAGCTGGGGAGCACTGGGGTTACTGGGCGCACTGGGGAGCACTGGGGCGCACTGGGTTGTACTGGGAGCACTAGGGGGTGCTGGGTTGATACCCAGAGTACTGGTGCCTTACTGGGGCGGCACTGGGGTGTACTGGCAGCACTGGGAGGACACCAGAGAAGCTGAGGAAGGGTTTGGAGCTGGGGAGCACTGGGGTTACTGGGCGCACTGGGGGGCACTGGGTTGTACTGGGAGCACTGGAGGGCACTGGGTGGATACCCAGAGTACTGGTGCCTTACTGGGGCAGCACTGGGGTGTACTGGGCGCACTGGGAGGACACCAGAGAAGCTGAGGAAGGGTTTGGAGCTGGGGAGCACTTTGGTTACTGGGCGCACTGGGGGGCACTGGGTTGTACTGGGAGCACTGGAGGGCACTGGGTGGATACCTGAAGTACTGGTGCCTTACTGGGGCGGCACTGGGGTGTACTGAGAACACTGGGAGGACACCAGAGAAGGTGAGGAAGGGTTTGGAGCTCGGGAGCACTGGGGTTACTGGGCGCACTGGGGAGCACTGGGATGTACTGGGAGCACTGGAGGGCATTGGGTGGATACCTGGAGTACTGGTGCCTTACTGGGGCGGCACTGGGGTGTACTGGCAGCACTGGGAGGACACCAGAGAATCTGAAGAAGGGTTTGGAGCTGGGGAGCACTGGGGTTACTGGGCGCACTGGGGGGCACTGGGGTGTACTGGGAGCACTGGAGGGCACTGGGTGGATACCCGGAGTACTGGTGCCTTACTGGGGCAGCACTGGGGTGTACTGGGAGCACTGGGAGGACACCAGAGAACCTGAAGAAGGGTTTGGAGCTGGGGAGCACTGCGGTGTACTGTGCGCACTGGGGAGCACTGGGAGGTACTGGGAGCACTGGGGGGCGCTGGGTGGATACCCAGAGTACTGGTGCCTTACTGGGGCGGCACTGGGGTGTACTGGCAGCACTGGGAGGACACCAGAGAAGCTGAGGAAGGGTTTGGAGCTGGGGAGCACTGGGGTGTACTGGGAGCACCGGGGGGCACTGGGAGGTACTGGGAGCACTGGAGGGCACTGGGTGGATACCCAGAGTACTGGTGCCTTACTGGGGCGGCACTGGGGTGTACTGGCAGCACTGGGAGGTCACCAGAGAACCTGCAAAAAGGTTTGGAGCTGGGGAGCACTGGGGTTACTGGGCAGAACTGGGGAGCACTGGGTGGCACTGGGTTGTACTGGGAGCACTAGGGGGTGCTGGGTTGATACCCAGAGTACTGGTGCCTTACTGGGGCGGCACTGGGGTGTACTGGCAGCACTGGGAGGACACCAGAGAAGCTGAGGAAGGGTTTGGAGCTGGGGAGCAGTGGGGTGTATTGGGAGCACTGGAGGGCACTGGGGGGCACTGGGAGATACTGGGAGCACTGGGGGGCACTGGGAGGTACTGGGAGCACTGGAGGGCACTGGGTGGATACCCAGAGTACTGGTGCCTTACTGGGGCGGCACTGGGGTGTACTGGCAGCACTGGGAGGCCACCAGAGAACCTGAAGAAGGCTTTGGAGCCGGGGAGCAGTGGGGTTACTGGGCGCACTGGAGAACGCTGAGCTTACAACTGGGAGGACAACTTCAAGGGGTGATGAGCCATCCCATGGGTGGTCCGGGCCCCTCACGCGTCACCTCCTTTGTGTCCCCTCCCCCATAGTTTCACCCGCGGCATTGTGTCTTTCTACTACGGGGACGACGCGGCGGTGGGAGGGGACAGCGAGCTGCAGGCGTGGGTGAAGGACATCTTCACCAACGGCTTTTTGGGGAGGACCTCCTCAGGTAGGACATCTCCCCCTCCCCCACTAAGTCCTCACCCAGGGGGGTTGGGTGGGACCAAAGGAGAGGGCTTCGGTCATCTTGGGCGTCCCTTTCCCTTCCAGGTGTCCCCTCAACGTTGCGGACGGTGGCGGAGCTCACCAAGTTCCTCACCATGGTGATGTTCACCTGCTCGGCGCAACACGCCGCCGTCAACAACGGGCAGGTGGGACAGGGGACATCCCACCCTTCCTCCCCCCCCCCAAAAATGTCCCCAGCCGGTCCCAACTCACAACTGGAGCCACGGCTTCCACCGGTTGGGTTGTCCCCATCCCGCGCTCCCAATGGGATCAGGGGGGGAGATGTCCGTGTCCCACCTCTCTGCACGTCAGAGGGATGTCCTCAACCCAATCGCATCTTCATCCCAGGGGGACGTCACCGTCTAACCTGTCCCCGTGCCAGCGGGACGTCCCCACCATCTCCTCTCCGTGTTGGAAGGACGTCCCCACCTCAGAAGGTCCCCATCCATCCCATTCCCATAGCGGAGGGATGTCCCCACCCCACCTCAGGAGAAGGTCCCCATCCAACCCATCCCCATAGCAGAGGAATGTCCCCACCCTACCTCAGGAGAAGGTCCCCATCCAACCCGTCCCCATAGCAGAGGAATGTCCCCACCCTACCTCAGGAGAAGGTCCCCATCCAACCCGTCCCCATAGCAGAAGGATGTCCCCATCCATGTCCCTTCATGCCATAAGGACGTCTCCACCCCACTTCAGGAGAAGGTCCCCATCCAACCCGTCCCCATAGTGGAGGGACGTCCCACCCCACCTCAGGAGAACGTTCCCATCCAACCCGTCCCCATAGCAGAAGGATGTCCCCATCCATGTCCCTTCATGCCATAAGGACGTCTCCACCCCACTTCAGGAGAAGGTCCCCATCCAACCCGTCCCCATAGTGGAGGGACGTCCCACCCCACCTCAGGAGAACGTTCCCATCCAACCCATCCCCATAGCAGAAGGATGTCCCCATCCATGTCCCTTCATGCCATAAGGACGACCTCATCCCACCTCAGGAGAACGTCCCCATCCGTCCCATCCCCATAGCAGAGGGATGTCCCCACCCCACCTCAGGAGAAGGTCCCCATCCATCCCATCCCCATAGCAGAAGGATGTCCCCATCCATGTCCCTTCATGCCATAAGGACGTCTCCACCCCACCTCAGGAGAACGTCCCCATCCAACCCATCCCCATAGCAGAGGGATGTCCCCACCCCACCTCAGGAGAAGGTCCCCATCCAACTTGTCCCCGTGCCAGAGGGATGTCCCTACTCATCTCCCTTCATGCCATAAGGACGTCCCCACCCCACCTCAGGAGAAGGTCCACATCCATCCCATCCCCATAGCAGAGGGATGTCCCCACCCCACCTCAGGAGAAGGTCCCCATCCAACTTGTCCCCGTGCCAGAGGGATGTCCCTACTCATCTCCCTTCATGCCATAAGGATGTCCCCACCCCACCTGAGGAGAACGTCCCCATCCAACCCCTCCCCATAGCAGAGGGATGTCCCCATCCATGTTCCTTCATGCCATAAGGATGTCCCCACCCCACCTCAGGAGAACGTCCCCATCCATCCCATTCCCATAGCGGAGGGATGTCCCCACCCCACCTCAGGAGAACGTCCCCATCCAACCCGTCCCCATAGCAGAAGGATGTCCCCATCCATGTCCCTTCATGCCATAAGGACGTCCCCACCCCACCTCAGGAGAACGTCCCCATCCATCCCATCCCCATAGCGGAGGGATGTCCCCACCCCACCTCAGGAGAAGGTCCCCATCCAACTTGTCCCCGTGCCAGAGGGATGTCCCTACTCATCTCCCTTCATGCCATAAGGACGTCCCCACCCCACCTCAGGAGAACGTCCCCATCCATCCCATCCCCATAGTGGAGGGACGTCCCCACCCCACCTCAGGAGAACGTCCCCATCCAACCCGTCCCCATAGCAGAGGGATGTCCCCACCCCACCTCAGGAGAACGTCCCCATCCAACCCATCCCCATAGCAGAGGGATGTCCCCACCCCACCTGAGGAGAACGTCCCCATCCAACCTGTCCCCATAGCAGAGGGACATCCCCACCCCACCTCAGGAGAACGTCCCCATCCATCCCATCCCCATAGCGGAGGGACGTCCCCACCCACCTCAGGAGAACGTCCCCATCCAACCCATCCCCATAGCAGAGGGATGTCCCCACCCCACCTCAGGAGAAGGTCCACATCCATCCCATCCCCATAGCAGAGGGATGTCCCCACCCCACCTCAGGAGAAGGTCCCCATCCAACCCGTCCCCATAGCAGAGGGATGTCCCTACTCATCTCCCTTCATGCCATAAGGATGTCCCCACCCCACCTGAGGAGAACGTCCCCATCCAACCTGTCCCCATAGCAGAGGGACATCCCCACCCCACCTCAGGAGAACGTCCCCATCCATCCCATCCCCATAGCGGAGGGACGTCCCCACCCACCTCAGGAGAACGTCCCCATCCAACCCGTCCCCATAGCAGAAGGATGTCCCCATCCATGTCCCTTCATGCCGTAAGGACGTCTCCACCCCACCTCAGGAGAAGGTCCCCATCCAACCCATCCCCATAGTGGAGGGATGTCCCCACCCCACCTCAGGAGAACGTCCCCATCCAACTTGTCCCCATAGCGGAGGGTTGTCCCCATCCATGTCCCTTCATGCCATAAGTACGTCCCCACCCCACCTCAGGAGAACATCCCCATCCAAACCATCCCCATAGCGGAGGGATGTCCCACCCCACCTCAGGAGAACGTCCCCATCCATCCCATCCCCATAGCAGAAGGATGTCCCCACCCCACCTCAGGAGAAGGTCCCCATCCATCCCATCCCCATAGCAGAGGGACGTCCCCACCCCACCTCAGGAGAACGTCCCCATCCCCCTGCCAGAGGGATGTCCTCTGCTGACGGTGGCCTCTCCTCCTGCAGTATGACCTGGGCGCCTTCCTCCCCAACGCCCCGTCCTCCATGCGCCACCCACCGCCGGCGGAGAAGGGCAAAGCCTTCCTCCAGCACTTCCTCGACACCGTCCCCGAGGTGGACACCACCGCCAACATCCTGGTGGCCCTCACCCTCCTCAGCTCCCGCCTCAAGGACACGGTGAGTCTGACCCCACCCTCACCATCCCCTCCCTCGCGATGGTGGCTCTACGGGGCTGAGGAACCCCTAAGAGGTGCCCTCACCGGGAGGTGACGGGTGCAAGTCACCACCTTGGCCGTTCCCAAGCCCAGGGTGGTGGCCACCACCGCTCTACAGCTCCCAGGGTGCTTAGAGACCACCTTCTGAGGTGGCTTTTAGACACCTCAAGCCACGTGGTTGGGCTTGATGGGTCCCCATCCCTGTGTCGTCCCCCCCCCACCCCCCACCCCAGAGGTTCCTGGGACAGTATCCGGAGGAACGGTTCACCGAGGTGGAACCCCGACGCCTCATCAGGATCTTCCAGAGGCAACTGGAGGAGATCTGGGAGACCATCGAGGAGAGGAACCAGTGGGCGGAGCTGAGATACAACTACATGAACCCGATGGAGACGGAGAACAGCATCTCCATCTGAGCCCCGCGCTTCCCCTCCCAGTGCCCCCCCAGTGCCCCCCAGTGCCCCCCACCCCTGGCCATCTCCAGCAGCTCCAGCATCCCCCACCCACCATCCCAACACCCGGGCACTCCCAGCACCCACCACCCCCAACATCTGTCACCTGGAGACACCCTGCACACCCCCCTGCTCCTCCCAGTGTCCCCAGTACCCTCAACACCCAAGACCTGGAGACACCCAGCACCACCAGCATCCAGTGTCCCCAGTGCACCCAGTACCTAGGACATGGAGACACCTAGAACCACCTGGTGTCCACAGTGCACCCAGCATCGCCAGTGCACCCAGTACCCAAGACCTGGAGACACCTAGCACCATGAGCACCCAGTGTCCCCAGTGCATCCAGTAGCCAGGACATGGAGACACCTAGAACCACCAGGTGTCCCCGGTACACCCAGTGTCCCCAGTGCACCCAGTACCCAGGACCTGGAGACACCCAGCACCACCAGGACCACCAGCACCCAGTGTCCCCAGTGCACCCAGTGTCCCCAGTGCACCCAGTACACAGGACCTGGAGACACCCAGCACCACCAGCACAAGGTGTCCCCAGTGCATCCAGTACCGAGGACATGGAGACACCCAGTACCACCAGCACCACCAGCACCTGGTGTCTCATATGTCCCCAGTACCCAGTACCCAGAGAAACCCAGCAGCTCCAGCACCCAGTGTTCCCAGTGCACCCAGTGTCCCCAGTGCACCCAGTACCTAGGACATGGAGACACCCAGAACCACCAGGTGTCCCCAGTGCACACAGTGTCCCCAGCACCACCAGCACCCAGTGCACCCAGTACCCAGGACCTGGAGAAAGCCAGAAGCACCAGCATCACCAGCACCCAGTGTCCCCAGTGCCCCCAGTACCCAGCACCTGGAGACACCCAGCACCACCAGCACCCAGTGTCACCAGTGCATCCAGTACCAGGACATGGAGACACCCAGTACCACCAGCACCCGGTGTCCCATATGTGCCCAGTGTCCCCAGTACCCAGTACCCAGAGAAACCCAGCAGCTCCAGCACCCAGTGTCCCCAGTGCACCCAGTGTCCCCAGTGCACCCAGTACCTAGGACATGGAGACACCCAGAACCACCAGGTGTCCCCAGTGCACCCAGTGTCCCCAGTGCACCCAGCACCCAGGACCTGGAGAAAGCCAGAAGCACCAGCAGCACCAGCACCCAGTGTCCCCAGTGCCCCCAGTACCCAGCACCTGGAGACACCCAGCACCACCATCACCCAGTGTCACCAGTGCACCCAGTGTCCGCAGTGCAACCAGGACCTGGAGACACCCAGCACCACCAACACCCAGTGTCCCCAGTGCACCCAGTACCCAGGACCTGGAGACACCTAGCACCACCAGGACCACCAGCACCCAGTGTCCCCAGTGCACCCAGTGTCCCCAGTGCAGCCAGTACGCAGCACCTGGAGACACCCAGCACCACCCGCAACCAGTGTCCCCAGTGCTCCCAGTACCCAGCACCCGGAGACGCTCAGCCCCCATCCCTCCCCCTCCCCCCCCCCGCCCCCCCAATAAAAGCAGCTGTCAATCAAACCCGCCCTGCTGGGGGACGGACGGACGGACGGATGGAACTGGGGACCACCAACACACCCCCGGAGCGGCAACTGGGGGGCAACTGGGAGATATAATGGGGTGCCCAGTGCTCCCAGTGCACTCCACAGCACTCCCAAAGCCCCCTCACTGCTCCCTCCCAGTGCTCCCTCCCACTACTCCAAAGGCGCTCCCCAGGGCTTACCAGTGCTCCCAGTGCCCTCCCCAGTGCTCCCAGTTTGGCCCCAGTGCTCCTAGGGCAGTTCCCTGGCTCCCCACAGTGCTCCCAGTCATTCCCACTGCTCCCTCCCAGTGCTCCCCAGTGCTCCCAGCACCCCCTCCCAGTGTTCCCCAGCTCTGCCTCAGTGCGTCCCAGTACTTCCCAGTGCTCTAAGCACCCCCCAGCACCCCCCAGTAATCCCAGTGCTCCCCAGTGTCCTCGCAGTGCTCCCAGCACCCCCCAGTGCTCTCCAGCCCCACCCCCCACTCCCCCCAGTAATCCCAGTGCTCCCAGCTGCCCCTGCAGTGCTCCCAGCACCCCTCAGTGCTTCCCAGTCTGCCCAGTGCTCCCAGTGCCCCCGTGTCCTGCCCTGATCCCCAGCGTCCCCAGTGTCTCCCCCAGTGCTCCCCAGTGTCCCCCTCCAGTGCTCCCCAGTGTCCCCCATGTGCTGTCCCGCTCCCCAGTCTCCCCAGTCTCCCCAGTGCCACCTGGTCCTGCACCGATCCACAGTCTCCCCAGTGTTCCACCCCAGTGCTCCCCAGTATCCCCAGTGTCCCCCTCCAGTGGTCCCCATACCCTGTCCTGCTCCCCAGTCTCCCCAGTGTCCCCCTGTCCTGCACTGCTCCCCAGTGTCCCCGGTATTCCCAGTTTCCCTTCCAAATGCTCCCCAGTGTCCCCAGTGCTGCCTTATCCTGCACTGCTCCCCAGTGCACCCAGTGTCCCCAGCACCCAGGACCCAGAGACACCCAGCATCACCAGCACCCAGTGTCCCCAGTGCACCCAGTGCCCCCAGTGCACCCACTGTCCCTAGTAACCAGGACCTGGAGACTCCCAGCGTCACCAGCACCACCAGGTGTCCCCAGTGCACCCAGTACCAAGGACATGGAAGCTCCCAGAACCACCAGGTGTCCCCACTGCACCCAGTGTCCCCAGTGCACCCAGCACCCAGTGTCCCCACTGCACCCAGTGTCCCCAGTGCACCCAGTGTCCCCAGTGCACCCAGTACCAAGGACATGGAAGCTCCCAGAACCACCAGGTGTCCCCACTGCACCCAGTGTCCCCAGTGCACCCAGTGTCCCCAGTGCATCCAGTGTCCTCAGTGCACCCAGGATGTGGAGACACCCAGCACCACCAGCACCCAGTGTCCCCAGTGCACCCAGTGTCCCCAGTGCACCCAGTACCCAGGACCTGGAGACTCCCAGCACCACCAGCACCACCAGGTGTCCCCAGTGCACCCAGTACCAAGGACATGGAAACTCCCAGAACCACCAGGTGTCCCCACTGCACCCAGTGTCCCCAGTGCACCCAGTACCCAGGACCTGGAGACTCCCAGCACCACCAGCATCACCAGCACCCAGTGTCCCCAGTGCACCCAATACCCAGGACCTGGACACATGCAGCACCACCAGGTGCCCCCAGTGCAACCAGTGCAACCAGTACCCCCAGTACCCAGGACCTGGAGACACCCAGCAGCACCAGCACCCAGTGCCCCAGTACACCCAGTACTCAGGACAGGGAGACACCCAGCAACAACAGCACCAGCAGGTGTCCCCAGTGCACCCAGTGTCCCCAGCACCCAGGACCTGGAGACACTCAGCACCACCACGTGTCACCAGTGTCCCCGGTGCACCCAGTACCCAGGGCCTGGAGACACCCAGTACCA